>NW_023458556.1:53592787-53663047 GCF_013731165.1 Rhagoletis pomonella | reverse complement strand
TTTGTCTTACAAAACAGTACAATTTCTGTCTCTACAACAGTACAAGTAATAACTTATTTTACATTAAATTACTTTAAAATCTCACTTTCTCATATTGACCTATCGGCATCTAAATAAAATACGATATGGCAACGCTGCACAACAACCTAACTTTACTGTACTTTACTTTCTTCCACTCCGTTCCACTTCGACATCATTCTACACTTATCATTGCTTCACATCAAGTTCTACCACCTCATCCTCTGCCTCTGCCTGCTCCGCCATTTCTTTTAAGCCCAACGCCGTTACCATGGCGTTACGCAGCCGCTAGTATGGCCGCCACACGTCAGTTGACTTTGGAGTACGGCAACGTATTGGTCCAAAACCACCAGATTCCAACTCAGTACGCGATGTCGTACTCACATCGTCCAGATCGATAGTCTCCACCGGGGATGGTGAGCGGCGCGTTGAAGTGACCGGCGGCGAAGCATTCGGATTTGCGTTCTCCACATCCGGCGAATGTGAAATCAGCGTTACACAACGTTTTACTAAATTAACACCATTTGTGCACGCATCCGTCGCTGTCAGGCTAGTTGTGCCCGGCAGTTCGGCGGGTGGCACACCTGGCGGCACTGGTTGCGCCAAGCCATCACCAACGGCATTGCCAGCGCCTCGAAACCAAGGAAAGTCACTGTAGTTACCGTAAAGCTGTGTATACAGCCATTGGCTTGGCTGCGGCAGCAGCGGATTCTGCAAGAAAAGTTGCGCTGCTAAGGCGGGATTAAAGTTGCTGGCCGCGGGCGAGAATTGTGACGCGAATCCAGTGAAGAGCTCATTCTTGCGCAGCGTCGAATTTCGTTGTATGAGCGATGTGAAAGCGCCGCCACCGCCACCACCACCTCCGCCACCGCTGGCAGAACCACAATTCGAGGGCGGCGAAGTGCTGCGTCCATCGTCGTCTTCGTGTAGCGAAGAAGTTTTTCTTGGCGAGCCCGTCACCGAAATGCTATCGCTTTCGAAACCAGCATCAATATTATTGTTATTATCGTTATCACTGTTCGTTGTTGTTAAAGGCGGGGAGGTGGTGAGCGGCGGCCGTCCATCTAAATTGTGGGTTGTCGTTGTGGGCGAACCCTCCGGACTGGTAGTACTATGCGCCGCACCCACCGTTGATAGCTGCCGCAACTGTGTCAAATGGTGATGGGAATCTATGAAGGGAGGAAATGGATGAAAATTTAGACTTGAATTTGGTTTTTGGGATTCTAAAGTCACAAACCATTTAGAGAGCGCAGTCCGTGGCGCTCCAAACTACCGGCAATGCTGTGCGCCTGAAAAGCGGGATGTTGATGATGAAAAAAGGGCGCACCGTGCGGAAAACCTGGTCGAGCTAATGCAGCGGGGTTGCCAACGGCACTCAAGGCACGCCAATCGGGCGCATGCAAGTGACTATGCATTCCGACGAGATGATGTGCGAAACCTGGAAGATGGATAATGGTAGAGAGATAAAGAATATTTTATTTAAATATCTGCAAAGCGCTTATTGTGCAAATAGGTTTTAAATAAATATTCTGTTGATTTTTGGGCTGATGGAGTAATGTGGAAAAAGCTTTAATAAATTTATACTATATATAATACATAATATTTAAGTTATTTTTTCTACACAGCTCCATTCTAGTTCTGGAAAGAGCTTAGAAAATGCAAAGAATAATAGACACCGCCTCGGCCGCCTTACTAAGCACTCAATACGCAGGACATGGAAACCTGAAAACAACAACTCTTGAATTAAATACAGCTACCGAATTAGCTGCCTTAATTTCAATGACTTAAACTTCCTTAGCGCTAGCTAGAAAATGCGAGCAAAAATATAATTTATCTTTATCCTCGCGAAGCTTAGTAACTCATATTTTTCTCCATGGCAACTGGAAAGATTTTATACACAAATCTTGGTACCAAGTTCCAGTACTCTGCCATAAACACCTCCATGAAAATCAAATTGTCTGGGAGTTGTTACGCTCCCTTTTCCAAAAACATTTTTTTCTGCAAGAGTATCTATTTAATTGATTTTTTATATCTCCAATGAGATTCTCCATACTAAATTCCAGTACTCTACCATAAATAAATACTTTCAAATATCTTCATCTTCTTATTTGGCGGTATAACCGCCTAAGCGATTTTGGCCGAGTTCCACAAACCACGCGCTACCACCAGCGGGTTCCAATTTGAATACTTTCAGAGCTGGAGCGCCACTATCCATTCAAACGACATGGCCAAGCCGCTGTATTTAATTCGCTGCACTATGTCAATATCGTTGTAAAGCTCATACAGCTCATCGATATGCGGTACTCGCCGTCACCAACGCGCTTCTGCGCCATATACCAGCACGGAAACGATGAGTGACTTATAGGGAGTGGTTTTCGAATGTCGAGAGAGAACTTCACTTCAGAATTGCCTACTCTGTCCAAAGTAGCACTTATTGGAGAGAGTGATTCTGCATTGAATTTCAATGCTGACATTATTATCGGTGATAATGCTGATTCCCAAGTAAACGCAATTCTCCACTTTCTCGAAATTATAACTGTTAACAGTGACGTGAGTGCCAAGACGTGAATGTGCTGACTGTTTGTTTGATTACAGGAGATACTTCGTCTTGTCCTAGTTTACTCACCCATTCGCTTTGCTTGTTGATGTCACTCTTGTTGTAAATTGTTCCTGAGCGGTTCAGTTCCTACGGTTCTTATTATTTTCTCGAACATCATATTAATGAAATCGCATGAAAGGCAGTCACCTTGTCTGAAACCTCGTTTGGTATCAAATGGCTCGGGGTGGTCCTTCCTAATAAGTTTGGCGGGGATACCAAATTCATACAAGGCGGCGCATAGCCAACTGCTTTTAGTGCTGTCGAATGCGGCTTTAAAATCGACAAATCATCTAGTCGACTCATACATGGCATACATCTAAAGTGTCGATCCTTTTCTCGTGGTTATTATCCAAGATTTGGCATATTATGAATACTTGGTCAATGGTGGATTTGCAGTCTCTTAAGCCACACTGATAAGGTGCAATGAGATTGCCAACGGTGGGCTTCAGTCTTTCACACAATACACTCGATAATTCCCATGCTTAAAAGGCTGACCCCGCGGTAGTTGGCGCGTATGGCGGGATCGCCTTTCTCGTGAATCGGACAGAGCGCACTTAAATTCCAGGCATCTGGCATGCGTTCATCTCTTGGCCACCGTAGTCCAACAGCTCGGCTGGCGGGCCGTCAGTTTCAACAGCTTCGTTGTCTTTCAGCCACATAATCGCTATTTGTACCTCGTTATAGTCAGACGGTGTGAAATCGACTCCATCGTCATCGACTGGGGACTCGGGTCCGTCTTCTACACTACTTTCCGCGCCGCTACCATTCAGCACGGTGGAAGAGTATTCCCTCCCTAATTTAAATACGTTCTGGACATCAGTCACTAGGTCCCTATTTTTGTTCTTATAGGAGTTCGCCCTGGTCTTTAAACCTTCCCTAAGTCGCAATTCTCTCTGATGAAATTCTCGGGTGTTTTTCCTATCGGCCAGCATCTCCAGCTCTTTGCACTCACGTATTTCGGCCTCTTCTTATTGCGGAAAATACGTCTCGGTTTCCTCTTCAGTTAATATAACGGTCCCATATTGCTCGCGTTGCGCCCGACAGCAGCGTGGCCCTTTTTTCTCTGCAGCTTCTTGAAATTCCTCATCGTACCAGTTGTTCTTTCGAGCTCGCTAAATCCGAGCCAATATTTGTTTAGAATTTCTAGAAAAATTTTAGGGGTGCAATTTTCTAGCCCATTCAAAAATTAAGACTCTGGACTATTTTTTTAGCAGTAAATTCCACTTCTGTACTACTGTCCGCCAGTCCCCCAAATCATAGTTCTTCTTTTATTTAGCGTGGTCATCACAAAACTCAACGCACAACCACAATCATACTTTTGATTATCAACAAAGCATTTTAAACTAATTTCTTATGCTACAGTCTAAAAATTTCTCAAAAGTAGTAAAAATTCGCAAATGACTGGCAGCTACTACAAGTACAAGTTTTGCCCTCAAAAAATGTGTATTTTATATTTTTTTCCAACAAACCAAAACGTCGTGTATCGAATAATCCCTATCACACGAACAGCTTTATCGACATGCCGACTCTACAACCGCACAAATCCATCTCAGCGGATAATGCAGTGCGACAAAGAGTCTGCCGCCAGTACCACAGAAATACGAGTACAACACTTTAGTTAATGCATAGGTATGCGTGCGATTGCATGAGTGTGTATATGTGTATGTGTGTGTGTGTGTGTGTCAATGTACATATTAGCCAAGTTTGCAATGGCAGGCAGTGGCTTTGCTTGCACTCCCACTAAAACCTAAATATGCGGTCCTGTAAGGAAACCCATGTGCGATAAAGGGTTAGCCACGTTGGTCGCAGTTTGTGTTGTGTTCTTATGTCCCGCAAGGGGTTGGAGCACACGACACTCAAGCAAGGAAGAGAGATAGAAAGAGATCAAGCAGGGGGTGGGGGTTGACTTGGCTCGCCATACTTCGGCTGCCTTGTAAGCCTTCTTCGTGGTAATGTTGTGTATACAAATGGTGTTGGCGAGGCAGGGCAATAAGTGGGTGGGTGGGTGAGAGTGGGGCTACCACAAACACATGCGTGCACATACACATGCACACATGCTCGGTGTTGAGCAAAAACATTAACATATACGATAATTTGTGTGTGAATAAGTATGTATGCAACAACTTGTGCAAATATGGGTCGTCGGTGTCTCGTTATCGTTGTCGTTTTCGTTGTCGCTGCCGTTGCCATTGTCGTTTTCGTCTCTCATGTTGTTGGTAGCTGAGTTGGTTCACTCGAAATCATCGTTGCCGTCCCGCCGTTGGTATTTTGGCTAATACACATACACGAATACACCCGTCTAGCAGACTCATGAAAATATGTACGTACATACATACATATATATGACCTATGCCTTGTTGGTTGTTGGCGGTGGAGCCGACGGGGCATAACGTGGTCCAATTGGTGCGCCGCAAAAAGCTTTCTTGCTTTTGCTTTCACATATTCGCACACACACACGCGCGCGCACACATAGTTTGGTAAGTGACACTGTTACTGCCTCCGACAATTGTTGCCACAGCCACCACCACATCTGCATTGCTGCTGCAGCTACTGCTGTTGCTCTTTCTGGAGGAGCAAGTGAAGTTCAAGTCGTCGCCAACAGACCCATCATCAGTTTTCGCACGCTGTGTCTGTCTATCTGTCTATCTGCCTGTGAATTGCCGTCGTCTTATTACCTATCTACGTTCGTTGGGTCTGCCACTGCCAGCATTTTTCTAGCTGCGCTGCGCTGCGTTGCACTGCGGTTGGGCGGTCGAGCTGTTGCCGCAGTTGACTATATGGCTGTGGTGGCACTTTGTGGCACCAGTAGTGGTGGTAATAGTATATATTAGTGTCCCGTACAGAGATGCTCTCATATTCTCGTTGCCATTGCTAGTGCAGCTCCTATCGTCGGGTGTTGCTTTATTTGAGTGTTTGTGTGTGTGTGCGAGTGCTCACTGAATGCCACAGAATTCCAACACAAATGGGTATCAGCCCCCCACAAACTGGTGGAGCTGTGGCTCCAATCAAGCAACCAACCGACCAACCAAAAGTTCCATGCCTGTTTTCGGTTGGCGCATACTTTCTCTGATTTTTTTTTTGTTTTTGGTTTTTTGGATTTATTTATGAAATTTTATTTTATTACCCCTTTTGTGGGTATTCGATGTGTGGGTAGATACTCCCCCAAATTGGACATTTTTCATTGCAATAAAATTGAAACGAATACACGGATTTGTGGCGAAGTTGTATGCATGTGTGTGTGCGTGTGAGTGAGTGAGTAGTAGTCGGCATCATTGGGGTCAAAGAAGAGCTGGCATCTTAAATGGAACTCCATAACTACTTTTGGGTAAAAAATTTTATTTAGAATGGTACATTAGCGTACGACGAGATCGTCAAGCGATTGTTTTTAAAACCACTAAGTGTTCGCTAAGTTTTCAGTCCCCTGGATGTACCAGCAATCCTCCTTTGCAATTAGCATGGTTACGGGAGATATGCTTTCACATGATGCTGTCAGAACAGGTTGCTTGAATTTAGCCACCAGGCCAGTGCCGCTTACGTCACAGTGTAAGCTTTGAACGCAGTAACCATTTTGACTTTCCTTACCTAAGCGGTCTTAGTCATCTGCGCTCTCATCTGTACCGTATCGACTTGACCACGGAGACGCTAGAGCCGAGATTGTGTATAGTCATGCAACTGTAACTGCATAACCAGAAGAAAGACTATACCCCACTGCACTGACTTATCGCAAGAGGCGCAGCATCTAGGAGAAGTTAGATAATTAGTGAAAAGATTGGACTTAAAGATTTTCCAGATTTTACCAGACATAGTCTAAAACACTTTAAATCAACTATTTTCGAACCCTATATTATTAGAATATCATCCAGAATTTATTACAGCAGCTGATAGTACAACATCTAGACTTGCAAGAGCCAGGTAAACAAACGATTTTCAAGGTCGTAGTGTACCTTGTTCTGTTACCTCCAATCGATTAACTAATTAACTAACTTCTCCTAGACTCAGCGTCTCTTGCGATAACTCAGTGCAACATTAGCAACCCATGTACGAAATAACGTAGCCAACCCGTGTTGAGCCTGGTCTCGCAACAGAAGGAAAGAAAGCTTAGATGGGATCACTTCGACTTGCATTGTTCAAGGGATTTTTGAAATAAGCAGAGACTTTTAGCCAGTAGGTGTGACTGCAAGCTGCGGTCTGTCAGTTTGAGAGAAAAAGAAGGGCGACAGAAAGGTGTGAGTGCGAAGAGCTTGAGATACTGGCTGTCAGGCATGCGGCTCAAAAATTCAGCAAAAAAATAAGGCGAATCTCATTATTGCAGAGAGGAAGATGAAAATGGAGTAACAGACGCACATATATCACATATATTGCGGCTTAAAAGCAACAAAGCACCTGGAATCTTACCTGGAAGACGGATGAATACACGAACCTCAGTGTACTGTGCCCTATTCACAAGAAAGGAGATACTGTTATTTACGCCAAAAATCTGTATTATCAATATGGTTGCAGATCTGGAACATCCACAATTTTCCTAGCCCTCTAAATTTTGGAAGAGACCTTATATACATAAGTAAACTGATCACACTTTCCACTTGTTTCCACTGCGATTGAGTTTCTTCAATCAGGATGCTGGAAAGCTTAATACGAAGAAAAAAGGAGAATATCAAACAAATAGGATAAGACTCCGAGGGCTATGGACCCATAGAATGGTATGGAGAAAGATAAGGCAAATATGGCGTAGACATGCCGTATCCGGCAAAAGGAACTTTTGACGCAGCACCCACGGGTAGACAAGTTAAGCAAGGCCGCCTACAAATACCAATGCAGGACCAAGTGAAGAAGAATCTGTATGCGCCGGGTATGAAAAACTGGCGTAACTTGCCAGAAGAGAGGAGGAATTAGCGAAGCTTTTTAAATTTTTGTTCCAGGACCTCATCAACAACCAGCATCCATATTTAGTAATGGAGTAATAGAACATCCCCTTGAAAATTAAAACACATGGCCGTTGTGTTTGTGATTGTGCCCACTGCCTTCCACTTAATGATGCACTCTTGAAAAAGAAATTAAAAAAAAAAAAACTATACAAATACTAGCAAATATCCGGCGTGCTTTGTTGCTCCTTAAAAGTATTTTTGTGTTGCCACTCTTTTCCACAACTCTAGTGGCTTCATCCTTAAAAAACAAAATTGATTTAAAGAGCTTTATGAAGTGAGATTTTCAAAAAAATTTTCGATTTATGAAGGATTCTTTATTTTTAATGAATGTGGGTATTAGTAAATATATTTTCGAAGGTATTTGGAAAGTACTGACTTTCTCCTGGAAATTTAATTACTCAAGTATAGAAAACGCGCACTTTCTTCAAATGTGTATTTAAATCAAAGATTTCTCAAATACTTTTGTTTGATACCCATGTTGTAATATTTATCTCATCTTATCAATTTAACAGAAATACAAATTGGTGGCACCTCGTTTCAAAAATATTTTTTACAGTAAACTGTCTTAAACGTCTTTAGTTTGATATCCGTATTGTACTATTTCATTTATTTTATCAATTTCATTGAATACAATTTTTCAAATAGGTGGCAACCCTCCTTAATATATATTCTGGAGTAGACTTTCCAAAATCTCTTTAGTTCGATACCCATATTGCAATATTTAATTTCCCTTATCAATTAAATTAAACTGAAATTTTTTTAGCAGTTGGCAACCTTCCATAAAAATATTTTCAGCTGTAAGCTTTTTTCTTTTTACAGCCATATTGCAATATTTCCTTTATCTTATTGATTTACCTAAACTGAAATTGTCAAACAGGTGGCAACTATCAAATTTTTTCTGTATTTTAAGTTAGACCCCTAGCAATACAACGCTGAAAACTGCATTCGATTCCATGTATTAGTGTTTGTGTGACGCGCGTACAAACATACAGACAGACAGACAAAAATTCTAAATATTTTTGATTTCGCTTCTGTTGCTCTAATAAAACCCCCCTATTAATTTCTCTTTAATTTACAGACAGCGGCCTGTTAAAATTTTATTACAAGTGTGTATAGCTTTTTCGCGCCTAAGTCGGTTATTTCTTTAAAAAAATACCTACTCTTCAAATAATAAAATTAAATAAAGATGAAAACAGGTATGTAGTATATTCATTCAATTGCCTTTCAAACTCGCATTTCCCGTCGGCATTTCCACAATAATTTTCTTGTCCGCCGCAAATTTCTTAGCCACAAATTCACCACATCTTGAAATATAAAACCACTCGAAAAAATTCACTCAGTTTTCACGAAGGTAAGCAGCGCCTCAGAATTGCCATCTGAGTGTTTCACATTTCACTCGACAGCTAAACAGCTGTTTCCAGAGCACGCTAAAACTGCGCATGACCGCAAAATGGAGCACAAAGTGTTTGTCAATTGAAAGAGAGTCGCCTTTAGTAGCGGCTGCAAATGCAATAAACGCACAGCTTCTCATAGCTGGCGAGTTTGTTGCGAAGCGTTTCTTAAAACCACCTACTTAGGCGTCTATTGGTGGTGTATCTACACTGCCGCAACTTTGGACAAGTGCAACGGCAGCCATCGTCGTATATGAACTTATTTTACATACATAGATATTTAAATAATACATACATACTTTGTGCATCGTACGGAGTACAACCCATAAAATGTTATGTCCTTTCTTCGTTTTATTTTATTTTCCTTTACAACTTTTTTTCTATCTGATAATTTTTGTTGGAGTGGTTCTTGGCTTTTTTGGTCACATTATTTGGTTTGTTGTTGGTGCACGAATATTCGTATTTAT
Source organism: Rhagoletis pomonella (assembly GCF_013731165.1). Taxonomy (NCBI): domain Eukaryota; kingdom Metazoa; phylum Arthropoda; class Insecta; order Diptera; family Tephritidae; genus Rhagoletis; species Rhagoletis pomonella. Next base: position 53,653,647 of record NW_023458556.1, on the reverse strand, counting down.
TTCGCTTTTTTAGCCATCCACTCATTTCGGGTCTCATATTCGGTAGCGCATTGCATGGAAGTAGTATATAAAATAAAATTTATATGAATAGTGAAATAAAATTAAATGGGAATGCAACGTCTGGCTGACTTAAGCAAACTTCCTTTGAAAGCATTTCCAAGCTTTGCACGAATAGGAGTGAAAAACTTAAAATTTAAATTTAATTGAATTAAATGTTGAATAGACTTCAGAGCTCTAGAATATTATAGTTGTTTATGGAAAAGGTTTTTATAGCGGCAATAGTTACGTATAAAGTGCAAAGTATACTTACATTTTAAGTGTAAATTATGTATGCATGTGTTTTAAGTGGGAATTTTTTTGAAATTTAGTTTTACATATAATCTAAAGCCTCTCTTCTTTCTGGCGCTATAATCGCTTAAGAGATTTTTCAAGTGAAGTCAATTCCATATCCGCCTGGTCTTTCAAAACCTAGTGGTGGTTTTTGAGCTTCCAAATCCATACACCCTGCGATATCTGTCTAGAATTATGCCCTTAACAATAGGGTGGTCAGCTCAGTTTTACTTTATGCTGCTCCGATTTGTGCCCGTTGGGATTATTATTATTATTATTAATATTTTATTACTGAGAGCTGTTTGTGGATTTAATCGCTGAAAACCCCCAGTAGACATTCTTGCACAAGAGATGAAACGAATATATATAATCGCCTGTCCGAGAACAACGATGGTCTAACGCGAAACGGAAGAAGGGCGTCGTTTTATAGTAACTTTGCAGAAACGATGGGAAAAAGGAAGGCGAATCCAGAAGCCCATCTCCAACGTTGAAAAATGGCTGAATAGGTCTCATTGTCAGCCTAGTTTTCATCTAATCCAGTTCATCTTGGAACACGGTCCTTATCGTGAGTATCTCAATAGATTTGGGCATAACAACTCCCCGTGTTGTAGATTATATCAACACCTGAGTGGAAAATCGAACTATCTCTGCAGCCAGTTCGGAAGCGCCTTATCTTAGAAAACTTTTCAAGAACGTCCTATCTCAGAATTTTATAGAAGAACTCTTTATCTCAGAGTTCGGTTCAAAAACGCCCTTCAACCAAATTCTGAAGGAGGTCGATCTTCCACGCAGGTGTCGATATGCTAGTGTCAATTGAGAACTGGCGAAAGATATAGCCCATGTGCCACTCATCCAAGTAGATTTAAGATGAGGTGAGCATCTAAGTAGCCGTAACACTTCGTGAGAAAAAAAGCCTGTAATGCCGCTCTACAACGAATGAGGACTTTACATCTGAGTTGAGTTCTCAGTCCGAAGTAGTTGTTGGCAATGGTGATTCTCCGCACTTATTCCAATAACACTCTAGGGACGCTGAAATTACACACACAAAAACGCCAAGATACGTAAACTTAATTTTTAGTCGTAGATCCGTGTATACCGTTTTTCTTGATCAGGTAATTTTCTCAAGATATTTTCATTTTATGTTTATATTGCGAATGAAAAAGAATCCAATTTTGATATACGCATGTATGAGTATGTACGGGAACGGTCATGTACGATGTGGCGTATGAGTAACATTATTTCTTGCTTCAATTTATACTTGCGTCAATTTATATGACTATTCAAAGGCTGCTTATTTATCCGGCGATTTTCATTGTTAGTAGCTCAATTTTCTTGAAACAGAACAGACTTTAATACAAATAAGGAAGAAATACAAGAAATGCGCTCCTATTTTAATTTTTCCCTTGTTAAAATTTGATTTGTTTTTCATAAAAATTAAAATATCTTGGAGAAATACACCTGATCTGGCAAAACGGTATACAGATCCATAATTTAAGGCGCAAAATTAAGTTTACGTGTCTCCGGGTTTTTCGTGTCATTTCAAAACTTGAGATTTTCCCTACAGTGTAATTGTAATTTGTATACTGATTTCGCGGCAGTGGACGCTTATGGCGGTGTCGTTTTTCGTGTGGATTGGGCAAATGATATTCTGCATAAAAGATGATGCGTGCAACTGGTCACGTTCCTGCCACCGCACAGTGTCTTATTTTGGAAAAAAGGAGACGAAATCAAATATCTCTAGAACGAGAAGAGTTAGCGATACAAATGTAACGGCATTTTAAAGCTTTTCAGATGGAGAATTCTCGTTATTTAGAAGAATTGCCTTGACTCTAAAGTATGGAAGATTTTAAATTTTTTCTCTTATGTTTTCTGTATTTTTTAAAAAGTTTTAAATACATATTTTTGCTGTTCTTGTGCATTTGGGTTTATAAAAATATGCATTTTATACAGCGCACTAGAGTGCTACTATTTGTTTTTTATTTTTATTTTATTTTTTTAAGTCAACTCCTTGCGAGACCTAATGCCTGGGTTATAATGGAAGTAACGGAGTGGAGGGAACTGTCACATTGACTATCTATTTTATGTGAAACAAATAATAGATCCTTACGAATTCGCGCCATTTGTTACGATTGGCCCCGTGACTTCATCCGTTGCAAGAGTTGCACCTAACCGAATTGGAGTTCGGATGGAGTCGTCTCTGGCAAACGCAGCAGAAGTATGTTTCTGGTCCGGGGTTGGATGCAATGTCCGCCCAGAGAAGAAGCTGCAAGGTATGAGGTTCGTCGATTTAAACGCGGTTAGGTCGCCGAAACAACAGTTCTTGGTCAGGTAAAACCCGAGTGATTCTGGTACTTAGAATTCGGCTATCGCGCCTGTCGTTATCACTCTATCTAAAACAGCTTGCTTTAAGACATTATCCGCCTCCGGCTATATTCACGAAAGCCCTCAATGCGAATTTTCCATTATAAAGGACTGGCTGCATTCGCCCAACGACATTGTGTATATCGGTGTCTGCTGTCAGAGTGAATGTATGAGTATTTCTACATACTGCCTCAAAAATTGTTCATTGTCATGCAGCTCTGCCTGAAGACAGAGTTAAATTGACGCACGCTAATGAAAAGAAGCCTTTTCGGTTGAATTCCGCATGCTCCTACTTCGACGCTTTGTTCAACCCTTGAGCCGCGAGTATACCAAATAAGGCTTTAGTCATTCGTTGCTCCACTTGATTCTGTGGGTGAAGAAGTCCTTGACATTTTGTTTGAATCTCAGAAGGCAAAAGTCTATAAAGCTAATGCGCAGGCCATCCGCTTGTTTTGTGATGATGAGAAAAAAATGATGTATAAGGTTCATTTCCTCCAAAATTTCCCCAGAAATGAGCCTTCCTTTAACCCTTAATTCGGCGCATAAAGAAAATCACACAATTAGTCGCATGGGGTCCCCAGTGACCGCAATAAAAGCGGTGAAAAAAGAGTTTCCAAAATACAAAAAACTAAAACACATTTTTGACTTCAAACTTATAAAAGAATAATAAAAACTTAACTCCGTTACCGTTATATGGGATGGGGCGTGGTTAATGTCCGATTTTAAAAATTTTCGGTCATTTGGTATGTTGTACCAATGCCAACAACTGTGCCAAGTTTGGAAGAAATTGCTGCAGCAAGATATATGTACCAAGATATACACATGTAACCATAAGTGGGCGTGTCTACGCGTGAAAAAAGTGCACGTACCAAGTTTCGTTAAGATATCTCAATTTTGAGTCAAGTTATCGTGTGCACAGACGGACAGACGGATGGACGGACAGACAGTCGCCGCTTAATCGATTTCTCTGTTCATTCTGTTCACTTATGCGTACATTTGTCTATATCTATCTCGATTCGTTTTGCCTGTTTCAAATAACCATTATGTGAACAAAGTTATAATACCCTTGTGCACAAGTGCGTTCGGGCATAAAAACTTACCTCCGCCTTAACTTAAAAGATGTTCTGGCAGTGACTTGTTTACATACCCCGCGGGGTGTTAGGAAGCTAGAAAGAGCGCGAGCATGTTCCAAGCACTCTAAGACATATTTTTTTTAACTTGAAATGGCCTTGACCCCATGCGCCTAAATAAGGGTTAAGAGTAGAGCCCATTTCCTCATTACGACAGAGTAGTTCGTCTACCAACGTAAACCATTGCAGAGGGCACGGCCACCTTGCGGGCATCCTTTCGTAGCTAAGACACGGACTCTTGCATGTGGTTGCTTCAACCCTTTTGCGGAGGAGGCGTTTGTCTACTAAGAAGTGTTAAATATATTGTGTGGATAGAGAAATTTTGTTTTCTAGGCAAAGAGTTTACATGGTTTTTAGTATGAAGGATCGATACGACTTTGGTTGGCCTACTGGTTTTTTGTCTCTGTTAAATAGATGCGGGGTTTTGAGCTAGCTTCAATTAAAAGGTGCACCATTCAGACTGTCTGTTGTGACGCTTAGTAAATGATTTCAGTCTATGGTACTTGGGCTGGCTTCTCTCTGTATTTCATTGTATATGTGCATTCATAACTCGCTCCAGAATTGAATAAACGATGTTAGACTAGTGAGCGTATTGCCCTTGTGTAGCGCGTATCAACCAATCTTCGGCATGAAAACACCCTCGCAATCCTCCATGACATTGGAAAAACATTTAGCCTGAGTTATACGTCGAATATGCTAATTAACCCACCTGACTAACTCAGTGAGAGAGGAGGAGGACGACGTGAAAGAATTCATATGGAAAAATATTTGCTCAAGTTTAAAATAATGGGTAGGTACTGTGGCCAATAGCAACCATCAGCAACCTCCTCAGTATGATCGAAAGTCATGGAGAGTCCCTACGGATTGTAACGCTTTGGTTTTTTCCATTTGGAAAACTCCGGGGGATTTTTTCTGAGATACTAGGAGAGTGTTGGGTTAAGAAATATTTGTTAGATAGGTTTTGTACCAGTTTATTGGGGATGCGATACTGAAAAATATTAAGCTTCCCAAAATCTAGTATCATACTATATCAATATGTTGGAAATTTCCAAAAAGGAATCTTCAAAAAACCGAAATCCGAAATTTGATGTAATCTTATCAAACCGAATAAACCCTCTTAAATAAATACTATACATATTTAATAGCAAAGAAACAAAAAAAAAATCTACTCGCTGACAAGCAAGCAACTAAACCATCAATTATACGAGTGGCAAGTTTCTGATTTTCACAGCAATTTGACACACATCATTATCAAACACAAGCGAGCCCAGCGGGGGTAACGCCGACACATGCAGCACAATTTTTTAATAATAATTTCAAAACTTAAAAAATGTCACAACAAACATGTTTCGATGACAAATCGTATAGCCAACGGAGCATTTATCACGAGATGCTAGTCAGGGTAGAAGAACGAGGGTGGAGATATACACGCGATTGTATGTATGGCTGCGTATGTACATACGTGTGTGATCTATAGATGTATGAACACTGATGCCGTTGAACTAATAAAGTGAAGAAAATATGGAAGTAACAAACAGTAGATGCCTAAAAGTAGACGCATAAAAAAATGGAAAATAAAATGACATGAAAATTTATCATCCCACGGGAATATTACGGCAACAATGCAACAACGCAAGTGGCTTAGAATTCATAACTTTATCGAGCAAACTTACACAAACAAGGTCATGTGCCAAGACATGCAACAAATTGTGCGACTAATCTCTAAAAAGAGTATACAGGGACTAGTCTCTGTGGAGTACAATTGGGCATTAATTAGTCTCGACTCAACCCTTACGGATATATGTGACCTGGTCTACGGAAAGGGGGCTTAGGTGTCAAAAAATCAATTTTCACTTTTTGGTTGATTCGGATGGAAGATGAGATGCTTTTTCACGTGGTGAAAAGCAGAAAATCCTAACTTGCTTAGAAGTGTACTAAAAATGTAGAGATAGAAGAGTAAAAATACGACAAAATATAATTTATTGGTAATGAACAAAATACATTGAATTATAAGCTATAAAGACATGATTATACACTAGAAAAACGTATTATGGGCCAAAAATAATAATGCTGAGTAGTTTATGTATTTTTCTTTGTTGTCGTTTTCCTTGTTTTCCATCTTAACAAAAGTTTGTTCGGTATCATCTTCTGCCTGAGATACACATACTTCGTCTTCATCATCATCGCTCTCTTCATAGTTTCATCATCGTTTTCATCATCCGTTTTCATGGAAATATTATCCGTATACGGCACTGAACTCCTCATCAACACTCATGTTTCATTTCATGCGAAATACGAAGACGATAATCAACAGAAACATTAAACGTCACTTCTTCAGTGTTACTTTTTTAAATGTTCCACACTAGCAACTTACACGATGAACTATAATAATATTCCGACCAACAACAACACTTACTGGACCAACAACAACACTTACTGGACCAACAACAACACTTACTGGACGTCCGGCGCGGAGAACAATTAACGAGATAATGAGAAACTGACGAAACGAGTTGCTTACTTTTAACAGCTTTTTCACAGAAAACTAGTTTTCGCACGCAAGCTCCCTTTTCGTAGACCAGGTCACATATATAATTTCAGATCAATTAGTCCCCAACTCATATCCGACGGGCACAATTCACTACTCGCTTAGGAATCCTGAGATCTCCGATACGAATATAATCTGCTTGTGTATAATGGGAAACAATTACAGGGCAATTCTGTCTAAGGTATCAATAGTTTTTGTAGGACAATTGAAAGACAGTGGGTAATATGATTTGAAAGATTTTATTCATTGTGTCACGAAAGTCTTACAAAAAAAACTTTCACTATGAAGGGCTCTTTTGACAGAAAGCACTTGTAGGTATATAGTTTTGCTCGTGCTACGCCAACAGCCGAAATGTCCAAGTGAGCAAAGCACTGGTTTGCCATTTGAAACATCCGGGCCCCGGAATTTTTTTATTTATGTTTTTTTTTAACTTTCTTTTATCTCTTAGATTTAATTGTTTTTACGACAGTATCGAACATTTGTTTTGCTCTAAACACGCTAAATGTTGTATTCAAAGTTTTGCGATATAAAAAGGTTTTTCCCTCTCCTTTTACACTGTTTAAAAACCCCTTTTTTATTTTATTTAATACTTACGAACTTATTTTTTAACTTTGATTTGATTTTTAGAAACTTATTTTATTTTTTATGCTATTTTTTCTTCTCCAATTTAATTTTCTTTTCATTTTTAGATTGTTTTAAAAAACTGCTTTTTAATATTTTCAGAAAGTTATTTTACTATTATTTTTCTTGTTTAATTAAATTTTCTTTTTAATTTTTAGATTGTGCTAAAAACAGAGTTATTTAATATAACTTAATTTTAACAATTTTATCATTTTTTTATGCAATTTTATTTTAATTTTTATCTTTTATTATTTTAAAAAGAAAAATTTACAGTGTGTAGCAGAAATTAGTACATGGTGATTTTTGTTAAATATTTGCAAGGTTTTTAAAGCAAATATTATTTTGTTATTTTTTCGTAAAAATATACTTCATGCTTTCAGTATAAAAAAGTGCAAGTTTTAAGCGGCTAAAAATCTCGTATATTTTTAATAATTTTTGTTTTTTGATAACAGCAGATGAAAAAGTTGAAATTTTGATAAAAATTTGTCAACAAATTTCTAAACACTGTATGCAGTTCGAAAATTTTATTTAAATGGTTTTGGTAAAAGCATGAACTGTATTTTTAAGAAAAAATAACAAAAAATTTTTACTTTAAAAACCTTGCAAATATTTAGCAAACAAAAAATCCCCATGTACACATTTCTGCTTCCCACTGTATATATTTTTAATTTAATATAATTTTTAGAAAACTTATTGCTAAATGACAAACAGAATTACGCTAAACCCCCCGTCATTAGATCCAGAAAAGAGCTTTCCAGATAATTGCCACAATTGACAATTAACTTTGATTTTGCGATTGATCCCGGAGCCATGGCGGATTAGTCGCATTTTTTACAGGGTACATATGCATGTTTGCGGGCATGGGCAAATACATACATACATACATATATCACTTGTTAAATATTGAATGTATATCTAAGTTTCTATAGATTACCCCCTCCCCCTCCCGGCTGAGCTGTGTCGTGCGTTCGTTCGCCTGTGCTGGCTGTCCATTTGGCACGCACAGCAGGAGCAACTGAAAGTAGCAGGCGACAGAGGGCGATTTGATTGGGTTGAATACGACTCAATTTAAAAAATGTGAAATGAAATTTTAAAGTTATCGACAAAGGCACAAGGTGGCCGACATGCAGCCAATATACTTAAATATGTACATATGTAGGCATATAGCGTGGCGTGCAACAAACAGCAGCAACCCCCAAGGACACATTACAGCATTGATTCAATTTCTTGTCAATTTGCGTGTCAATACGATACTAATACGCAAAGCAACGCAACGCCTAAACCTACATACATAAATATATGACAAGTATGAATTTCAGGTTTTTGCGAATTGTGCGTGGTTGAAGGTGTCTGTGATGCCGCTAGGCAACGCGTTGTGCTCATTGCTACAACATATGCCACATGCCACAGTCCTAGCAGCAACCAACAACAACAACTTGTTCACCTTATTATTTATAACATTTGCAAAATGTATATGCACATACATATACCGCCTGCCCTGCGCGTGTCGCCTGTTTGGGCATACATTTTACTACACTCCCACCATCACCAGCAGCTTCACCACCACCTCACCGCATTCTTAACGCATTCTTTGCCCCCTTACAATTTTGATAAAGTCCTTGGTATAATTCATCGCTTCCTTGACTGGATTTGCTCTTGGCTTGGAGTGATGTGCAAATTTCTTTGCTAAATTTAAGGTTAACTACCCACTTGATAGACGACAACAAAAAGAAACAACAAAAACAACACTCGCACCGAAACATCATTGACATTGCCGGCGTGTGTTGACATTTTGTGTAACGATAAATTTTTGTGTGTAATACGTTGTCACCTTGTATGCGTGTGTGTATTGTTGTTGTGCGTATTTGTACACCATGAATTGGATATGAACCTGAAATTGGGTGCATAAAGCCAATATTGGCGGCAGATTAGAAACATACTCGTACATATATGTACATATGAATATGTAGACTTTAGAAAATACACAGACGAAATACCTTATCAAAAAGTAATCATCAGATACTGAAATGATGTAGGGTGCACGGCGAAGTGTAAAATATTGACGACAGATTTTTATGTGCCAAACAATTTGCAGATTTGTTATAATACCGTTGTAGACTCTTATTGACACCTGACACAAGCCATTGCATCGGCAAACAGACGGACACATTAACAAATACGCGGCAGACAATTTGCTAAAAAATCAGCGTAGCTTCATGCGCACCTTATAAGTGTGTATGTGTGTCTGTACTTTGAATCGTATTTATTCAAGTATTTGCTAATAATCAACAGTTAATTGAATTTGTTAAAGGTAAGAAGAAGCAACCTACACGACGCTTGTCAGTCTGCACCAGTTGCCACTTCCTTTCCAGAGTTAGGCCAGTTTCGCATACCAAGTGTAGGCAGGTCCCTTTGCAGGTAGTGCGTTCATAGGGCTGGTTTCTGCAACTAAACTTAACTTACTTTAGCCATTTTTTGGGCTCGGTGAATCAGAGAGGCACACTTAGGCCAGTTAGGCCCATAGTGATGCCACTTTAGTAGTCACTTATTCTTTTCTTAAATTTTCCGTGTGATAGGACCACCACAGAGTCGAGATCAGATTAACCTTTACAAGTCTGAAACCAACTCATGAGCCTCAATCAATTGTTTCAGCGCTTCAGTCTGTCACAAAATACATATGCTCCAGGTGGATGGGCAGGTCAACCTTAAATTTCGGTCGGCAGGCAAGCGTTGTTCCTCCTACCATATGCTGCTTCAATCATGCACCTTATAAACTTCTTACCACCGTACTTGAATAGCACAACTTCCAGGTCGTCAGCTCCAGCAACTTTGTTGTTTCTTAGCCGCGAAATTGCTATTTGTGAGACATCGACTCCGTCGTCCTCGACTGCGGGCTGGGAATGATGTTCAAAACTAGTTTCGGTGCCCTTACCATAAAACAGGATGGAAAAGTGTGGGCTGCTTAATTTAAGCCATTTAAGCTCTGGATATCGGTCACTGGATTATCGTGATCTGAAAACCTTTCACAAATCGCCTAACTATCCGATGCAAATTTTGAGAATTTTTCCTTTTGACCAGCATTTTAAGCGATTTTTGCGCACGTCGTTCGGACTCTGGTCTCGTTTTTTGCTCCTTATGTCTTTATTTCAGTCCTTCAGAGCTCGCTTGGCACTCGATTGCCGCGAGACCTTGTAGGCGGCATCTTTTTTCTATGCAGCGATGTGACGTTCTTCGTCGTGCCAGTTGCTTTTCGGGCTCGCGGAAATCCAACTAAAGAAAAAAAAGCGTTGGTCGCCAGAAAGAGTGAAATAAAAAAACACTAAGCTAGTAAATGTTAGTGACGCGAATTATTAGCAAGTGGTTTCTGCTTTTTGTTAAGGTCAAGAAAGTTGGATTAGGGAAACGTGAAAATTATTAGTAACTGTCCGTACGAGAGCAAACTTAGCACTGATATTTTTACGATGACGTCACACAAACAGCTGATTCTGCCAAATTACCCAAGAACAAAGTAGCGGTGCTGCTGATTGCAGCACCTCTGTCCATCTATATCATGGTACGTGGTGATAGAAAGATTTAGTCCCTGGACATTTTAGAGTGCACTCAGAGATAAGGTAAGAGTCGAGTGCCGGAGATGTTGACAGGCTATTATGATTGCAGATTTTAGACGTTCAGCTTTTCTTGCAATATTGGATGCAAACATTATTACTTTACAGAGGCGTATCTTGTCTGCAACAAGATAGCGGTTCGCGTCGATGTCTCTCTACATCTACATGTCTACCGGAGCATACGTACAGCCAAAACACTGCAAGTGTGACAGCAACGTAACTTGATGGATGTTCTTATGTTGCAACCTAGTACTGTAGACTACCATTTTGCGGTCCCAAGCTTATTAAAAAATGTTAGGCATTAGATTTACATATTCCAGCTTGAATATCGTCACCTGACTAGAAGATCGACCTTTCTCGGCAGCCAATTCGAAAACTCCATATCTCAAAAAACTTTTCTAGAACGCCCTATATCAGAATTGTGTTCAAAAGCGCCCTAACTCAAATGAAAATATTTTGAAAAATGCTTAGATAGGGCGTTTTTGAAAAGCTTTCTGAGATAGATCGGTTTCGAACTGGCTGCCGAGATGAGTCGATCTTCCAATCTTTATTATTTATTATTTCCAATATCTTGCTTAATGAAAAAACTTAGACTAGAATGTGTAGAAAATGCTGATTATGAACTAGATTTGTCAGAGAATAGAGAGTTAACTATTGAACTAACTAGGGATTTGTATGCAATAAAATAATCCTTAAAATATATGCCATCATAACTATAAACAAAATACAGTCAGCTTCAAAACTATGAATAGCCCGACGTATTGACGATTTTATTTATTTATATTTTTTATACCAAATTATTCTGATTTTTCTATAAAACTATAATTCATTCAACAGCAAATACCACAAGTATCATTTTTTTAATTGCATACAGAACTCGGGAAAATGCAAGAAATACCAAAAAAATGTTGATCAAAATTTAATTTTTTTTACCTGCATTTCTTAGAAAAATCTTGAGTATGCCATTTTGTACTTCATTAGTTTTAAGTACTTATATTAAAGTGCAAGTTTCTGAGAACTTTTTTTGTCGCGATAAAAAAAGTTCTCAAAAATCAACGGTAATTTTTAGTGACTTTAAACTTGCACTTTATTATACAAAAATATAAGTAATAAATTGATATACACTTTGCTTATAGTTCTTATGGTCCATATTACTAGGCTTATTTTTAAACATAAGAATCTGAGCTCTAGTTATAACATTCTTAAAAAAAATTGATGTTATTTACATGGAAAATATCAAATGCCCACCGACACCTTTTAAAATTGGATTAAAAATGTTTCCAAATGGGAGAATTTAATTCTCAGTAGGTAGGTCCTTTTAATGCCATAAATTTGTTAGGTTGGTTTTTTTTAGATCATCCTAATGTGTATACAACATGCACACATTCAAATGCATACCATAGATGATATCATTTTAGCTCTAGCCAACACCGCCATTTGATTTTTGCTGTCGACAGCGTGGTATTGTCGACATACCGCCACTGAAAGAGGTTACATCGCGTCTTTTCTTTTTCGCTTTTTGAATTTTTAATTTAATTTTTCAGTGAATATTTTATGCCGAATAATGGCCGCGAACGTCAGCTATGTCTAAAAACGCGCGATATAAAATAATGAAAATTTACCACAGTGTCGTAATTTTAATCTACAAACACACATTTATTCATATGCAGCTACACAGAACGTCGCACATCCTTAATTATTTCATATGTGCAAACACACATTCAAACCTACTTATGTATGTATATGTATATGCTTCAACGTGTAGATCAAACAGCCTGTCAACGCATCCTCGACGGTGTCGGTCCTCGGAGCGGGCGATTATTATCTACATGTATGTGTGTACAAGTATAATCGTAGAAGGAAGTGGCGTACTTGAGATGCCAACGTGTGGAAACAGGACCTTCGTCGTTAGTCCTAGTGGGTTGGGCTAAATTATGTAAATTATGTGTTGATAAAAACCCTTTGCCGTGAGCATAGGCACTGACTTCTTGTTAATATACGTATGTGGGCGGGGGTGTACATGTGTGTTGATAATCGGGTCACATGCACACTTACGTGCTTAATACTTTCAAACAAATTTTATTACATTTTCCGTTAGAGTATTCATCAGTACCTTGTCAGTGCGTCTTTGCGCCTCAGCGCTTCCATCAGCTTTGTTACAATTTGCAACACATGCATGCCTATGTACTACGTGCACACACTATGATTTTTGAGAAATTTTGAAATTTGACTCTGCGCTCGGAAAAACTTTTTTACTCAACCCCTTTCATGTCGGAAATTATATATATATATATATATGTATACCCAAGTATGTGTAGAGCGTAGTCGGTGTGGTGAATGATTCAAGGACTCGGGGTATATGTAAATTAATTCAAGTTAAGTTGAAAATCCATCTAGAACATTAAAATACGCACACTTGCAAGCATTTTCTTCCCTACATGCTCGGTTGGAAATAGCAAACGTAGAGTTGTGGCTTAGTAGTACTTGTAAGACGGCAAGACACTCTTATTATCTCCAGCGCCAATTACCTCGGGGTCGGGGCAAACCAAATTGGAAAATCAATGTCGAAGCTCATAGATAGAAGGCCTACATATATAGCATATTATACTTAAAAGAAAATCAAGAAAATCTTCAGAAGAAACTGGTGACGAAAATCTAAACTTGTAATATGGATGTATACGGCGATCTATATAGATAGATGGATAGTATTATAAGATAAGCACTGCGACCTAATGATCTATTAAGCCCTCTGCTCTACACAATACTTCCTCTAAGCCTAGATCCCTCAGAAAGTTCCATACTCCAGCTGTGGCCACATCTAAGACCCATAGAGAGGCTATTTCTCTGTATAGCGGCGGATTCAAAATGAATAGCGCTTTGGGAGCGGAAGTCTACTCTCAAGAACTCGGTGTTGCTCTATCTCTATGATAAGTATTTAAAGGATACAAGTATCTTCCAAACATAAGCTCTAGGTGTCCTGTAAAATCTTAAGCATTAGAGTCGGGTACAAAAATAAAGTAACAATATATGTATTATGATTGACAAGAAGCGCAGCTGGAAATAGCGTATCCAATCAACAAATCTAAGTTAGCTAAGGAATGCAAAATGGAATTATGCTCATTTTTTTTTTCCAAATATATGTACTAGGAATGTTAATCCCGGGATCCCGGCAAATAATCTTGGCAAATAACCCCGGGATTTTCGGGATCTGAAATTTTACAGATTATAATAATAGAAACTCTTTTTCTTGACCAGTATTGTCTATATTTCTTTTTTTTATTTGAAAATGAATAGCTCATTATACATATAACATCGCGCGATAGTATATTTTAAACACAAAAATGAATATATTCGCGATACCATGGGCCAAATGTAGTAAAATTGCGTTCTTAGTTTTTCACTCTGACGTCAGTAATTCAAAAATTATTTTAAAAATTCAGAGAAGTGTGCTTAGAGAAGAAGTATGGGTATCAAATTAAAGAAGAAATCCTGCAGAATTTAAACAGATTCAAGTTTTTGGTGCAGAAGGACTGGTAAGTATTGTAAATGTCCTTTTAAATTTTTATCCTTGAGATTTCGCAATATTGGTTTTTTTTTTTAATTATATGTTAAGGACTTATATAAACTCGATAACATCCTGGAATTCAAAATTTTAATTTTGAATCCAAAGAATGTTAATATTTTTAAATTCTAAAAAAATTTCTTCTTGCATTTGGTACCCATATTTTTATTCTACATTGCATAATTTTTTGAAATAATTTTGGAATCAATCATATCTTTGAAATTACAAAGTCATTTTAAATAAATCCTGACGTCAAAGAGAAATAATTAAAGCGCCACTTTAAATAAAAAAAGTACGTTTCAAACCTATTTACTTGTGATTTATTTTATGGTAGAAGAGCTTCTTAAAAAATAGAGAAGCAATTTTTTCGATTTCGAGTTGTTGAAAGGTAATGCAATCTAAATCCCGGGACTAAGCCCGGGATCCCGTGATTGTGATAACGACATCCCAAAAATCCCGGGATCGGAAAAAGCTGAAAAATAAACAGCCCTAATATGTATTTAGACAGATTGACTTGGTGAGCTATTCAGATTTATTAAAGAGCCTTAAAAGTTTGCAGAGGAGTTATGACTTCACTCGCTTAACTGTTTTTACTTATCCTTCTTATGCCTTCCTTAGACCTCAAATACGAGTGCAAATTATATCTGAGTGCTGCATTAAATCTAAAATTCAACCCATATACAAATTGAAAGAGGCTATTGTGCTTAAACTCAGAATGCAGTAAGTACTGAAAGCGGTAGGGAGCCTTAGATTAGCAAGGCGTTTTGTTTTTCCATATAAGCTAGAAAGGATTTTAATCTCCTGAACATAATTTTCATTAGGTTGCTCTCTGCGTACTCAACCACGCATAACCGAGGTTATTGTCATATGCACAAGATTGAACTTTCCACCAAAACAGAATACCGATACATTTTGTGAGTCTGCCCGGCGATGACGATAAGGAAACCGTCTTTTCAGATACTTTTAGCATGGAATTTGCGGTTTAGGGACTTCTTCATCGGGATACAAACTATCTTTTAGCCAAACTCTAAACTAATTAAATAAATAGTGTGTATTGTGCGAAAGGCAACATTTTTATAGCAAAACCACTGTGGTTGTGCACATTTTTGATTTCAGAAAGCCTAAACACCAAGCTATTTGCTGACCAAACGATTTAATACTGAAAAATTCTGTGAACCGCTCTATTTCCTACAAGCCATTTCAGTTCGTTCTCATTTATGTGTTTGTGAACCTGTTATCTGAGTGATCGCGTATAAAATTACTTTCCGAAATGAGTAGGTAAGTGTGTGTGTGTGTATGTGCTTGTTTAAGCAAAAGTGCCAACAATTTTCATAACAAAGAGTACTTCAAGTGGAAAATTTTAATGTAATTTTCACTAAAAACGTCAAACTTTTCTTTTAGTCCTTTCTTTACACACATGATTGCACACATACGGATACGTTTAATAGCACATATGAGCGTATGCTAAAATATGAGTCGTACATATATGTAATTACACAAATTTATGCGTTTTATGTATAAATACTCGCATTTCATACAAATACATAAATATACATATACATGTGTAACTAAATATATATATAAGTATATACCATGGACGGCAGAGTTTTATAATATTTCACGGATTCTGGCACCAAGATGTATAAATACCGTAAACGCTGGGCTACCGCAGGGGTTCGTGTTAGGTCCGCCATTTTGGAATATGAAGATGACGGCGGGCTGCGACTACCGTTTCCGGATGAAGTAGACATTGTTACTAAAAGCGCTTGGCGACAAAAACACAAAGCATAGCTCCGCCATCAAATCAAATTTACAAATAAGCGGCGAAGGGGCGGACAGGTCCGACATGGGATGGTATATAAGAGCATACTCTCAGTGGGCGTAGGCAAGAATATGCAACTTAGGCGAACTGCATACGGTCAGGAACAGACTTAGATCAACCCACCTCCCGACGAAATGCTTAACAGTAGTACCGGGGGATCGGTACTGTACTGTAGTAAGTAACTTTAAATCAAAAAACAAAAACGACTTCAATTCTCATATATGTAAAAATTTATGAGTTCCTTTAATTTTTTTATGATCCAATGATCGGATCTAAACCCAATTATTATGGGACAACCGCTGAGGTACTACCTTCCTTCTAAAAAAGAATTATTGAAATCGGTTAACGTCGTCTAAAGTTATGCGGTAACATACATAAAAAATATATAAAAATAAATAAATATATTCCGACAAATTGGTTGACAGATGAAGGCAGGTCATGTATGTAAGCAGGTATTAGTAACGATATAGCGGTCGCCTGTCATCAGCTACCAACTTTTGTACTCTGGTCGGTCTTAAGCGGTAGTTCGTGGGAGTCAGTCTCAAAGCCGTTGTCGAGGAAGAAGTATTCGAGCTCAGCAGTTGTTCGCCGTCGTGATAGGTCGCCGGAGTGTTTTTCTAATTTGATATATTTTACAGTATTAAAATACTTAGCACTTATGAACATTCCACATTAAATTAATATCTTATAATATCTATTACTTTGCTTCAAATAAACATTGTTACATTTGGGGGCTCAACCGGGCGCTAACCGAACGAATAGTTAAACGTAGAGGTGACCCCAACACAAAAAGCAAGCAAAATTTCGCAAAAGAAAATTACACAAAAAGTACGAACTCAAATACACCGCTAGAACGGTTCTTCACTTATGAGAGTAAAAGATCGACATCTCTTTAACGATAAAACACATACACATAAGTACTATTTCACGCGCTCCGTTGCAAAAGGGCTAAAGTGCGAAAAAAGGTTGAAGTCAGTAGAACAGTTGAAACAATTCGCCGCGAACGTGAAGCGGGAGAAAGAGGTTGATAAACGAAACATAAAGAGTGCAGAAATGCCAAAAGAAATGGAAAGCAGTTCTAGCAGCAGCAGTGAAAAATATGTGGCTGACCCCAAGTTAAAAGAACTTATAAAGCTTATGGCGTTGAAATTACAGAAAGAAGACGAAAACAAAAAAGTTAGCATATCAGTTGATAATTTCAACAAAATAATCCCCGACTGTGGCGGCCAGTCGATACCTATTAAACAATGGTTTGATAACTTCGATCAAAATGCGGAAGCTTACGAGCTCACACCAAAACAAAAATATGTCCAAGCTCGGGGCAAAATGGTAAAGGTGGCTCAATTGTTTCTAGAGTCGGTGTCGGTCAGTGATTACGAAACACTAAAAGAGCTGCTGATTCGCGAATTCCACAAAGAACTTAGTAGTGCTGACTTACACAAAAAACTATCTAATCGTAAAAAGAAAGACTGTGAAAATTTTCATGAGTACATTTTAAACATGAAAAAGATAGCATGTCGTGGAAACATCGAAGACGCGTCGGTGATCCGGTATATAGTGGATGGGCTGAAAATCCAAAACGAGTACAAGTATGCTTTATACAGTGCAAAAAGCTTTTCAGAACTCAAAGTACAGTACGAAATTGTAGAAAGAATGCAAATTGTAGAAACAGTGCGGAAAAATAACAAAATTAGCGAAAGAACTAAACAAGAAAGAGAATATAAATCAAATATTAGGAAGGAAAATTGTTTTAATTGTGGGTCTGTAGATCACAAAAGAGCCGATTGCAAAGACGAGCCGAAGTGTTTTCGCTGTAACAAAAGTGGACACATATCAAAAAACTGCACGTAAAAACCGCAGACGCAAAACAGCGTAAACGTTGTACTTGATAAAAGTAGGCTTAAATCGATTGTGCTGAATGGTGTTGATGTAGAGTGTCTCGTTGACACGGGCGCCGATGTTACAATATTGAAAAAGGGAATTTCTATGAAATACTTTAAAAACAAAATCTTAAAGCCGAATAACAAAGTGCTGTATGGTTTCGGCAACGCTAGCACGAAAGTCATAGGCCACTTCATAGGCACAGTTGAAGTCGATGGTTTAAATGTTGACCAGAAATTTTTAGTGGTACCCGATAGCAATATAAAATACAATGCTCTACTTGGGTATGATTTTATACAAAAGTTCACGTGTGTGGTGAACAACAGTGGCTACACATTCATGCCCCAACGCGACGGAGGTAGAGACGATGAAAGCCGGTTAAACATTTCTAATGTATGCGAAATAAACCCGGTGATCGATGTGCCGAAAGCACATGAGGCAGCAGTTGTTGAAATGATAACGTCATACAAGCCAGCAGACAAGATCTTCGAATGTCCAATCACGATGAAAATAGTATCTGAAAATATAACGCCTTTTCGTCACTCGCCCAGCCGGTTGCCTCCGCATCAACAAGAAGTTGTCAGAAAGCAGGTTGAAGAATGGTTGCAGCAGGGAATAGTGCGACCATCATCATCAGATTATGCAAGCAGAGTGGTGCTAACGAAGAAAAAGGACGGTACATATAGAGTGTGCATTGATTTTCGAAAGTTGAACACAATGGTTCTGAAAGATGCCTTTCCAGTCCCGCTTATAGAAGATGTGTTGGAAAAGTTACAAAATTCAGTTTATTTTTGCGTTATGGATTTAGAGAATGGGTTTTTTCATGTGCCCATTGAGGAGGGCAGTAAGCGTTATACGGCGTTTGTTACAAAAGAAGGCATGTACGAATTCAACCGTGCACCATTCGGTTTCTGCAATTCGCCGGCTGTGTTTATAAGGTACGTAAATTTTATATTTCAAGACTTAATCAATGCAAACATCATGGAGCTTTGTATGGACGACTTAATCGTTTTTGGGCCTACACCGGATGAATGTTTATCTAAACTGGGGAAAGTCTTATCGACAGCAGCGAACTATGGTTTGAAAATCAAATGGAAAAAATGCACTTTTCTCAAAAAGAGAATCGGTTTTTTGGGACACACCATTGAGGGCGGGAAAATTTGGCCAGGCGAGGAAAAAACTAGAGCAGTTGAGAAGTTTCCAATACCTTCCAACGTAAGAGGCGTACAAGCATTTTTGGGACTCACAGGGTACTTTCGAAAATTTATAAGGAACTACGCTAGCCTCGCACGTCCTTTAACGAACTTATTGAAAAAGGATACAGTCTTTAAAGTACAAGAAGCGGAGATAAATGCAATTAATTTACTTAAAAAAGAACTTACACGTGGCCCTGTCCTAAAAATTTACGACAGACAGGCGCAGACCGAATTGCACACAGACGCATCAAAGGACGGGTTCGGTGCGACTCTACTACAAGTCATCAACGGTGAACTACACCCTGTATTTTTTTGGAGTAAGAAGACAACAATAGCAGAGTCCAAACAGCATAGTTTCGTTTTAGAGGTAAAAGCGGCTTATCTAGCGGTAAAGAAATTTCGCCATTATTTGCTAGGTATCAAATTTAAACTAGTCACATATTGCGTTGCATTCAAACAAACAATGGCTAAGAAAGAGGTTCCACGGGAAGTGGCACAGTGGATATTACATTTTCAAGACTACACGTATGAAGTTGAACACCGAGAAATTAGTAGGATGAAGCACGTAGATACATTAAGTCGATATCCAGGAGCAAGCGAAATGACAGTGGCAACCGAACTTACAGCAAGGTTACACAAATCGCAACAACAAGACGAACATGTAAAAGCAGTTTGCAAAATTTTGAGCAGCACTCCGTACGAAGCGTACAAGATGAAAGGCGCTCTATTGTACAAAACTGTTGACGGAAACGACCTGTTAGTAGTTCCTAAAGCTATGGAAGCAGAAATAATACGAAAAGCTCACGAATCAGGTCACTTCGCGGTGCAAAAAACTATGCACATAATCCAACAAACGTATTTTATACCCCATCTTGAGAAAAAAGTTATGAAGATTATAAGCAACTGCGTTAGCTGTATTATACACAACAGAAAGCTGGGAAAGAAAGAGGGTTATTTACATTCTATCGACAAAGGAAGTCGCCCGTTAACTACAATGGACGCCACGTCAAAGCAATACAAATACATATTCGCAATTGTTGATGGATTCTCGAAATTTGTATGGCTGTATACTACCAAATCGACAGGGGTAAATGAAGTCATACAAAAGCTAAGCGAATGGTCAAATATATTCGGTGACCCATGCCGAATTATAAGCGACAAGGGAACCGCGTATACGTCACAAGATTTTGCATGCTACTGCCAGGACAAGAATATAGAGCATGTGCAAACAACAACGGGAGTCGCGCGGAGCAACGGGCAGGTCGAACGCGTTAATCGTTGCGTCCTTCAAATTATCGCGAAGCTGTCGGCCGATAACTCAGCAAAATGGTATAAGCATGTGGCGAATGTGCAAAAAGCTATAAATTCCTGTGTTCATAGCTCAACAAAGTTCTCACCATTTGAACTATTGATCGGAGTAAAGATGAAGAGCGACAACAACAACAATTTACTAGAGCTATTGCGCGAAGAGATGGTGGTAGCGTTCGATGAAGAAAGGCAACAAATGCGCGAGGAGGCGAAGCTGCAAATAAGCAAAGCACAGCAAACGTACAAAGCAAACTACGACAAGAAACGTAGTAAAGCAGAACTTCAGTACCAGCTAGGAGATCTAGTAGCGATCAAAAGAACGCAATTCATCGCAGGGAAAAAATTAGCTAGCGAATACTTGGGCCCCTATAAAATAACAAGGGTCAAGCGAAATGGCCGCTACGACGTCCAAAAAGTAACTACTGGTGAGGGGCCAATAAACACAAGTACGTCTTGCGACAACATGAAGTTGTGGAAATATGTAGAAGACAACGAAGATTTATCATCTGAGGCAGATGACGATCAGGATGACCGGGTGTAAGCAGGTATTAGTAACGATATAGCGGTCGCCTGTCATCAGCTACCAACTTTTGTACTCTGGTCGGTCTTAAGCGGTAGTTCGTGGGAGTCAGTCTCAAAGCCGTTGTCGAGGAAGAAGTATTCGAGCTCAGCAGTTGTTCGCCGTCGTGATAGGTCGCCGGGGTGTTTTTCTAATTTGATATATTTTACAGTATTAAATACTTAGCACTTATGAACTTTCCACATTAAATTAATATCTTATAATATCTATTACTTTGCTTCAAATAAACATTGTTACATGTATTCTAGAGGAATAGAAATTTGCTACTCAGCGAAGTCCTTTCTGGAGGAAGTGCTATTTCGAAATCTTCGTATCATATCATGTTCTAGTGTAGTAGACATTAGGCGAAACATCAGCACTTATGATCAACTTGATATTTTCTATCATTTCGGTATTTTTCAGAATTATTGGATTTGAGGGATAGCTTCGAAGTGGTCTTAGAACATAAACCAAAAGCGCACCTTTAAAAGTGTTAGCCTAATTTGGTTCTAGACTGTATTTAACGCATTTCTCACGATCACTGTTAAGGTGGCATAGTTTTTCTCCGTCTTCTTTCCATTTTAACCTACTGTTTTCTGAGCCGCCAATTGCATAGGATTAGGCAAAAGTTATATATGTATGTCGATGGCTTCGAACACTTTTTTCGAAAACCGAATTGAATTGGCAGCAGATTTAAGCAGATGGGGTATCCCCTAGTTCAGATGTCTTGGTAGATAAAGCTTCTAGCCAGCGTACGTTCCTCAGAAAGCTGAAGGATTCAGAAAGAAAAACGAATGGCTTATCAATTTGACAATATGCGAAGAGCTACACACATAACGTCTAAGACAGCGCTAACAAATTTTTGCGTAACTCACTCATATAGTGAGAGAGAAAGCAAAGCATGGTAGAAATTAGGTATTTCTGTGGTCTGCTCTTCATGGTCCTTATGCTCGCGAAAGTTTAGCTTGAGAACGATGTACTACTGTCTACACTTAGCCGACCTTATGCTCAGACGCAAGAACATAGCTACTCAGCCGTTATTTTAGAAAACCCTCGTTTTAAGATCTCCCCTATCCACTTTCCTTTCCCCGTAATCCAAATTCTTTCTTGCGTGACAACTTTAAGAAACTGTGTGGTGAAAGCTACACACATACTAAATATGTATGCATGTACTAAACATAGCTAGCAACTATTCGTACATGTCGCTATCGCATCTCACATTCCTCTGCCTTCAATAATAATAATCATCGAAACGATGTCACTGCATAAATACACTTAACTCATCAACATAATCACCAGCAACAGGAGGAACCAGTAGCAAAAATAATAACAACGTCGCTTAAACAATAATAAATAATAGCAAGGAAAACAACAGCGAAATGCACAGCAGCGATTAAAATAACAAAAGACAGCAGTTGGTAGCGAAAGCTCTGGAGTGAAGCGGCATTGTAATGTGCCTAAGTATATGAACATACATACAAACATATATGGAATCATTTGCGTTTGTGGGCCTTGATGAATAAGAAATCTAAGCGACGCAAAATCCATTAAAATATTTAATCCTTCAACAAGGCAACAACGATGTTTATACTCTTATGTTAACGTGCGTGTTACTTAACACTTGGCACAATTTGTGAAACGTCGGTTAACAATTTTGTTTAGGCCGGAGAGGGTTTAATATCACATTAAAGGGCTGAAAAATTACATTAAAGCTGTTTACAGTACTCAAGATTTATTTGTCAATAAACAGGCAGCAATCAAGGTGTTAACGGTTAACTCACAAAACAGAGACAAAAGTCCTTCGAGGCAACTATCTCGAAAGCTATTTTCAGTCTTTCAAAAGATTAACTGAAAGATCTGCTAACACGGGGATCTTGGGAATTATTCTATTTGTCGTTTAGAAATAAGTTTTATAAAAATTAAGAAATATATATTTCTTTTAGCAATGCTTATACCACGATTTCTTTCTTAGGAAAAATGTAAAAGTTAATATTAAATTAAATTAAATTAAATTTTTCTTGACACAATAAATATTAAAAAATTAAAGAAAACTAAACAAAATATGTGACACGTAAAGTTAGAAGGGACCTACGGTCAGAAAAAATCGGTTTTCACTTTTTCATCGACTCTTATAGTAAACGGGCCACTCTTTCCAATGCAATAAACCGCAGCTTTCTAGCTGCATCAGTTTTTCACAATTTCACTTCAAAGTACTTTAGGTACTTTCACAAGTAAGTTAGGTACTTTCACAAAAAAAAAGTACAAAAAAATCAAATCTGACAACTATTCAAAAGTGTCAATGACATTTTTGAGATTCACACGCCATTTTGAGTTTTTAAAAACGAACATCGGATTCGTAATCAGCGACACCAAAAATCCCCAAGTAACGAGTTTATGCTTTATCTGCTGCGAGTTTATGGTATATCTGCTTCCTATTTACGCTACTGTATTGTCTTTCAACGTCTCGTAATTCCCCTTTCACTCGCGGGAATAGTTTGAAAATATTGCGAGTTCCTTTCAATGTAACAAATAATAAAACAGATTTGTCTTTAATAATTAAATTGTCTGCTGTAGCCGTCTTTTTCGCTTTATTTTACATTGGGAGCCTTCGGTAAAGTAGCTGGACGATTTCACTGCAAATCACGGAGACGACGTTTACTCTTATTTGGCTTAGCATCGACATTTTCCCGTTTCCCATCGATCTGGTCCTTTTTCTTCTCGATTTGCTCTTGTCTCTCTTTAAGTTGTTTTGTGTATTTAGTTCCTTAAATAGTGTATTATCTCTGACTAAATCTCTGACTTTTGAGCATCCACATGAGTCAACATATCAGCCAGAGTCAGTTACGCTCTTAATGCCCATAGTTGAACAAACAGCCTCTTCTTTTCTTTAGATTCACGGTGGAAGACATATTCGCACACATTGATGCCTTGCTTTTTCAGAGCCTCATGCAACCATAAACTGTATCCGGAAGTGGATAAACCCCGCTTTGCCAATTCTTTTTGGGTTTTGCTATTTCAAATCCGTTCTATTGATTGACTTTATTTGTTGTTGCGGTTTCGCTTCTTTAGCCAACGATCGGTTTAATCGCTGAATTGTTAAATAAAACGCTCACGATTTTAGAACAATCGTATTAAGTTCCTTCACGCACGTCTTTGGAACATGATGTACGATGGAGTACCGCGACTGCGATTCCTGAAAGAGGTAACGACAGTGGGGTTTGCTGATGGCATAGCTATTACCTTAGCAGTGAAGCATTTAAATGAAATCATCGCAAACATGATAGTGTCTGAGTGACTTCACACAATGGGGCTCAATTCACACAATTCACTGGAAGGAAAATCCACCAGACATGAAACATGGGTACTGTGAAATTTACCCAAAACCTGCGATAAGATATCTTTGTGTAAGATTGTCGCGAGATTAACTTTCAAGAATCACCTCGAGTATGTCTGCAAGAAAACGAGAAAGGTGTGATGCGCCCTCGCGATAATGATGCTATACCTCCCAGGGCCAAAACAAGCCTGCAGAAGACTGCTAGCCGAGGTTCTAAAATCGGTAATACTCTATAGCATACAAGTATGGAGCTATGCAGTGGAAGTAAGGTCATACATATACTACAAGTCAATCTGCCGGCTAAGTGCGCTAAGGGTTTGCTTAGGACCAGTTTTTTGCCTTCTAAATTATAATAATTTTAGGTTTTTCGTTGTCCCTGCTGATGCAAAAGGTATTTCCCCTTGATAAATTCAATTCAACCAATTAAGAGCTAAAATTTTACACCAGTTTAGCCTGAAGGCAAATTCCAATTCCAAATCCATCTAGAATCAGCCTTAAGTGACTCAAATAAGGTTTAATGATTCGCTAAGTAGTCGGCTTTGTTTGTTTATTTTATGGTAATTTAATACTTAACAACGCGCTAACGCCTTCAGCAATTTTTCAGTTAACATTCGAGTCTCAATATTTTGTCAGTCAGTTTTGATGCGTCGCCCATTCCAACAACAAACTTCGGTAGAAACATACATACGTTCTCTGAATCTATGAGTATTTAGGCAAGCAAGTAAGCTACTTTAAGTATTATCCGCATCGTGCGTTGAAAAGCTTGCTAACAACACAACAACAAAATAAACGGTTTAAAGTCGCAAATAGGGTTGATTTTACTCGTGGTAATCCTTCAGCGCAGAAAATAAACAATCATACCGCAATCGATAGTGAGAATAGCGAAAGGGAATAATCGACTTTTGATTGGCATATGAACTTCAAAATGATTATATCAAAGAATGCACTGAAAGTGAAAGCCGACAAACTTGCAAAAATGAAATAAATACCTAATATACATACAGGTATAAAGAGTGTAACAGTTAAATCGTCTTCGGAACAACTCACGGCATTCAAATTAAAAGATACGCCGTGTTATAGCAAAACGTACAAATTTCTTCACCTTCTCATTCTGCATTTTAACAGACTAAAAAAATGACGTACACCGTATAAGTAAATAGATACAGCTTTGGCATGCACATTTCACTTACATTTCACTGCTACCAAAGCTCCAAAACTAAGTTCGAACTTTCCAGCAGGGGATCTAATATATGACAACGTTCAAGCTATGGGCAAGGCAACCAAGTTAAATCACTTGTGTGGAGGCCTCTGATCCTATAGACTCTCCCAAAAAACATATGAAATATAGATTATACAAATCCTCTGCATTGTTTTAAAACAAATCGTTTATAATAATCCCAGTTACGAACGCATGGAAAGTCGAAATAGACCTACGTGCAAGCAGAGTCAACGTTGATCTTTGTTGATGTTTCTAGGTACGATAGGGTAGGTAAGGACATTAATTCCGGATAAGTCGCGCTGAAGCTCAGTGTTCGTTTTTCTGACAGAATCAACTGCAATAAAGAGGCGCTCTGTGGCTGATAATTTTCGCACCTACAGATCGTTCATTCGCTTCTGGCAGTTAGGCTGCAATTATATCTCTTAACTGGAACTACACAAGGTCCATAGTGGCTATTAAGCGCGGAAGAATACAAAACAGATAGCATCATATATATGGTCGATCAGCAGGTTAAATAATAGACAAAGATGTAGATACTTGAGAATAGTCTCGGACCGAAAACATTCCCCAAAATCGAATTCGGACTACCCTCTATGCCTGCAAGTCTGCTATTGGTGAAAAATTCGACATAAAAAAGCGACAGTGGATATACGCAGCAATGACTTAATCTATTATGTCACACGGTTTGTAGTGATGTGCTGAGTCGGTACCTTTAAGTTTTGATCATAACTCGGTACCGATTTAAAAAGTATACAATGCTTTCGATACTCGGTACCGAAATACATATTGGAATTTCTAATAAGAGACCGCAATACCCAAAAATATGGAATAAAAGCGGTTTAGTGATCGTTGAAGTCATTAATCTATGGTTAAAGAAGTCTATGTCTCCGGATTTTAGCGTTCTCGTCGCTAGATTAATATCTGCCACTGCGGCAACCACAATGCAAATCGTAATAAATATTCTTTGAATAGAGAGTTGCCATAAATATTACGAATTAACAATATGGCCACAAGAACTATTGCAGTTGGTAAGACTGTGGCGATAAGTACAAGAAGCCTCAAATACTGGCATAGATACACATTGTCATCTTTTGAGGAAGCATCGTCTTATTTGTACCTTCAATTATTTCAGGCGATGTCATAAAAAATAGCAATGAACTATTTTTTCTGCAAACTTCAAAAGTATACCTTTGTGGTAAGCTGATCAAGTTAAGTGACATTTTGGCCAGTTTTGGCTATTTTTGGCTATTTTTCTTTGTCTATTAATTGTTTATATTTTTTTCTATAAAAGTTTAACACATAACATAACCAACACCACATAAAGCCACATTTCAAACTTCGTGTAATATTTATTAAAATTAAAAAATAATAATTTACATTTACACCCAAAAATTTTAAGCTTTTAATGCAGTTTTATAGCCAATTAAATTTTAGTAGGTTAAAGTGCAATTTCAAGAAGCTAAAAAATCGCGTGGATTTTTAATAATTTGTTTGCCTGGCAGTATGTTCGCCAATTACTTTTATATGGAGGGAAATGCCTAGCACCGTCAGGGAAAAAAAAAATGAAAAATCACCACGATTTTTTAGTGTTTTAAAATTAGCAATTTAACCTACTAAAATTTAATAGGCTATAAAACTGTATAACTACCTGGTAGAATTGACAATTGTCGCACAAAAGACTTTTGTCTTTCGAAAGACTTTGGTGAGTTGAAAGACCACCGTTGACTTGAGGGTGTGCCTACATCCGGAACCTTCGTTCGGTGGTACAATATGTACTACATATATTCTGAAGCGGTCGAGACTCATATCAAGTAGTCGCCAATTTGCTTGGTACACAATCATTATGCACTGAAAAAAGATAAAACATCAAATACCTGGAAACTTGAACGGCAGTCCACCCATCAGAGGATCACCAGGGCCGAAACGTTGTGGTCCGAAGGCAAACGGATGAAAGCCTTGATGCCGTATCTTGGAGCGTGGCTCACGCGGTCCGTCCACAGTCACTTTGATCGCCTTATTGTAAGTGGCGACCTGTATGGGGTTAGTTGATATCACAATGCTCAAGTTGAAGCTTTTGCCTGCGAGAGAGAAGAAATTTGGAAAACTTTGAACTAATTAATTAAAAGCGTGGATAATATTACATAAATTATGCCCGAAATTGCATATTTCTAAAGAGGTAAGCATTCAAATTTACAGCACGCGAAATAACCGCCTAATGCTGCCATAAATTATATAACCGCACGTGGAGCACAGCCCGCCACGGCTCCCTCCATAGCTAAGCCACCTGATCCCAGCTTTAGCCTCTTTCGCGCTAAAATTTTAGTATACCCAGCGTTTATATTACAGTTTTGATTATATGTATGTACATACATATACATATATACGTTTAAGGACATTAGGGTGCATCACTCTCCAAACAACCAAATTGGTGCGGTTTTTCTATTGGAAAAAGAAAATGTATTATCTTATAAGACATCCGCTAAAATATTTCGAAAAAATATTAAAAATTTACGTTAGCTGACTAATTTTAAAATACCTCCGAAAGTCGAGTTTTTTTATAAATAAAATTTAAAAAATTTGTTTTCCAAAATATCACGCAGATAATACGTAGAAACGTTTAAGCTTAAAAGGTCTGCACAAAAATGTTTGTAAGACTCGAAACATGAGAAGTTGTCCACCGGCAAGTTTGGGTTCTTAAGGGTTAAGCATTTTATCAACGGAATAAAAATTATTAGATTTTTGCAGGTATTTTCAAATCGGTACAGCTAACGGAAATCTTAATATTTTTCCGAAATATTTTGGCGGAAGTCTTAAAATATAGCAAGTTTTATAATTCCGGTGGAAACCCACATTTTTTTGGTATTGCACCCTAAAGTACGGTTTCGCACACATATGTATCTAATATAGTAGCAACTACAAAATCGCCGCTATATTCTAAACAAAGCGTTTCGCATGCAAATTGCCTGCATTTGTTGCAAGTTGCGGTGAGTGTGCGAAACATATGTACAAATCTAGTTACATACATACATACATACATATGTACCTAAACATATAACTAGAATACTATCTACGCATTCAACAGAGCGTGGGCGCACTCGGTAGCATCATAACGCATTCATGTGCATGGCGCAACGCAATTATTTTATGAATTTATGGATTTTCTATTTTCACACACCCTCCGCCTCCTCCTCCGCTAGTGAATTTTGCAAAGCAACGCATACAGCTAATAACAGATTTGTAGTAGCTAGCACACTACCTTGGCGCTTGCAGCAGTTTGACGGCGCGCAATGAACTTGCAAAATCATTAAATTAACCCCAACATAAAACGCGAAAATATTCGCAAACCATCGTACCTACACGCAACCACCCGCATCCGGCCCCTTCTTTCCAAACTACATATTTACTGCCATACTGAAATGGAAACTGAAATTGCAAAGGAGACAATGTGGCAGCCATGCAATCGCATGCCCTCATTTGATGTGCTGCGTCCTGCGTGTTGTGCGTCCCCATCCACCCAGCTGCTACCGTTCACGCTGCTGCTGCTGTTGGTGATATAAAATTCTGAAATTTTTGCAAAAGAAAATGAAGACATAAAATTTTCAAATGTTCCAAAATTCCGCTGATTTCCCTTTTATTTGTGGCAATTTGTGGCGTGCACATACTAACACTAGTGCGAGCTATGCATTGGCAAACCAACAGTTGCAACCCTGCAGAGAAAACCTTAAAAATTAAAATACACCACTTCGCATTACTTTTCTGCCCATTTTTGAAAGAAGAATTTCCTTGGCAGAATTTACTCTGGATGAACTTGTAAGAATTCTTCTTGAAAGACGAACTAAGCATCTTATGAGAGATTGGACTCGCACACATAACCATGCATGCATGCAATGGAAGGCAATCCGAAGAGTGCAGTTGTTGTAGCCGTTGTATCGGCTACTGAACCTCGCTCGGGTCGGTTCATCCATCAACGTTGTCGCCGATTGGTTTGGCATCGACGTGAATATCCCGTTGCAGTCTGACCTCCGTCGTCCAGGTGGTGAATAAAGTTGCCGAGGATAAGACTCCTTGCAGTGAAGAAGCCAGAAAGCTCGTCGAGATAACCGTTTCCTTTCGAGCAGAAGTCATCAATTCCATTCCCAGACGCCATTATCGAACACTCGTCAGCATAAGAAACAATAGTAACTCCCCGATGAGTGCAGTCATATATATTGCCATGCTTTAGAAAGTTATGTATTATTGTAGTTGGCGATAGATAACTGCGGTCTTTTACTATGCTGCCTTCATTAATTTGTTGTCGCTCTATTAATTCAGTAACCGAAAAAAAATTTTAATATTAAGTCAACGTGAGCCTCTTCGCACCTTCGGTTATGTAATCCCCAAGTGTCTTTTACGTTTTTGGATCAGCGGATTACACCGTTCCAAAATGTGTAGTGCAAATTCCATACCCCATCTGCGAAATCTGCAACCATCGAACGAATTCGAAGCTTAGTCAGGTTATATAGTTTAGTTAGAACAACTGGGAAAATTCTTAAGTTATATAATATAAATAATAATGTTCCCACAACCATTGTGGCTGAGTGGTTAGAGGTGCGTACCTCCAATCCATAGAACCTGGATTCGATCCCTGGTCCCAGCAACATAAAAATTAGAACAAGTTTTTTCTTACAGCAGATTTGTTCGTTCGACAACTCTGATGATTATTCCAGTTACTTTCTGAGAATTGGTTTATTGTGGGTCACTTACCCGCATTAAAATTAGGTACTTCGCTGGACTCCAGACTGGGGCCAGAGGCCCAACAGCAAAAACTTGATTCAATGGTCCATTGCAATGATTCCAAGTTGAGAACTCAGCTGTAGGATGGAATTCTCTGCATCTCATCATAGTATCATTTTTAATCGTTTACCGACTCACTTTTTGGGTTACTAGGAAGGTTTCGCTGAGAAAAGTCTAGCCTCCCTGCATTTTCCCTCATTTAGTGCAGTTGCAAATATTACTATTGGGTATTATGTAATGAGGATACACCGCCAATACACACACAGAGTAAATCGCAATTGTCTTCTGTCGTAAATGTATGAACGAAAAATAAAACATCATGTGCTATCTCAGTATGCTGATTGGCTTAAGTGTGTTCCACTGCTGATAACAAGAAGATTAATGTTTTGATATTTTTGCGAGGAGCAAGCTTCTACAATCTAACCCAAAACCGTCAGTGTAAGACTTTAACCCAACTAAACCTCCTACCGTCAAAGTACCGTTTCTTATTCTGTCTTTTGTTTCGCCAATTCGCACAAAAACCTTGAAATTCTGAAACGCTTATGGAGCTTTGAGCCACCTTGCCGAGTTAAGGCATTTTTGACATATAGAAGGACAACAAGACAATGTTCGATGATGCCTGCTTTCCAGCGTTTTCTGAATATTACATTCGCTAGGGGAGTTTTCGAAGGCCAAACTGATTCGGTGCAAAGCTTCCATATATGATGTATTTGGGAACGAATTTTCTTATCCCTTTTCAAATCTGGTTTTGAGACAAACCGATTTCATTGTTGTGCAATCTTCAGTGTCGTTTTGTGTTCCAGCAACTTTCCTTTGGTTTCGAGCATACAAATTAGCATGGAAGTAGCTGGATCGCCATTAGGCTCCATCTACTCGTGTCTGAGCACCAAGTTTTGGTGCCTCAATCGTCTAGGAAACATATTCTCATTCGCGCAGAAGTCAACAAGTTTGGCGAATGTTTGCGGATAACAATCTATAGACCCTATCTGAGCAATATTTGGAAAGGAATTTGTTCAGCGCAAGGAGTGGCTTCTGAACCCAGAAGAGTGTATCAATAATCTGCCTTAATAAATGTTCCGAGGTCGAAGATCCGTTGATCCTGCTGATTAGATTGTTACAACTTTGTATGTAGTTAACTTTAGCCTCTGGGTGCTCTGGGTATCGCAGTATAGGGGAGATAAGTTACATGCTGCCAGTCTGTCAGTTCTCTTTTGAAAACATCCAGCCCGGAGCCCCGCAATTACATTATTCGACTCTAGAGCCATCGAAGCATCGCAGGGTATAATAGTCGTTGCGATTAATCGCCCAACATTACTCTACCATATCGGCTATCGCGATTGCGAGAACAGTGGGAGTGAAGTTCCACCTTTTCACAACTTTCGAATGAAATACGCAACAGAGCAAAATCTCTATTTCCCAAGACGACGCTGTGTTAAATTCTCCAATATCTTACACTGATAAGAAAACTGACGCCAGCTAATCATTGTTCTAAATACTCTAAAATCACGCCAGTTTGGTACTGGTCGATTTTTCTAAAGGGCAACAATTGCTCACCAACCCCCGCAATACACACCGGCGTACACACGGTTTTATTGCCGCTCGCCATTAACGCCGCGTTGCGATTCCAATTGTAATGCCGGAAATGCTGAAGTGTGACTAAGGAATTCACAACCTAGCACACACACACTTCTACCTATCCGCAAACATACATACATACATTTATGCATAACCATTTAGCAATAAGTATAGACGCACTGGCATATTCGCAGCTCCACAATTCGCATAGATCCAACAACGCAGACATATTTATACCATAAATTTGCAAATAAGTATATACATATATAGTTAGTTATGCTTTTAGTATCGTTGCATTTGAACGTATGTACGTACATATAGCTTCACTCCTCTTCCAAAAATCACAGTGTGTTTTTGCCTTCACATATATGAATCTAAAAAATTCATAAACTGCAGTTCATCTTTGCTACGCGTTACCAACCGTTCTCATAGCAACCATCCCTTCGGCGCTTGCCACTCGGCAATGTACGGCGCGATGTGGGAATTTCACTTACTTATTGTTTCATTTCAAATCTCGATATGTCTGACTGGTTTGTTATTTATGCATGGCACTAACTTTATTACTAGCCGGTAGAAGTCTTTCTGGGTGTTATAAGGATTCAGATTCATTTAATTTTTCTTTTGGAGAAAGTTTATTTTAGTGTGTCGAAACCATGTCAAAGTATAATGGAATTACCTAAAGATTTTGATATATTCTAATCGACTTCCGTAGTCAGTCAGTCTCTTAGCAGAAGCCCCCAACATTTACAGGCAAAGCATTTCAGTCTACGTAGTCACCACTGAGGATAAGGTAGCTTGGGCTACTAGATCCTTACAACCCTTTAAATCCTCGGTGGGTTCGGTTGGCACAATGAAGAATAACTGACTGGCTAACGACTATTTACAGCGCTTATCTCCTCCTTAGCTAAATATGTATATATCAAAGCCACGGAGGGGGTAAGAGTTGTATTAATTCCTGAATCAGTGAAGAGAGTCTAAAACACTGCCAAATATTTCCAACCCCCCAGCCACTCTTAGATTCTTCTCAAGGTGATGAAAAATTACTGAGTCTACAGATCACTTCCGAAAATTTCGGCAAGGCTCAACTTGCTTACCGCAAAGGTAGATCCCTGCACGTGGTTGTTGGGAGTGTTGAGCTAGTATTTTATCAGTAGACATTTGCGATGGCAATCTTTCTGAACAGAGACATTCCTGGACTGTATACTTATGGAAAGTGAAAAGTACTAAATGCGTTCTTCGACTTAGGGTATTTTGGAGGCTCTGAACAAGTTGCAAGGGCCTTCTACCGTTCTGAATAGAGTTGATGTGATTAAAGAAACTGTGATTATAAGCTCACGGGAATTGATGTCGTCTGCAACTTTGAAATCCGTTTTCCGATAGAGTTGACTGGGAACATAATATCATCCTATACAATAACGAAATCGCGATCTTCACAGATGTAGACCAAATGGACATTGGAAGAGGTGTCTTATCTCATAAATTAGCTTTGAGAAACCTCTACAGGCACCTAGATTACCACCGCGTCTTCCAGGCTGAGATAAATGCAATTGACATGGCTGCAAATCTGGCGGGCTTGATCGGCCTGGCTCCATCTAACTCGGTATGCATTCAGGGAAACCCAAGATCCTTACAAGCACTTCGGCAAAACACAGTGATGTTCCGTCAAACGAGTGAGCATGGAAAGGATCTAAAATAGCATTAAGGAAAATGGTTGAGATCTTAAAACCTGCCCTACCATTCCTGTATTCACAAGTTAAGAAGATTACCAGAGCAGTTAAGAATAGCAGGTGTACACTCTGACCACTGTTTGTTGTATGAAAAACACAAAGTTTTACTTTTCTCTTTGTTCTCCGAAATCTCCAAAGGCCAAATGAAAGCCTATACAGCTAAGTAAAAATTACACTAAAAATTCTGCTAGGATATAGTTCAAAAATATCCATAAGTCATTTTATGAACCTAGCTTTTTCTGCACGGCACGCTGTGTGATTCAATAGCTCGCCCGAGAAAGCTAGTTATATTTGTGCATGAGCGTATTTACCGTTTATTCAGTAGTAGGCCCTAATGCCCAAACCACCTCTCAACAAAAAAACTTGATGGAAGTAACGGCTGTATAGGTATTTAGACGGTAGCGTTTGGGGTTTGCGTTACAACGAATCCGGTATACAACGAATTTCACCAGACATTTCAGCATAGAGGGCTATTTAGTATGGTCATTGAATAACTCAGTGAGGGGGCCTTGAATCATCACATACGACATCGTATTACTCGTCAGGTAAAAACACATTTTTCGGATTATCACATACGTGAACGTACTCTTTATTCCATTCAGCTTATACGACTGACATATCACGTAATTTTCTTTCGTGTGGTTTTCGGTCCCTGAACGGATGTTACGATTCGAGCCCAGTATGTCTTCATGTATTCATAAAAAATATTTATTGGGTCAAAAAGTAGTGGGTACGCACTGTGATCAATAGTAAGCAACTATTACCATCCGCTAAAAGATCGGGAAGCATTGCGCGGAGGATATATCAGACTAGGCCGAGCATACTTTGAATTGCCATCAAATTATAACTTAAGAAAGTTTTAATATATGGCAGTTGAGAATTGCATGTGCAAAAATTTCAGCCAATCCTTTTTTACACTTGTACGGGAGCGACCTCTTAGACTTTCGAGTTTAGAATTTACGATTCCACCGTGGAGTTAGACAGAGTGCCCCCGTTCAGAAAGCTAAGCCTACACGACTCACAGCAAGGTGTTTGCCCCATTCAGGACCCTGAAGCTTTGCCTTGCAGCAAACAAGTCCTGGCAATGGGAGCACACTATAAGACAAACCCGCGGTCTGACCTAACCTTGAACTTAAAACGGCTCTCGGATAAGGGAGCTAAAAAATTTATCAAAACCTTATCTATGTAAAGTAACAATTAATGTTTATGACAAAATTTTCAGATTATGTAACATATATTTAAATAACTTTCAACTTTATCGACTACGCAACCACATTTCACGAACATCTCTAAAGTAATAATATTAAATTAAACGAACCCTAAAATGTACACATTAAGCGCGACATTGACCAAAGACAAGAAGACCTAACAGCGACCGAACCAACTAAACAAAAAACACAAAACCACCAGCACCGAACAAATGAGCATAAACGAAGCAAGAAACCAAACGACAAGAACAACACCAAAATTGAAATGAAATGAAATGAAACTTTTTTAATTATACAACGCTAAAGACAACTGTCGACGACGACAGGGAGTGCGTAACAAACAAAGTAATGGAATAAAGAGAACGAATGGAAGAAGAGAACGTGGGTGGTTGGAGGCCCACATCGGCAGCGCAAGCAAGCGAATGAAACGAAATTCGCAAATAAATCTGTCGCCATTTTTAAGCCAAGACATTAAAGCGTAAACAAGGCATGAAGAAGAAGAAGAATGTATGCATGCATACCTACAAATACTGACACTCAAATGAGCGCCTGCAAAGTAAATGAGTAGCAGGCTGGCCACAGCGCCCAAAAGGCGGCAAAGAACTTTCGCTAATAAGACTACAGGTCTTTGTACAAGATGAATGGAGTAGGGGCGGAATTAAAACAAATGAAGGCGAAAGCAAAGTGACAAAATGCATAAAAGCAGTGTTAAATAAATGTGTGTAAGCGTAGATGGCTATGCGCGGCATGCCGAGGGCGGGGTCGGGAGGGGGGATGAAGTACCTCAGCCAGGTCAGGTTGGCAGACAGACATTCATTTGAACAAAGCGCAAATTATCACCACTTTGCCAAGGCGACAACAACAATTAAAGTGCCAACAACAGTTAAATAGATGGTAATGCCGCAACAACAACAACAACAACAACAACAGCAACAACAATGTCTTGGCATCAACGAGAACAGAAATAATTATTTCCATTTAAGAGTTTTAAAACAAAGTTTAAGCATTTGATATGTGCGCGCGAAGCTTTAGCTAAATAAAATGAAAATTAATGTTTGCCCGCATTGGGGTGCCAGTAGGCCTCTGCTGTTCTCTTCTACTTTGTGCTAACATCGCCGCTCTCGGTAGTTGGTAGGCAATTTGCAACGCATTGTTTTTCAACAACCTGATTTTGCCTCAGCACCAAAATGAGCTCTTCTTCTTCTTCTTCTCATTATTGTTGTTTGTTTTAGTGGGTAGCTCATGTAATTTGACATTAAACAAGTCTGAGACTGACAACAAAATGACATTTTAAATGTACAAAGAAGCAGTAAGGTTACAAAGAAAGTTGGCACGCTTGTGGGTGCTGTTGATCAACTGGCTTCCGGCCTCCGGCCTCCTGTAGTACACTTCACCTGTTGTTAATGACTGGAAATACATAGGTGTTGGAAGTTTCGAGTCAATTGCATTTGCCGGTATCTCACACAAAGGAGTTTCGAAATTTTTTGACACTTTGAAGCAAATCAGCCAGCATTCACCACTGAATTGTATCTACACTCTGACCTTGCCTCTTCATCTATTGTACATACATTCTGTGTTGCCATAACTCAAGAATCATTTTCTCTCAGCGCAGATTGTTTATGAAAAGTTGAAATTTGCAAATGCTGTTGTTCACGCCTGCTATTGTATTTGACAGTTTTGACACCCACTCGTAGCAACTCATTTGTTGCATTCGTTTGAAAGTGAGACGGGGTGTGGTAGTCTCCCAAATGAATGTTGCAATGGCGTAATTAATGGTGAAATTATTATTGGAAAATACTCTAAAGGAGAATTTCAACTAAAAGGGCAAGTAGGGCATCAATGAGTATACATAGTTGCCTGAAAATATTGGATGCTAACGTTAAGGAATTATATCTTACTTGTAAAATTTATAGGGGTGCGTTCACACAGAAAACCGTTGGGACGGAACAAGTGCTTCTTGAATGTATGTTATTAATTTAGCAAAAACTTGCTAGGAAAAGTTTAAGGATTACACTTTGTTATCGATTTTTTTATCGATTTTCTAAACGATTTTAGTTGTCGATTATTTAGCAGTTTTGTTGTCGATGTTTTTATCGATTTTCTAACCGATTTTGCTACCAATTATGCCATTAATTTAACAAAAACTTGCCAGCAAAAGTTTAAGGATAACACTTTGTTATCGATTTTTTATCGATATTTTTATCGATTTTGTTATCGAATTTGTTATAGATTTTGTTATCGGTATTTTTATCGATTTTTGTCATCGATTATTTATCGATTTTGCTATCGATATTTTTTTAGATTTTCTAATCGATTTTGCTACCAACATTAATATCGATTTTGCTATCGAAATTTTTATTGAATCGATTTTGTTGTCGGTATTTTATCGATTTTATTATCGATTATTTATCGATTTTGTTATAGATTTTGTATCGATTGCTTATCGATTTTTATAGATTATTTACCGATTTTGTTATCGACCATTTATCGATTTTGAGCAGATGTATGTATATGGCCCAGGCGCACTTACTTTTTTTTACATATTCTTTGACAGTTTTTTTTAGTATTGATTTTGCGGATATCGAATAACCCGGATTTTTGCTATCGAATGAACCGGGTTATTCACAAATAGTCACAATTCAATGAAGGATATTGGCAACGGATCGGTGGTTCTTGCATTATATTTATCTGCAGCTCTGGTGTCACCGGGTATACCACACATCACTTTCTGCTGGGTTTCCGGAGATACCGAGTACCAACGTTGGCATAAACTAACAAGCTTTATTCGCAGAAGTTGTTCAGATAAAGGCGGGGATCAAATAATTCATCACTTTCTTTACGCATATCCAAGTTTCCGGCTAAAACTAATCAAGCATGGATGTTTCGGGCATAGAAAGAAACAAAGATGCAGGCATATATGACAGAAACAACACAGAAAGGTTCTTATCCTTTATATAAAATAGATCCGTTCATCATCAGAGAAGCGCTTAAGAGAGAAGAAAGAACAAATATACAAACAGCACTGGAACCAAGTTTTTGGGCAAGTTCCGAAAGCGTCAAACTATTCTTATATAACTATTCAACAAGAAACGCGGCCCCGGCATTCATGCCAACTACCGTGGGATCAGCTTTCTAAGCATTGGTTACAAGGTCTCATCGAGCGTATTGTGTGAAAGACTGAAGTCTTCTGTCAACGAAAAGATTGGGCTTATATGTGTGGCTTTAGACCAGGTCCAGATTCACCATAGACCAGGTGTGCACAATACGCCAAATCTTGGAAAAGAACCGCGAGAAAGGATCGATACTCACCACATATTTGTTGACTTCAAAGTCGCTTTTTATAGTACTAAAAGGAGTTGCCTCTAGCCGCGATGTCTGAATTTGGCACCTCTCGAAACTGTAAAATTACATTGAGCAATATCACCAGATCCATCAGAATTGGGAAGGACCTCTCCGAGCTGTTTGATACCAAACGAAAAGAAAATAATAATAGCCGCAGGACTGAACCGCTCAGGAACAATACTTAGTACATATGAGCGTGCAATTGCTGACGTATGCCGAAGACATCAACATCATCGTGGAAAGGGATTACAACAGAATGAGGTATACATTCTCACACGAATTCTTACACATCACTATCTAATTGGCGTGAGCGCTTTAAGATTGGAAGTGAGGGCGCCAGACCACTGCAGTAGAGTGCACAGCACCTTATCCGCCACTGCCCAGCACCTAGCAAACGACAACTGCAGGCGCTCGGAAAACATTCAAATACCTTGCAGCGTTAGCGGAAATCAACATAAGAGCAATATCGAATTTCATTACGTTAACGAAATGGTTTGACCCTGAGTAAACGTCGCATCTCTCTCTAGCCATCCCATCTAAGCCTAACCAAATGGTAATCTTATTAATTACCTTTATGAACAAAATAAGAATCTTCGAAGCGAAGACAAGCAGAACTATCATGGGTTACAATTATTTAGCCCAGAGCCAAAGCACATACACCCGTTGTCACCAAACAATCTGCTGGATTTCTTGAGGGATTCAGGGCTCTTTGTAAGGAGTAAGAAAGCGCGGTCGATCTTCTGATTGCACTGCACACATCAAAAAATATCCATCTGTCTATCTTTATCTTGAAAAAGTGTACTGCATATTATGTGTAAATGCGGGTAAACTTCAAACCAAAAATTCTTTGAATGAATAACTTAAATTTCAATTTACTGTTCATGTTTAAGATTTGCTGCCATTAAACCTTTGACTGAAGGTAGCGGAAGTCACCAAAAAATGGGGATACGATTTATGATTATTAAACCATTCCCCTCCGTCGGGAAAGAAGCAAAAATATAAATATTAAAGCGCATGCAGCTGCTGTAGAAAAGCCAGCTAAAGCAATTGTAGATACATACATATGTATGTATGAATATATAAACAATGCAAAAAGAACAAGAAACGGCGACAAATAATTCATAAATACAGCCGAGGATGAAGAACAAAGAAAACTCATAATTCCCAAAGCAAAGGCGAATTCAAGCTCACTTCTGTTTATTTAAGTACATATATGTACGTATTTATACACATCTATGCTGTTATGTATATGTATGACTACGGTGACCATCCGTCTTGCTTTATACGGGACAGTCCTCTTTTTTGCCTCATTGTTCTGGTAATTTATTTATTTTATACGGGACGCCAAATGTTCTGTATTTCTTTTAGCGTCCTGTATTTGTC
Source organism: Rhagoletis pomonella (assembly GCF_013731165.1). Classification (NCBI taxonomy): domain Eukaryota; kingdom Metazoa; phylum Arthropoda; class Insecta; order Diptera; family Tephritidae; genus Rhagoletis; species Rhagoletis pomonella. The sequence goes on along the minus strand of NW_023458556.1, from coordinate 53,614,163 downwards.
CCGTGTTCGGTGTTCCGACGCCTTACAGCTCATTAAAATGGCATGCCTTTGACCGAGTTTTAAGTGAACTTGTTATATAATCGTAATTTTCTTTTCTTTTTCTAATCTGAACGCCTGTGATTCGAATCGACGAGTACATACAGACTATTTTTCCCTAGCTTATTTAATTTTTATTATTTATTTTATGAAATTAAAGCTCTTTTCCTAACAAAAATCGAGTAATACCAAATTTCTTACTTAGTGCAAAAAACTATTAAAATTAATTATGGAATGTTTCACCAAAATTTCAAACTTTTCAATTAGAACATATAGAAAAAAAATGGTTTGCAGTTTTGTAACTCATTAAAATTTAGTTCAATAAATTGCGAGTAGAAAATGTTGTATAAAAAAAATGCATCACACCGTCAATAAAAGAAAAATGACAAAAATTAGTGGTAAGCCTTACCGACTTAAAATTGCACTTCATTATTTTAACATTTAACGAATATTTTTTAAGAAATTTTACGGGGTTAAAATCTGAAGAAAATTATCCTACAAATTTGTAATGTTACTATAAGGATTCTACTTCAGGGAAAATAGTGTGGAAAAAATTGAAAAATAATTTTTTTCCCGTATTAGGCTTTCATAAATATGGCCACCGTATTTATGACAATACAGTACAGACACATTAATATGTAGTAAATGCAATGTACACAACCAACATTTGGCGGGTATAGTGCGATAACATTTGTAACTCCAAAAAGTCGCGAAGCGCTTTCTAAGTATGTACGAATGTATAGTCAGCATAGCTCTTTCTTTCAAGAGCACAGCAGTGTTTTGAGTTTTGCCATAAAAACCTCGAACTTTACTATATTTGTGTTCTTTTCATACCTCTCCGCAACTTGAATCGACTGTTTCGGAATGGCGGATGTGCCCCAAGCAATAAATGAGTCTTTGAATGTTTAAACGCCTTGCCGTATGCAATGCATTTGTACATACATATATATCAGTTTTAAATTTGTTACCAAATATTGCACGCATAATTTATGGGTTAAAACTGAAACATTTTTCCCGCACACTCCAAACACCCATACACATTTGCGCACATATGAAGAAACATACATACCTATGTACGTATTTTTCAAGCTGCAACCCTTTCATTGAAAAAATGTTTTATGACTTGCATGTAAATTTCCAACAACTGCGACAATAGTAGCCTTTAAGCTGAAATTAATTAATGCGACTTTGTTCTTAGCCAAATATCCTAAGACAAGTAATTAATAAGCGAGCATAACCAAACAGAAGCTATAGCTACGTTTGTGCATATTTACACAAGAGCCTCGAGCGCCAATCAGCTACAAGGGAGCGCATACAATGCACAGGGGCCGTGGAGCTAAAGCAATATGGCGCAAGGATATACTATAATGCAATAGATTTGAAGCACACGCGATTATTTACATATACACATGCATTATCTACGGACGACATACATATGTATATGTATAGATATGTATGTAAAATGTATTAGTATGCAAACAAACATATAAGACAACAAGAAGTTATGCGTACGATATGGAAGTTATGTACAAATTTACGTACATATAGAGAAAGGATAAGCATCGAAAGCAATAACTGGACCAACATGATCCTGTGTCAATATGCATATATATTTATATCAATGGAAGTAAGTATGTGCATATACACCATGCATACATATACAATACCTACCCTGCAAGAAAAAAAATAAAAATAAATTTTGTCTTCAGAGCAAAGACTCGTCAAAGGACGTCATTTTACTAAGCACGTAGCATTCACCGACATCTAGCACCATCGGGCAGCCTCATTTATCATTCGTTCGTAATTGGCCTTCATTTCCTCAAATTCGAAGTTACTCGTCTCTTATAGTAACTTCTCAGTGAGAGCACTCCTCTACAAACCGATATATGGAAGCAATAAGACACACTCGTGAATCCGCATGGCATTAATACGCCACAATTTGATTCAACATTTCAAATAGGTGGGAACCCTGTACAAAAAAATTCAAAATGTAAGTCAGAGTCATAAGCAATCCATGTGTCAAATTTCATCTAAATCCCTTTAGCCGTTTCTGAGTGAAGAGAGTGATCGCATAATGTCGGTTTTTTATTTCATAAAATTTCAAATCTCCCTACAGGCCAAGCTCTTTAATTTGAATCTCATTTTTTTAGTTCGAAAGAACGGTGCAGATTTGAATGCCTTGACAAAAAATATCTGCAATCTGCTTTTCGAATAGGTGGCAACCCCAATCAAAAATATGTTCAAATTAATGTTTTTTTAAAACTCTTTTGTTTAGCGCTCATATTCAAAATTTCATAAAACTTGTGTAAAGGTTAATTAAACTCGACTTTTAAAACAGGTGGCAACCCTATCAAATAGTATTTTCAAACTAACATTTTCTTTAATCTCTTAAGTTTGACATTGTGATACACATTTCTATTAACTGATGGATTAAGCTGACTTTGATATTTCATACAACTTGTGTATAATTTAATTGAATTCGACTTTTCAAACATATGGCAACCCTCTTTAAAACTCTTTCGTCTGACACCCATACTGTGCTGCATATTTCAATGACCTAATTTACTTAATTCAAGTTGAATTTGATTTTTTAAACAAGGTGCACCCCTGCTAAATGTAGTGATGAAAAGAAGCCTTTTAAAACTATTTCGATCCATATGTATATTGTTATATTTAAATTAACTTATCAAATAAGTTCAATTTAATTTTTTAACAGGTGGAAACTCTTTTAAATAAATGGCACATCCAGAGGCCAAGTCCTTTAATTTAAAACCTCATTTTCGATAAGTGAGCGAACGCTGCATATCTGCTGACCTGGACAAATATAGATTTTCCGCACACTAGGAGCCGCCGTCGAAGAATTAGTTGGATTTCGGCGAGCCCGAACGAAGAACTCATGCGATGAAGAATGTCACGTCGTTACAAGAACAAAATAGCCGCCTGAAGAACCATACTGCAACCTTGCCAACTCAAACTTCCTATATCCATGAAAGCTGAAAACAGAACCGAGACGTATATTCCGAAATCTAAAGAGAGAAGCCGAAAACGTGAATACGAAGGGCTTTAAGTTCTGACCAATAGGAAGAATACCAGAAAATTTTTATCATCAAACTGGGCAGCTTACGGATGGTTTCAAAGCTGGACCGTACTCCTCCCAAAACTACCACGAGCACCTAGTGACCTACATATATTCTAATTATGGAGGAGCCACTTTCCCACCCTGTATAATGGTAACAGCCCTGACACCACTAGCGAAGATGAATCCCAATTCGCAGTAGGGAATCATTGTACCGCCAACCGATTGTGACGAGATACAAACAACAAATTCGAACCTGACAAAAGCATAACTGACCGTTGGAATCTAAGCGTGCTTTGTCAAATACATAGGAAGGGCGACCCTGACATATGCACGAATCTTAAAGCTTCACAAGGACTTCGACAAAGCGCAGCGAATTAAACTAACTACTACGGCTTCAACAGCTAGGCGATGCCATTCCTCTGGTGGTAATAGAGAATGAGGAAGGCCTTCTCTGCGCTGGTAAGAACAGTTGAAAAGATCGTCTGTCCTATTATGTTGAAACACCAATCAAGGAGAAAAAGAAGTCAAATGTGGCATGACTCGCACATAACTCAACACGAGATGACCAGGGTCAACAAAACGCTGTGATGGGAAAAAATTGCTTTCATTCAACTTTCGTCTAAGTAAATTCTGGGTGGTATTGAAATTTCAGAGCACTATAAAAGAATCTAAAAGATTTTAAATTCATTTGAGCTGCTCCAACTGAATACTATTAGTGGAATTTCCTGCTGTGTTATGTATACATACAAGTTGGCCGTTTGACGCCGCAAGTTATATAGTGTATACTTTGACATATGTATTGTACGTACTTACATATTAGAATGTCCGTAGTACTTATATACGCAAATAGTGTATATAATAGTACTGTATACGCAAATAGTGTATAAGCGTATCTATAATTTGAGTACGATGTTTCCATAAGCAGCACTGATTATGGCGCATTAATATCAATCCCAACATTAATGTCTGTACATAAATGCATACGTACATTCGAAACTGGAATATATATAGCTTTTAAGTCACGCACTCATGCATTTGGCCTTTAAGTAATATACTTAAAGTAAGGTTTATAACAAACCTATTTTGGTTAAATAAAATCGAAATGGAAATTATTCCCAATCATACATCGCATGTACCACATTGAACTGTTCCACGTCAGAGTCCAAGATCTTTGGCCTACGGATCGCTTCTTTCACTTCTATTTTTACACGCAGAAGCCGAAAAATTATTTAGCAACTCATTCGAATGCTTTTGCTTAAGCGAGTTTTACATTATTTTGCTATTGCGATTTTCGGCAAGTATCTATGCAGCATTGTTTTAACTTATGACAGGAATTAAAAAGATCACGCGCAAAAACTAAACATAGATTGCTGTTAAAGATAAATAGGTTGCTTTAAATTTTCCAAAATCGGTAGCGACTAAATCGAAATGCTTAGATAAGGTAGAAAATCATTATATATATATATATATATATATATGCACCTACATATGTACATCAGATGTCGAAGGTCAACAAAGTATGGTTCGTTCTTCAGCTGGCAAGATCAAATAAGAGCAATTATGATGTAATGTGGAACGATTTTCCGCCATCCCTTGTCAAATTTGGTTTGGAGACAAACCGGTTTCGGCGTTGTGCCATCTTCAGTGTCATTTTTCGTTCTCAGAATATAATATATAATAATATAATATATATATAATCCAAACCAAATTTGACAAGGGATGACGGAAAATCGTTCCACATTACATCACACTCCTACCCTGTCGGAAACACCAAGAACGAAAATGAGAAGAGCAAATATATTTCCGGAGACTATTAAAAGAAATGAGTTGTACCAAAAATACAAAATCGGGGAGCCTTCCTTCCATAAGTTGTACACCTCTGATATCAAATAAATAACCAGTTATTGAATCAAACCACATTAAAATTTGGAATATTAATCAACGGTCAATATTTAGCACCGTTTTTTCCACTAAGAATTGTTGATACATGCATATATACAGTGGAGAAAATATAAATATGGAAGCAACATTTAAGCATTCTTTGACTATTTTCCTTTCATTTATTTAATATGTATTATTTTTTTGTTAAAGTGTAGCTCGTTATCTAACAAAACCCATGTAAGTCAAATATCAAACTCTGTACAAAAATTAGCAAGATTTGACAAAATTTCATTAAATTATTGATCTTTCTGATTAGATTTTTTAGAAATATTCTAAGTATGCAGTTTTGTAGTCTATTCAGGTATAGTAAAACAAAGTTTGAAGTAGCTAGGGCTTACCATTAATTTTAGGCTATTGGCATTGAGTCGAGAATTTCAGAAGATCAATTTGGATTTAGTACAAGCTGTAGATCTGGCCAAAGGCAAAAGTACATGTTTGATGCCCCCTATAGTAAAGAGCTATGTACGCCACTGGCTTAGTAACTAAGCTCTCTAGAGCCATAGAGTTAGCGGGGCTAATGTGTCATTAGCTCGCTCATCTCTACGCTGCAGCGTTGGTTGATTTATGCGGGGGTATATCTATAAGGGCCTCAACTTGCGTACATACATACATCAAGTGTGGGTCTGCCGAAAGCGCCCTTCACACGTTCGCGAAGTTGATAGAGGAAGATTTCATAGATAAAGACTTTTCGTCATATACTTAGTTAAGCTTTGGGTCGAAACCGTCTAAATAAGACTTATACCCTTAGCTCGCTATAAATCCTAGTAAGATGAAACTCGTCCTGTACTCTTGGAAGTTTAAACCACTCCACGTGACTCGTCCCTCTATTGATGGCATTTGCTTGGCGCTTTCCGACAGAATCAAGTTTTTGTGCTTGATTGTAGATAAGAAGCTGTCGTGGAAGCTTTGCATTGCAAAAAATGCATCATTAGGAGGTAAGTCCCTGCTATATGACGCCATAGTGAAGCCCACAATGTTTTATGGAGTCCTCGTCGGGTGGAAGGAAATAGACAAGACTAAACTAGTAAGAAAGCTGAATCGGAACCAACATGGCACACTCATTGGAATTGGTGGGTCACTTAGGAGCACTCCCATTCTAGCTCTTGACGTTATTATTTACAAAGCTCGCACCGACGTTGTATGTACGCTTGCAGACTCCGACCTCATCCCTGATAACACGAATTATCCGGGGCAACTCTACCACCAATAATATTTTTTTTAACTCACATCCCTTCTAGGAATCAGTGGTTTGGATGCAATAGTTGAAGGAAGCACTGGTGAATTTAAACATAGTTGAAAGGAAGCTTTAAACAAGAGTTGGCGAGCGGTATTTTACAGAGTACTCTCCATCACTCTTAAATATGGCACTCAAAATCACTGTTGTGTTTTTCAGGTAGAGGTAGCTGCCATTAAGAAAGTTTTCGATTACCTGCTTATTTGGGCAATGTCAGCAAGGAAGTTTTAGACGAGTCTACTATGCCAGCCAGGTGGAAATCAGGGCCTTAAGCTCGACCACGATGTACTCATAGCTAAATAGCGATTGACCGGCCTCTCTTTTGGTTGCGTCTAATTTTTTTAAATCAATATTTCAGGAAGCTGCGTGGCGAATTAGCTGGCCAGGCGAGGCACCCTCGAGTAGGCCACACCGATAAAAGAAGGAAAAGTGACAGTAGTTTCGACTGCATGTAAGCTACTTTTGGATAGATGGGAGAAAAAATTGCGAAACTGCAGTGGTTTTCTGACCGAGGGTGAGACAGAGGAAATAAGGGAATCCATTATTCTAAATACCGAGCACATCACTGCTGTAGCTGCTTGGAGAATAACTGGGAGAAATTATCTCAGCACTTCCTCTTAATTGCCTGCTTTTGCAAGACTGCGGTCTAAACAGCTGGGCTGTGGCCAATTAACCCGGTTCCGACATTTGTAGCCTGCGAACTCAGTTCTTGGCTTACTGCGTCGCACGTAGAGAGGCACTCGGCAAGAAACATCAATACATATATCAAAATTGTAGAAAATACTAAAATGTTCATTAAGTTGTGCGGTTTTTGCAGTAAAAAATAACAGATGGATTTCTACAGATAAACGTTTACAAGAAAATAGTAGCGCCTGAGAACCAATGCGTTAAGTTTCAGTTTAAGTAGCATACGGAAAATCTCATTAGACGAATGTTCTTTAAGGTGTGAAACATATATTTAAAACTGATTTAAAAACAAACTATAGTCTCGCCAATCTATTGATTCAACTGCCACCGTCTGATTATTTGCACGTTATCTAAATCATAAACAATTGTATTTTATTTTACACAATAACTTGGTCAAATTGATTTTCCATACAAGCGAATAGACGCAGGACGCAACGTACAACAGCAGCGAAGGCGTTGACAACGCGTCTGTTTAACACTTGGAAATCAAACTGGGAGGAAATTAAATTTTCGCCAAAGTCAAAAATTACAATGAGGCAATAAACACGACAAAACGCACTGCGCCCCGCCAACATTCTACAAACGCTTCATGCACAGCTCGCCCGGCGTTGCGGAGCACACCAGCCCGGAGACACCACAACAACGCGTATGCCACCGACAATGCCGCCAACAGGCAACAAACAATGGCGCAATGACAAACAGTCAGATAGTCAGATGCAGAAAAACGAAGGCCTCAGGCGGAGGGAGTTAAATACATACACATACATATATAAGTTGAAAGCTGTTGTACAGGGAAGCAGCAGCAGAGAAAAAAATATAAAGAAGGAAACGACGTTTATTAAAACGGAAACTCGAGAAAGTGCCACACAAATACATAGCATACATAGTACATATGTATGTATGTATATCTGAAAATCTCCTAGCGAGATGTGCCACAGCGTACTGCTAAAACGGAGGAAAAGTAGCGAGTGCAAATAAAAGTTAAGAAATACTTAAACAAAACAATGTCCTAAGGCGTTAAAATTAACAACAAAATCAACAGTGTGTGCCAATAAAAACAACAGCAATAGCAACAAAAACAACCGAAAATGATAATAATGACAAACTGAACAACAGCAGCTTGGGAGAAATCAAGACACTACCTTGGAGGCGTTAAAAATGAAGGGAAAGCAAAAGTGCTTGCGCAGGCGAAGACATTTTTTCTAACTTCGTTGTGGCAATGAAAAGGAAAAAGCAACAAATACATACTTATATTATGGCTAGACGCAGATAATCATGATAGCTGCAACAACAAAGGCAAAATGAGCAGTAACTGGCCAAGTAGCCGTGAAATGGCGATAAGGATAATGACGACGTGGCTGGGTGTAGCCGCCATTCAGACACAGCAAGAGCACATTTTTACAAACAAAAAAAAACGCTATGAAAAAATGCAGTAGCTTAAAGATGTAGTGGTAATGACATCGTCCATATGCTGACTATGGATCGAAGCGACAGTCAGAGAAAATGATTAATAAAAAAATTATATTCTAATATTTGTTGTAGGTGTTTTCTGCATTCCCATTCGCTGTAGAAGCTAAAAGGACGTACAAATTTACTGATTTTTGGGGTTCTATTGTTAATTGGGACCAGGGACCGAACATAACAGTTATTGATGAAAACTGTCATGGAAAAATTCACTATGAAGGAAATGTTCTACAACTAAGTGAAACATACCAATCGATTTCGTTTTGCACCGAGACTCAAATTTGAAAATAAATTTTTATTTGCAATTTTTATGAAAAATTTAAAAAAAATAACAATTATATTTGATTTTTATATTATAAATCCAAAATAACAATTATTTTTGATTTTTATATTATATGGCTTAGATAACAGTTATTGAAGAGTTTTATTTATAAAGGTCATTAATAAAAATCAGTCAGTGACTTTTACTTTTAAAAGTCATTAATATAAATCAGTGACCGACTTTTAATTTTTAAATCAATCGTATAAAAGTCATTAACATTTTTCGCAGTTAAGAAGGTGTTGGAAAACAAAAGGTTACTACGACTTATTCAAATGACTTTTATAAGTATGATTGAAAAAGTAAAGATCAGTGACTGATTTTTATTTATGACTATTATAAATAAAAGTCTTCGATAACTGTTATTTAAGACATATAATTTAAAAATCAAAAATAACTGTTATTTGCAGATTATTTAAATAAAAATCATAAATAATTGTTATTTTCGATTTATAAAATAAAAGTCAGAAATAACGGTTATTTAAAGAGTAATTAAATAAAAGTCAAAAAATAATTGTTAAAGAGTGATTTTTTTAATAAAAGTTGTAACTGTTACGGTCCCTGATTGGGACTAATAAAGAATTGATTCTCAATCGTATTTTAGAAGATTTTGTGAGGCAGACTCGAAAATCGTAAAACCTGGCGGCAGAATTGAAAGAGTGAAGAAAATATTTTTGGCGGATGCACTGGGTGGCATCGTTAGGTGGACTAACCAGAACAGATTGCGGGTTAACCCCTCCATGGCATAACTGGTATTGTTTGCCAGGAAAATAAAAGTTCACACTTTCTCGCAGCCAAGATTGGGAGCAGCTACTTTGAATCTCTCCTCCGAAGCAAAATACCTGGAAAAGAAATATGAAGAAGAGTAGGGTCTAGCTGCTTGCTAGCTACACATGAAAAAGAACTTTGGAAAGCCAGGTTAACGTCATCGTACCTCACCAATGGTATATACACCACAATCATCAGAACGATTTTACCCGATCCGGGTACCGGAATCAGTCGGTAGCGCACCTCAGGCATAACTTAACATTATTTTTCATTTGCAACCGCTGCATATTTGTGTGCATGATACGGCCAATTAATTTAATCAAAGCTGACATAAAAGCTAGCACCTGACAAGATTGTGCCATTATGGGACTTCAATACTAAAATACCTATTAGTTTTCGGACCAGAAAAGAATAGGATGTAGAACTCCCAGTGGCAGAGGAGGGTATATCCAACTATACTGATGGGTCTAAAATAACTCAAATATGGAGCAAGCTATCGAAGCCAGTCTCTACTCGGGGGACCAGCACATCCAGCGGTACTTTCGTCTACCGTACGAATGTAGTGCCTTCCAAGCAGACATCTACGCTATGGAGGGAGCGTCTAGTCTTTTACTGAATAGCACATTTCAGAACGAAAAAGTTACTATCTTTGTCAATACCAGCTTTGATCTCTCTTCTCGGTCCCTAGACAAAAAAAAATTAAGGAAACGAGTAGGCTAATGGGATGGCCAGATACGGCCTTCAGTAACTTAATAGACCGCCAGTAGGAGTTCTTAAGGGTATAATCACGGGTCACTGTGCTACTTATTGCATCAATGCTCCAACGATAGCGAATACCAATAGATACTCTCTGCAGAAGCTGCCGCGAGGCAAATTAGGAGGAATCAATTGGCTACTTCCTGTGGCGCTGTCCGGGTAATACGGTCGAAGCGTCTCAAGCAATTGGTATCACGCTCCTTCAATAGTTTGGCGGAGATAGCGGAAGTGAAACTCTTGGACCTCCTCAATTTCAGTTGGCAAAGTAATTGGTTCAGTAATTTAATGCCATGAAAATACCGTTATTTCTCTCTGAGTCGGAACCCCGGAATGTGTCTGCTCCTGACACTCTTTCTGCTTCCTGTGTTTAAATTGTTTTTTTTTTCTTTAAGCAAAGATTACAAATATTTTGCCTCGGGTATAATTTCTTAAGAAGCATACATTAAAGTCAGATAAATGCTAAAATAGACAACAAACGCGATTACACGCTACAAAGCCAAAAAGAAAAGCCGTTCCCCCAATCGAAACTTTGCCATGGCGACACTTATATATGTACAATGTACATATGTATACATTTATAGTTGTATAAGCGCAAAAATTATCGTAGCAAGGGACACAGCGGGTGTGCCTTCAAATCCTCGGTAGGCAATTTATAGCATTTTAAGGTTAAGATGGTAGATTTGATTTTTCACTGGGATTTTTTTTTTATCTATCCGCTTGTTTATATTGGCTCAGTTTAAATCTGCTCATCCCCTAAATGGTTGAACATAATAAAACAATCAATTTATTGGGTTTTGTTTTTATCCCCCATTGTACTTAACGTATTGTTTAAAATTGTTTGGTTTGTTGCAGATTTGAAGTGATTTGCGATTTTGTTGTTGAAATTTATTGTGTAAGGATAAGGTTGTAACTGCAAACAAATTGGGTTAAAGCGGATATAATTTTATTGAGATACTCACATTTAAAAAATAAGGCCTATATGAATTTCTTATTTTGTGGTGTCCTTTCGATCTGAATTAGGAATCATTACTATGGATGGGATAGTTTTTTTTTTGTTTAAATAAATATTCAATTTATTGGAAACAAAATGAAAACCATATACGCTTGGGCCGTGCTTAGCGAATCTTGAAATATTGAGCCAATATTTTCAGTAAGTAGAAAACTTTACAAAATGGAGTCCTTTATTAAGAGGGCTTTTTGAAAACCTTAAGTATGACAACGAAGCATGAGACGCGCAAGCGCCGGAAAGCTTTATCTCAGGAGCTTCGGTAATAGTAGTTCGCTGGAAAGACAACGAAGCATGAGACGCGCAAGCGCCGGAAAGCTTTATCTCAGGAGCTTCGGTAATAGTAGTTCGCTGGAAAGACCATTCTTTAGGCATGTAAGTATTTTCTTCAGGAAATGACCAGTAATCATTTCTCCAACCACCTGGAGTTGAAAGCGTTAAAAGTGAGTGATGATTATCTTAAGTAAGCGCTAGAGAAGCTCGGCCAAACACTAACCACATAAGCACCAATCTATTATTATTATTATTATTAAGTGCTGCCTGATGCTTCTCATGCGACGGGACGGCTCGACAAATGTGTCACGAATTCTCGAATTCAGGGGTTTGAGAATTTTAGTCCGCACTTGGTTGGTTTTCCAGAGCGTTTTGTCTGACCACATTAAATCTTACCTTTTCAATGGCTAACATACACGCCACATATTTTGCATATATGCCGGTTATTTCTTTATCGCCGATTTCTCAAAGGACGCCGACCAGATGTAGGCGCCTTAAAGCATGATTCTGCATATTAAAGTTATAGGAGTTCATTGTGCTATTCACAGTTTCTTCCTCTTCTTTTTGATTTACGCTATAACGCTGAGTGAAGCTAAGTCCCTCTCCACCTGATCGTTACAACGAAGTAGAGGCGTTTCTCTTCGTTCCTAGAAGTGCGCTCTAATAGCATTCCTTGATATCGCGGGCGTATCTGAGTTAGAGCCACGCGCTTAGAAGCCTGTTAGTGAAAATGCTACAGGAGCCGCTTTAAGACTCTGATAGTTAAACTCATGGTAGATTCCTGTACGAATGTCTCGCACTTTGGAGAATAAGACAATATTTTATGAATTTAGAATTTCATTTCGTGGATCTCAACGACTGCGAAATTTGATAAAAAACGAGTTAAGTTCTTATAAAATATTTAACATTTTTCTCTTCATTAAGTGCAATAGGGCAAGAGCTAGATCCTCATTACGTTTACTATTTGAGATTAACAGGGCCTTGACTAATCCCTTGCAGACTTCATAGCTAAAGGAACGGATCGGTATGTCCGAGTGAATCTTTCTACCCATACGTTCCTCCAATTGTCGACTGGCTGATCACTAATGTTATGCTATTTAGACTGGTTAATATTTTCTCTGAAACACAAGCAGCAATCAAGACTTTTGGTTCATTAATGGCGTGTTGGATATTAGACAGGAAGTATCTGTCCACCTCTCGGTATCTTCTGAATTAAGATTAGCGTGGGTACTGGTTCACAATAACATTGCAGGAAACCGCATGGCTGATGAGCTGGCTAGACAAAGCACGCTCGAGGTCGTTTCCTCTTGAAAGGAGGGTATTACTTTGACAACCTACCAGCTGCTGTTACACCAGGAGGCTTTAAGATGTCCAAACAAGCACGACCGTTAACTTCGACTTGCGAGGTCGCAAGACCCTTCTGACGAGGAGTGGAAAGTCGTTATTCTAAGCAACCTTTTAAGCTCGCTAATGGCAGCTCCGGCCTCGGATGAGATATCAAATGCCTACAGAGCTTCCTCATGAGCACCCAATGATTTTTCTAACTGCTCATTTTTCTTCTACTTCCCTTGAGGAATAAAGAGGCAACATGTTTCCATCCCGGACCAGCCACGATTTTCAGTAGTAAAGACAAGATTGGGCCGCCGTCAATTACTGCATCATATGTCTGCTAATAAACTGCACACAAGAAATTTATACCTTTTAGCTTAGCAAGAAATATTTTTCATGTATTCTGTATAAACATAAGTACAGATACTTAAGAAGATGTGTAAAAAACATCTAACATCACAGCATCTGCGCTTCCTCTTTGTTCACTCATTTAAGAGATATATTTTGACGTATATTTCGCTTTCTTTCGCTTTTTTTTCTACGCCCACTCATCCGTCAAGTCACCGTCATCACGGCTGGGCGTTTATCACTTCGCTGCTATTAATTAAGCTTAACGAGGTTACGACACCGCCTTTGCCTCACTGATTGCCAAAAGTGTCCACCAGCTGCTTTCACTCCGTCGAGCCTCTTCCACCTATTCTTTTTCACACACAACCGTGCAAGTATGCAAGTACTACATCTTGTTATCACCTCCTTCAAACCGTCTTCATTAACATCCGCTCCAGTTGCTGCCATCGTCGCCATAAGCGTCGCTAAGCTACAAACTCGAAGGCTATACGTACTATATGTACATACATACATATACTCAGAGATATACTCTATTTAGTATCAAAGCAATACATACAACAGCAACAAAAAGCAAACAGAAGGAGGACTTCAGTGGCACCAGCTGCTACCGCTTACTAAAACTTCAGCTTTTTCACCCTCACTCTTGTGTAGCGTTTTTAAGTAAGTTGGTGTGCAAACTTTCGAAAAGCCCATCCGGTAGCGTAATGAAATTTCGCCCTCATCTCATTAGTATTTTAAAAGTAACAAAATATCAGCTCTTCACTGTACAAACAAACATTCACACTGCTGTGCTTCTGTACTCCACCCCTCCTTTCGTACCCTTTCCTCTCTTTGTAACCCCTTAACCCCTTCGGTTATGTACTCTTGATCCAATATAATCGAGTGTTTGTAGTCGGGCGCTGCTGCTCCATTTGTAAAAAGTTTCTGCTGTTCAAAGTATTTAACCTTTACTTTTGGCTTGTCTTTCACTTGTTCTTCCTCTTCTCCTCCTACTTCTGCTCTATTCGCTATATTTTGTACTCATTACTTGAGTGTCCTTTGCGTTCAACCCTTTTTAGACGGTTAACGCCCGCGTGGTGCTTACCACATTCATTTTCCTAAGTATACTTCTCCCTTAATGGCTCTTTCCTTCCTTTTCATTATTTTATCCTTTGACTTGGAGTGTTGTTGTCGTTGTTCGTTTTTAATAATGATAATCATTCGTTGCTCTGGCTTGTCGTCGAAACTTTTCTTAAGTCTCATTTTGCATTGAAGTGCCACGCTAAACAGCGCAGGTGTGCATTTCGCAAGGACTTTCTTTAGTTTGTTGACACATTAACGCGATTATCAGCTTTATACATACATACATACATGTATGCATGCATAAGTGGGATCTTAGAAACACTGAATGTTTTAATTTGTTTTTTTTTTTTAAGTAAAGTTTGAAATTCATAGTTTCAACTCAAATTAGCGGGTCAGCTCTTGCTTTCACGAGCCAATTGGCGCAAGTTTAAAATACCAACCAAGTGTAAACAAGTTCTTCAACAGTTGGTCTTTATAACGAAAGGGAGTACATTCACCCTCCTCTGCCACTCTAAGGTGGTATCACATTGATTATCCTTAGAGCTGAAGCAGACTTAGAGTTCGGTTGTTCAATGTCTGGTTAACACTACCTCCCAGTTAAACAACATTAGGCATGTTTTATTCAACCATCACAAGCAAATACCTAAATCTTGGTCAAATAAAACGAAATTAGCTTATTTCCTATGTTAGCCTAATTTTGACAGTTGTTTGACTTCAAATAGTGTCAAAGTAAGTTTTTGCCTCTTTCTGATTGGCAGAAGGAGAAAATTTCTGATGCTGAATGGCAATGCCTATTATTCAATATACAAGCCAATATAATTGTGTTGGGTAAGTCCTCCATACAAAATAAGCTTATAGCTTAAGTTTCTGTACAAATAAAACACGGCTATTATCGACGTTTTCAACATCACGCATATAACATGAGATCAATAAAGCAGTCCTTGTGTTTAACAGAGCTTCTACCTCCAATTTGGTTTAACCAGACAATGAACAACCGGCCCTTAACCTATCGATTCTTAGGACTAAAATGGCTAAATTTTCATTATTCCATAATTTGCGACTCTCGCCATCACCAAGTCCCAGAGGTCTATAAATTGTATTAGAATCTTTGTCCCGAACACTCCAAGAGCTATTTCATGGACAAGGTAGAACATTCTAGCTGCTGGAATCCAAGACTGACATTATCTGAGGCTAAGCCAAAAATTCTCATTTTATTCTTCTTTCCAAATGGCACTACAACTGCTAAATCATCTCTATTTAATATCTATCACCAATTACCTCCTCCCTTTTTGAATTTATCCTACTTGTTCACACCAAGTGCAGACAGGTTCTTCTCCATTTGGTATTCCCACTTCATGTCGGAGCGTGCTTACCCTCACAGCCCTATTCTGTTGCTCTCACAAAAACCACCACACTCACTATTGTGAGGTTTCTGACTATTGTGAGGTTATCCCTATGCTGGCGTAAATTCAAAAGCTCAAACGCTCACAATTGTCAGAAAATGTATGATTTACGAATGATACCCTCACAAGAGAAAAACAGCAGATTTTTATTGAGCAATTGAAAAATGTTTTGTTAATTTTCGTTCGCTATCAGTGTCTGTGTGGATTTTTTTTTTAATTAAAAGTATATTTAGTAATGGAAGAGTTTTTGCTTGTTATTGCGGCAGTTTTTGAAGAGCAAGAGCAGACATACGATTTCATTTTCATACAAGCTTTTGCACCAAGCTGTGGATTGCAAACTGTGTCAAGCACTGGGGCTCCTCCTGCGTTGTTATTTCTTTTTGAATTTGTCTAGAAAATAAATAAAATCAGTAATTATAAAAAAATTAACCAATTGCAAAAATATTTACTTTTCCTGTTGTTCAGCATCCATCTTTTGTATTTATTTTATTTACGAAACAGCTGATAGACAGCAAAACGCTTTTCACCTCGTGTGGTGATTTTGTTGAGCTTTTTTCTTATGAGGTGTGGCCAAGAATAACCTCACAAAATAGACCTCACAAGAGATCTCACAAATTTTTGCTCACAACTCAGTTGTGAGGTTTTATAAGAATAGGGTTGTCATTTTCCAATTATGTGGTAGGATTTTTTCACCGTCCATACACACAACAGGTGCAAGCCAACGCAATCGTTGAATTTTTATGCGCTTAACTGTGTCTATATCCTTGAAAAGCTCGTTTACGAGAATAGGACCATAGATCTAGAGTAGAATTTTCTTGAAAGACCCCTTTCTTTCTTATTTTAGCTACCTATTGAGCCCAACATAAAATCTTTGACTAGGATTATTTTTCGTTCTATATATTAGTTTTGTGGGTAAACAAAATCTTGATATGGCTTCGTACCAGCTTCTCTTCCTTATAGGAAAAGCGGTGTTTAACAACACGATGGGGGTGTGTAATTTAGCTGTTAAAATCTGTTGAATGTTAAATTTTTCAGGCCTACTCAGTGAGTCTATGAACGGCTTCAGCCTTTCACGTATTCCCGCCGATTGCACCACAAACGACATAAATAACACTTATCCTCCGGTATTTTTCGAGCATATAACTATGTATTCATCATGCCAAGGCAAAGCCTCTGAGTCCCTCTCTGTTGTCGGAGGTGTTGGCAAGAAGAATTTTCCGACTGTAGGACCAATTATGTAATTTTAATGGATTCAGACCTTCCAGCCCTGAAGCTATTTAACTCGAAAAATGCTGGTGGTAGCAGAGGTAAAGGGAGGCCTCCCTTTCGATGGAAAGGCCAAGTGGACGAGGACTTTGCTCACTTGTAATTTCCAATTGACGTCAGTTTCCCCGGAAAAGAAACGACTGGCGCGCTTTGTTAATCTCGGCCAAAATCGCTTAGGTTACAACCAGGGTTGCCACTTTGGTAAATTGTTACCAAAATTGGTAGAAAAAATTTGGGTTGGTAAAAAGGTAAATTTTTTCTCATTTTGGTAGATATTTGTTGAACTCTTCGTTACCGATTTATTTTTTGTAGTTATCTTTATATTATAAATTTCTTTGCATACTTTTTATATACTTACATACGTATAAATGTATATCCATATAAGGCGAACATATCGTGCTCCATTCAAAACTCATTTTTTAAATGATTATTTTAAATGATTATTTAAATACAAATCAAAAAAAATTTACAGGTATGTAATGACGCACTATACTTGTTCGCAAAAAAAATTTAATCAACGTCATTTTTTATCAATAGAAAATGTTAAATAAAAAACACAAAAGACTGGTGGCAAAAAATTAAAAAAAAAAAAAATCAACGGGAACCACAGTGTGAGCTATACTCAAGTATTATTTGCTTTAAAACTCGGTATCTTAAATTGTTCTAAAAATTCAGAGTAAAAAATTTGAAATTTGGACGTTGTATATAGGTTGAATCCTTAATTTTTATGAATTTAGTTAAAACAACAAAAAATTTTTACTTGAAAAACATTGCGAATAATAAAAAAATTACCAGGTGCTTTTTTGAGTCACTGTATTTGTCAGCCTTGAAATCCAACGGAGAATCATTCTTGCCAAAAAGTGCTACGTTGGGCTGAGTAGGCAATTGAGAAGTAAAGTACTCTCTCGTCGTACAAAGTTCACACTCTATAAGTACTCATCATGCCTGTGCTGGTGTATGGCGCGGAGGCATGGACAATGAAAGCATCTGATGAGGCGGCTCTTGGAGTTTTCGAGAGAAAGATTCTGCGAAAGATTTACGGACCTTTACGCGTTGGTGATGGCGAATATCGCAGACGATTTAACGATGAGCTGTATGAGCTTTACAACGATATAGACATAGTGCAGCGAATTAAAATTCAGCGGTTCCGCTGGCTTGGCTATGTCGTTGGAATGGACAGAAACGCTCCTGCTCTGAAAATTTTCAACGCGGGCCGCGATGCTGATAACAGAGGAAGAGGAAGGCCTCCTCTGCGTTGGAAAGACCAGGTGGAGAAGGACTTGGCTTCACTTGGCATTTCCAATTGGCGTCAGTTAGCACAGAAGAGAAATGACTGGCGTGCTGTTTTGGACTCGGCCAAAATCGCTTAGGCGGTTACAGCGCCAATAAAGAAGAAGAGGTATTTGTCTATAATAACTCGAGTTGAAGTTTTTCAAATTATGAAGTTTCGTTGTTGAAAGAAACTGCGAATATGCTAATAATATGACTCAAATACCGTATAATTAGCTAAATAAAAATTACTAAATAACTAAAAAAATAGCAAAACTTTAGTTTTAATTGAAAAAAAGAAAAAAATAAAGCTATAGTTTTTATTAAAATAACTATAAAAAAATTTATTGGTAGATATTTTTTAGATTTGGTAGATTTTTCTCAAGTGGATGGTAAATATTTTTTTTCGTCAGTGGCAACCCTGGTTACAACGCCAAAAAAGAAAAAGAAATACCAAATACGTCTTCTTTGCCCACCATCGCGTTAAAGATATCAAGCACGATTTTCACAACAGGGCGGAAGCAGCGCCTCTAATTAAAATTTGAACAAATGAAACCGGGGTAGTTGCAAAGATGCCAATTTGACTAGTCGATTTTTTAAGGATGCAGTGTAGAAAGAGCAGAACCGGTGGCGCGTTTGTTGAAGTCTTACTTAGAGAGGCCCTACCTCACTCCCGCTAATATGTAAAGTCTTTCTTGAGTCCTTTGTATATTTGTGCATGTAAGTACCTCATTTTTCAAGTTTTTGTTAAAGCGGAGCTACTAAGCCCGCCTATTTCGGTTCATCATTCAATTATTGTCATCGAGCTAAACTAACGGAAACGGGGAGTTTCAATAGGGTCAGACCAAATGGAGTCGGGTGTTAGTTCAGTGGGATTGAGCTGGCATGCGAAGAGGGGTTTGTGTCATGCGGGGAGTCTCCAAATGCCGGAAACTCATTGGCGATATTGGGGTGGAGCCTGGACAGGTAGCTGTTGAGCCGGCTATAGTATCCAGACCGTAACTGGGCCAGTCTAACGCGGGTCTCTCTTGGCAGTTTAAGCTCAGTCTCTGGTGATTGGGCTCAGACTGGGCATTCATAGGCCGGGATTCGTGGTAGACGGTGACCGACTTCCTACGAAGCTCGTCGGTACGTTGTCGGGTCCAATGGTTGGTCGATGTATGTCTCGACCGCGTCCTTATGTATGAATAATTGCGGCTTCGTACTTCGTTGACAACTGCGGTCGTGTAAGTGGAGAAAGAGACCAAGCTATCAAAGGTGACCCCTAAAATGTTTAGGTTGTTTAGGTTAGGTTAGGCTGTCGGTATTGGTGTGCCCAATTAAAGCCTGACCTCCTTCCTCTAGGTGGTGATTTCTTTGGGGAGAGTGTTCAGCTCCTCCGTTCAGCCGTTTACTTTTGGGCAGAGGTTATCACTTTCATTCCCAGATGCCAATATCGAGCAGTCATCATGGATGAGATCAGGGAACTCACTCAGGTGGCTGGGGGAGCTTCGAGATGGTTGAACAGTAAGGGAGAGAGGACACCACCTTGCGGAGGCCCTTGTTTTATCCTTCTGGGGTTTGACGTCTGATCTCGGAAGATTACTGACGACTTTCGACCACTCATATAATTCTTCAACCACCATTTTAGTCCCTGTGGGAGGAAGGTAGCCGCAATGTCTTCTAGTAGCTTGGAATGGCAGACGGAGTCAAACCCCTTTGACAAGTCTCTCACAGGGGCGGTTGCGGGTTAGGCCACGAGTTATTTGGGCGTTTATGGGGTTTAGTGCTGTGGTTGTGCTGGGCTCAGGTGGTGGGTGAAGTACGGGAGTAGCAGGGCCTCTAGTGTCTTCGCGACCGGGCGTTATCGGGCGATAAGAGTAGTCTTTGTTGGCGATGTTGGAATGATGAAAGTGGCCATTGACAGATTGAGGACCTCCGTTAGTTGTGGTACTCCCGCGGACCGCGGATGTTTCAGCATCAGCGTACAGATTCTGTCGGGTCCAATGGCTTTGGAGGTTTTCGCCTTCCCAATGGCCCCCTTCCCTTCGCCACTGGTGAAAACAACTGGTGCGCTGGTATTGGATAGTTTGTGCAGGCCCCTGTTCACTCGACGTTTGGCGTTGCCAGCTGAAATAGCTCGCGCATTTCTTCTGGTCCGACGAGATGCGACTATCGAATGAAATATCCACTCTGTAGTCGTGCCTCGTCGTATCGGCGATACACATCAATTTTCAAGTGGAGCAGCTTCGTTGTTCTTCAGACGCGCATTTGTCATTTGTTTTCCCAACCATCGGACGGTGAGATGATGGGTTCGAGCCCGTTGTTTTCAGCGTTCTTGTTATAAATCTTCCCCAATGGTTTTACTACTGTTACTAATCAACATAACTTAAGTATATTTTCGATATCGGAGCGGTTGTTCTTTCAGAAATTCGCTCTGCTCTTCTTGAAAAGCTCCTTAAGTCTCCGTTTTTTGTAGTATTTTTTCGGGCATTCTTCCCGCAGTAGCCAGTATTGCCATCACACGTTTTTACAACGAGCAGTAAATACATTTAAGGTACTGTATTTTCCACCACACCAATTGCTTTTTCCGCTCTGGTACGTAGGGAACGGGAAATTCAGTTCTACTTTTCATTATTGATATGGAATTATCAGCGTTTGATTCGTTCTAAAGCCGCTTATTTTGTAAGGGAAAGCTTGCGTGAAATAATACTGACGCAATACAAGTCTAATATTGCTCCAAACACGTACCGACACTCCTACTGCGATTCTTTCAATTATATAACTTTCGTTGCTTTGAAAATACACTTCTAATTTACCTTCGCATGGCAGATCTACTGAAAGATCTTCTAATATAGCTTCCGAAGAGAAGGTCTTTTTGAAAAGGCCCAACTTGGAAGCGTTTATTTTAAAATCGAGTTTCACTTGGCTGTGATTAAAAGCCCTGCGAAATTTCACGTTTTTCCAGTTTAAGTTTTTTTTTGCGCTAGAATCGAATGTGACCTTAACAATTTTATAAGGCGTGAATTTTTTTACTTTTCAACTTTAAATTCCTGTAAGCAAATAAGTGTCATGCGTTATAAAAAATCCATACCCGAAAAAAACACCGCAAAACAATCTACAATAATAATCATATCATCACTCCCCTTTTTAAAAA
>NW_023458556.1:53590259-53592687 GCF_013731165.1 Rhagoletis pomonella | reverse complement strand
ATATGTATGTCAAATGTGTGAGTATGCAAACAAACATATAAGACAACAAGAAGTTATGCGTACGATATGTGTAGATAATTCCATATAAGTTATGTACAAATTTACGTACATATACAGAAAGGATAAGCGTCGAAAGCAATAACTGGACCAACATGATCCTGTGTCAACAAATATGTATTTATATATATATATCAATGGAAGTAAGTATGTGCATATACACACTTGCATACATATACAATACCTACCCTGCAAGAAAAAAATATATAAATAAATTTTGTCCTTAGAGCAAAGACTCGTCAAAGCAACTATTATCATTTTACTAAGCACGTAGCATTCACCGACATCTGGCACCCTCAGGCAGCCTAATTTATTATTCGTTCGTAATTCGCCCTCCTATTCTCAAATTGAGTTTTTAACAATTCATTGGAAGACTGAAAGTGCCACCTTCTATGAGATTTTCGTATAAAATCAAGACCATAGCATACAAATTCATATCTGGCATCCCATTTAACAAAACTTGAAAATTAATGGGCATCAGTTAGTGAGGATGTCGAAGTCACTCGTCTCTTATAGTAACTGCTCAGCGAGAGCACTCCTGTACAAACCAATATATGGAAGCAATAAGACACACTCTTGAACCCGTATGGCATTAATATGCCAAAATTTGATTTAACATTTCAAATAGGTGGCAACCCTCTACAAACATCCGTCTAGCCGTTTCCGAGTGAAGAGAGATATCGCATGGTGTCGGTTTTTTATTTCATAAAATTTCAAACCACCCTGCGTTGATAAAAAAAGTTCTAACTACAAAACAAAACTTTGTTTCACATCTACAGGCCAAAGACTCTAATTTTAATCTCATTTTTCGAAAGAACGCTGCAGATTTGCTGACCTTCACAAAATAATGTCTTCACGTATTTTATGTACATAGATAGATAGATATGACTTTTCGAATGGGTGGCAACCCTGGTCTAAAAACTTTCAAGCTAAACCTTTCTTAAAGCCCTTTTATATGACACTCATATTTAAAATTTCATAAAACTTGTGTTAACGTTAACTAAACTCGACTTTTCAAACAGGTGGCAAACCTATTAATTTGTATTTTCAAATTAAAATCTTCTTGAATCTCTTCTGTTTGACATTGTGTTATATATTTCTATTAACTGTAGGATTAAGCTGCATTTGATTTTGAAACATGTGGCAACCCTCCTAAATCTAGTTCAGAAATACAACCTTTTCACGCCCATTTTGTTTTATACCCATCATAATAATAATTCATTTAATTCGCAAAATAATTTGAATTTGAATTTTAAGCAGTTTGCAACCCTCTTCAGACACCTCAAAGACATTCTAAATTTCAAACTAAGGATTTCTTAACAGTCTTTTGTTTGACAATCATATTTTAGTATGTCCCCCCATATCTTGTTTATAAATTAGTTCAACACGGCTTTTCAAACAGATGGAAACTCTCTTTAAAATATTTTCAAACTAAAACTTTTTGAATCTCTTTCATCTGACACCAATATTGTGCCACATATTTCAATTAACTAACTGCCTTAATTCAAGTTTAATTTGATTTTTTAAACAAGTAGCAACCCTCCTACATGTAGTGAAGAAAATAAACCTCTTGTTATATTTGATTTAACTTACGAAATAACTTCAATTTAATTTTTTAATAGGTGGCAATTCTTTTCGAAAAATCAAAACCTTTTGCATATCTAGAGGCCGAGTCCTTTAAGTCAACATTTTCGACAATTGAACGAACGGTGCATATTTTCTGACCTGGACAAAAATAGATTTCAGAGAGCCTCGTCAATTTCCCACCCTGTAGAATGGTAACAGCCCTGACACCATTAGAGAAAATGAATCCGAACTCCTAGTAGAGAATCGTTGTACCACCAACCGATTATGATGAGATACAAATAGCAAATTCAGGCCTGAAAAAGAATAAAGCTGCTGGAGTTTTGCGCCTTCCAGCTGGGTCAGCTAGGAGGTATTAAGTTGCTACTTACTTCAATACAAACTATGGTCTGACAAAAACATATATGCCGATACGAATATAAGCGTGTTCTGTCAAAACCTTAGGAAATTTAGGCATTCATTGGAAAAAAATAGCCTTCGATTTTCACTATCTCAATGGTTTAGGAATCTACCTCTGATCTTATAGTATAGACGGTTTTTAGGCAATCAAAGACTAATTTCTACTGACAAATGAGTGAATATTTTCCAAAAACGTAAGTTGTCTAATAGACTTATGGTGATTTCGTTCCAACCAAAAAAATTTCGCCTTTTGATTGCCCCTTTCCCATTTCGTGTTCGATTCTAAATTAAAGGCAAAGATTGAGAAAATTGTGTGTTTGTTTCTTAAAATGTCACACTCTTGTAAGGCAAAAAAGGCACCTTATCTGCCCTGCGAATCTTTGCCAGG
>NW_023458556.1:53590056-53590249 GCF_013731165.1 Rhagoletis pomonella | reverse complement strand
AAAAACAGATGGTGGTTTAAAACGATATTATTATGAAATGCGTGAGCTAGGCAAGGACAATAAGGCAAAAACATGGAAGAATCGAAATCACCATTATTAACTATTTTATAAATCGAATATTTGTATGACTTTATAGAGCACTTTAAATCTATTTGTCAATGTTATTGTGGCTTGTTAACATTTTATTTTTAAT
>NW_023458556.1:53587791-53589956 GCF_013731165.1 Rhagoletis pomonella | reverse complement strand
TTTTTTAGAGATCACATCACTCTAGTACCCAATAATTGTTGAAAAAACTTTTCTTCCTTTAAAATCTCTACACTTAAATGACCTACATATGTATAGGGGAAACGCACACCATTGCTCTTAAGACGAGGACGCTACGAGCTTGGCAAATGATTTTTAAAAGGCTTTGTAGATGTATCACAGGTAGAAGTTTTCCAAACATCATATTGTCAACAAATTGGTTTGTACAAGAGAAGCAACGAAACAAAAACGAACAGATCTGTAACTCTATATGGTACGATAACAGGTCTACTTATATTGACCTACTAGTTGTAAGATCATTAGCTTCATAAGCGAATGCAAGAAGTCTAAGCACCAATGGAGGTAGATCTAACATGCCTTAACAATAATAGTGGTGCAAGTGAAGCAGCACAACCGACATCCGTCCTCATCTTGTACACATTTTGGCTGGAATGGGGTTGTAATTTATCTGATAGTTGATGCGTGGAGTACTGGTCTGCGATCGATAACTCAACCACACTATATTCCGGAGCTCGTCTGAAAGTTGTTTCAGATTGAGGTATACCATAATGGACCCAGGCAGAGAGATGGTATATCATCGGGCCCAGCGAAATACCCCAAGAGTTTAACCCAGACATACTCACGAGCAAACCAACACAATAACAATGCAAGTAACTTTGCTTCTCAACAAGGGAAGCTTTCGGAATATAGCGAGTAGCGACAACAAGGTTAACTATGGGTTAGAGAAGATCAAATTTTACGAAATTGATACTGAAAATGATCTTAGCGGTATTCGTGGAAACCAAAGAGTTACCCAGGGATCATGAGTTTTTTTTTTAAAGTTATTGATTTAAATTAGTACCAAAATACCGCTATATTACTGATCTATTAATAAGGTTAATTAAAATATGATGTCCTTCAAATAAATAGAAAAAAACGATAATATTTATACCAAAAAATTATTTCTATCTAAAAACATTTTCATAGCAACGAATTAACTCAGAAATAAATTGACTCCTACGACTTAGAAATTAATCACAAATCGAAATGAAATATGGTAACAAATTCAGGCCACATCGCTGACCAACAAGAGTAGCTGAATTACTATAAATCAAACAAGTGAGGCTTGAGGATTTTCCTCAACCAAACAAAAGGATACCCATATATTACTTAGATGCTCACACCGAAAGCGGCAACAGAAGAAGCGTGTTCAAAATGAGGTAAGAAACAACAAACATCATAGGCAAGGTGTTAACAGCGCAAAGAAAAGGATTGCAAGGTTGCTCACTTCTTGGCACTACACAACCATGCATATGTATACAAAATACATATAGTACAACAAAAAGGAAAACAAAAAATTACTTCATAACGTTTTCAATTCTTCACGCGCTTTTTTCATTTAGGAAATTTCGGCACGTATTTGGCCACATTTACAAAACATTAAACAACTCAACGCATACCACACGAAAGATTGGGTAAAGGATGGATCGTCTTGGTTGGGGGAGATACGGATGTCCGACTTGCTGGCATTTACAAATTGCTTATTGAATGCTGATGAGTGCCCGTTGGCGAGGGCAACGGCGAGGAAAAAAAAGCATGCAAGCTGAAGACAAATGCGTGAGAGCGAAAAATTGAAGTGCTGGTGATTTTTCTTCTTAGACCAAGAGGCCAAAGGAATCCGCACTGGCCAACCAAACATGCGTGGCGAATGTGTGCGAAATTGATGTGGGGAAATATGGTGCGGATGTTCACACATATTCGTATATACTTATATACACATGTCCTTTGAGTTTGTATGTACGTACAATAAGCGAGCTTCATAAATCATTTTAGGCCATGCTGTGGCAGCAGATGAACCAAAAAAGGAAAGAAACGCGAATAAAATTGGTAGAAGAAAGCAAAATTTATTTCTGAAGATATGTATCTGTTGCTGTGGAAATCAATTTGTTGTTTGGCCTTACTTTGCTATTTCTCATTGTTTTCACCAGTATGATAAAAGCTGATTTTCTGTGTGATTGGATATTTATACCTTTCGTTAAAGAAAGTGTTATATAGTTACATATATGTATATGAATCTAAAATAGATATGGGTGGATAAATGGAAGTCTGGTAACAGACGCTCAGAGTAAAATTGAGATATGCAGGGAATATTTCTCAACGCTTTTGAA
>NW_023458556.1:53584213-53584791 GCF_013731165.1 Rhagoletis pomonella | reverse complement strand
TTCAAAAGCGTTGAGAAATATTCCCTGCATATCTCAATTTTACTCTGGACGTCTGTTAGCAGACTTCCATTTATCCACCCATATCTATTTAGATTCATATACATATATGTAACTATATAACACTTTCTTTAACGAAAGGTATAAATATCCAATCATACAGAAAATCAGCTTTTATCATACTGGTGAAGACAATGAGAAATAGCAAAGTAAGGCCAAACAACAAATTGATTTCCACAGCAACAGATACATATCTTCAGAAATAAATTTTGCTTTCTTCTACCAATTTTATTCGCGTTTCTTTTTTTTTTGGTTCATCTGCTGCCACAGCATGGCCTAAAATGATTTATGAAGCTCGCTTATTGTACATACATACAAACTCAAAGGACATGTGTATATAAGTATATACGAGTATGTGTGAACGTCCTCACCATATTTCCCCACATCAATTTCGCACACATTCGCCACGCATGTTTGGTTGGCCAGTGCGGATTCCTTTGGCCTCATGGTCTAAGAAGAAAAATTACCAGCACTTCAATTTTTCGCTCTCACGCATTTGTCTTCAGCTTGCATGTTTTTTT
>NW_023458556.1:53583729-53584113 GCF_013731165.1 Rhagoletis pomonella | reverse complement strand
CAGAGTAAAATTGAGATATGCAGGGAATATTTCTCAACGCTTTTGAATGGACCAATGTACGAGGACAAAACTCAAGACGAGGTGAGAACTGTAATAATGCGGCTTAGAAACAATAAAGCCCATGGATGAGACGGTTTAGAAGCTGAGCTGTTCACAGATGGCAGCACTCCCGTATTTTGGCCTAAAACGGTCCCACATGGCACGCATTGCGACCGATCACAGCGTGGCCCTGTAGGCGGCATTCCTCATCATACAAGATGTTCTTACAGGCTCGCTGAAATCCGACTACGTCTTCGGCGGCGGTACTTAATGAACGGGAAATCTGGTTCCACTTCTCGAATATGTCGGTTTATTGGAAAGTGCTCTCTGAAAGTGGAGTAGCGA
>NW_023458556.1:53550893-53583719 GCF_013731165.1 Rhagoletis pomonella | reverse complement strand
TACAACAACAACAGCAACAAAAACAAAACGCGGCGACCCTGCCAGAAGCAAAGCAACTGAATGCTAGACTTCTTGCATTTGCCGCAATCACCAGCCTGTAAGTTATGAAAAGTTTTCCTTAATGAAAAGATTTACGATAGCAACGCAAAAATGTTTACAAAATTCTCAACTCACCGCAGTTCAACTCGCCATTGGATTCAATGCTTATGGTATTTTTTTTGTTTTTTTTTTGTTGAACTGAATTTGTCTATTTTATTTTAGTGGTGATGCTAGCAACAGATTTGAAGTGACGGTGGTGCGAGTGGAGTACTGATGGCGGGGGTACGCTTTCGTTATTGCTTGCTGTTGCCGATGACGCACATTACCAGTAACTACATATATACATATATAGGCGTAATTAAGTGGGGTGGGCGCAAATTTCTTAACTTTATTTTTTTCCCAAAGGCAAGTGAATGAGGAAGAGCGCAAAGCAATTGGAGCAAATATGCTATCCGCAAATGCAGAAATATTTGCAAATTAGGACCAAATGGTGGTCGGAAAGTCAAATGCTTGCAGAAGTTGATGGTGAAGTGGTTCACATACTTAGTCATTTCCAAAGGAATGAAATAGATTTTGTTTTACTTTCAAATATATACATACGTTAGTGTTGAAAAAGCACTATCTAAATACACTTTGATTTCAGCAAATTTTTTTTTCCCGAATTTCTACTCCATAAATTTTGCTTACTTCACGAACACCAACTACTATTAAATATGCAATTATGAGTATAAAACTTGAACATCAGCAGGAACAAAAATTCGTATTACAAATTCCAAACATTTATTGGAGCATCAAAATTTCGTTATCCTTACATCAACTTGGCGGAAATTATGCGAAGCTATGTATGTACATTAGGGAGCATTACTCCATAGAAATAAAAAAAAAAAAAAATCGGCACTATTTTTCCTTTAATACTTCCGCCAAAATATTTCAAAAAAATATTAAGACCTACTTGAACTGTATCAATTTTAAAGTAATCCAAAAATAATTTTTTTTTATGAATAAAATTAGTTTTAAATTTTAATTATTTTTAAATCACCTTAGGTAACATAAGAGTTGAAGCTTAAAAGGTTTGCATACAAATTTTAAAAAGTTTTAGTAACGATTTCAAAATAATGAAATTTTAAGAGATATTTTCAAATTGGTCCAGCTCACGAAAATCTCACTCATATTTATGAAATATTTTTGTGCATGTCTTAAAATAATATAATAAACTCCACAATTCTGTTGAAAAAGGCGCAAAGATTTTTTTTTGGTGAGGCACCCTAACTTTTGCGCATACATATTAATGTTGCTGCAATTTAGAAAATATTTATTTAAACTCAATAAAAAATATTACGCCGCATATAAATTCCCTCCCAGCTATATTATGGCGGTAAGTTCCATGTGCCAGCTCCGCTTTGCCAGCTTCTAATGACGCGCGGCAATACTCGTATTTAAGAGGATCACTACGAAGCTGTTAAGACATACATTTTTATATGTACTCCGACTTCTCATTGTTGTAGAATTTTTGCGCTAGCTATCCTACTATTTGATTCGCGCAAATATTCAATATTTATAAATTCTTTGCGCAGTAGCCACATTGTTGTTTTGTATACTGGTATGTAAGTATGTGTCTATACCATTGGTGTGATGCTGCAGCACAAATTGGCCAAATTCCGTTTAAACTCTCGCTGCCGGATGAGTATGGGAGTGAGTCTTAGTTACATGTGGTAGTGATTTAGCAGAATTAAAAGACAAAATGCGAGCACCATACACTTTTTCCCCCCCCATTTTGTTCAGAACTTTCAATCCATGAAAATGGTTGAAGGAAAGTTAAAGTTGATCGTAATCGTCTACGAATTCGAATGCCTGCTATGAATAAATACGAAAAAATGGCTATCACTGAATCCGAGTGAATTCGAAAATATAGTTGCCAGCTTCGAATGTTGCAATTTGATGATTCGATCAGCTGGTGCAAAAGATGCAATAGACATTTATGTATGCGATTTTTCTCATGCTGCTACAGCAGTCGCAATGGCCGAGTGAGCAAAGCACTAGACTGCCATTTGAGAGACCCGAGTTCAAGTCCGAGTCCGCGGGTAACGGAACTTTTTTTTCTTTTTTATTTAATTTTTTAAAAAAAAAATTATTTTTTAACTTTAGATTTTATTAGATATTTTAAAAACAAGATTTTTAAAAACTAATTTTTATGTTACTAAAGTAATCAGGTTTCTTTCCTAATATTTCTTATTGTTAAACTGATATTTCCTCACTTAATTCAAAAAATATTTCCTTCATATGTATTTGACTGATTTCAATGAAAATTCGTGCATAGGGGTATTTGAGATCACTGATTACAAATATCATATTAAGCATTCGAAATTCAAAATAGCAGATCAATATGGCGGACGAATTAAAAAAAATATATAGATTATTACGAAACTTGGTATCCAGGTGTTCGCAGGGTCACTGATTACAAAATTGGTATTATATTTTCAAAATTCAAAATGGCGGAAAATGTTACTCATACGTCATGTACTACGAGTATGAAGCACGATATATTGTCGTCTTTCCTGCTCATACATTTCATTTTCATTTGCCTATTCACCATTCTTTTATTTATTCACCGATTTTCTTCGTTTGATTGATTGTTTCGTAGGAGAAAGGCTTTAAAAGAAATGAAAAAATTTGTTATTTAAAAAAAAATAATTAAGTGTAGATATTTGGCCGTCTAGCTGAGATTAAATAAGTAATAGTTTTCTAATTTTATGTTTTCAATTATACATATATGTATGTATGTAATTATAATAATTTTGGAAATCTAACATTTAATTCGAAATCAGTGACTCCGAGAGTTCTAAGCTATCAAATTTCATTACAATCCATATTTTAAAAAAGTCGATCGCCATATTGGAACCGCCAATTTTAGTTTTGAAAATTTAATATCAATTTTGAAAAAAGTGATAAGGAGAACCGCTAAATACGAACTTCCATTGAAATCTGTCAAATACATATGGATCGCGCCGCATATATTAAAATTTCTTTGCCGGTCGTTATATTGCAACTGAATCACAGAAGAGAAATTAAGATTATGACCCGGTGCAGCATATCACTTGCAAACTTTTACTACTCTTAAGTGTCCCAGGTCTGTAATCCTTGTCTAATATAGAATGTGAAAAAAATTTAATTTCCAAAATCCCTGCCAATTCCAGTTCCTATTTCCAAGTTAATGGCCACCATTGCTACCTTATCTTCTAACCTTCTAACCTCATTTGGGCATAAGGTCAGACATTCCTATGCAGGGATACAGAAGGTATTGTATGTATAACCTTTTCCTAGAATCTAAAATTATTTTTCATAATTTTTTCCACTGTGTAAAATGCAAACTAATTCCACTTGAAGCACACATCAAGAGGTCGAGATGGCAAACAAGTTTTTATACTTACTTATAGAAAATGTGGTGTAGTGAAAAATTAGAAAAGGATAAGAAAAAGCATGTGTGTATGTGCTCTCACAGGCTGTAATGCACATACACGCACAAAAGAGCTTAGACATCCAGGAGCATACATATATGAAGAAGGCAAACAGACGCAACATCTTTCAACTTGACAAGCATTAGTTTAGATTTTTAATGGCTTTAGAGCCAAAGTAATTCCAAAAAAAAAAAATTGGATGGCAAGGAAAGTAAAGCGAAAATGCTCAAGCATGTGGCAAATCCTCAAGTCGGTGTAAACAAGGCGGGGCATGTGCGTGAAAAGGATTGCACAACTACTAAGACAAACTTATACTTTGAAGCATATGCCACTGTTACTATTCGTCAACTCGCACTTCCGCAATGAACTCGCTTTTCTGGCAGATTTTCCATGCGCTCGCGTCAGATACTCGTCCTTGTGCTGCCACTGGCGCTGCATCCTTTCGCGTTTTGTAGTTTACATATTGTCGGCGGTTAGCGACTTGAAAGGCGATCATCATTTTTAACTCGGAAAACTATTAATTTTAAGTGAATGCTGTGGAACAACGCGCTGTTGCGATGTATTAAAATCATGTTGCTGCGCTAGCTGAGCTTAAGTGATGTTCGTCTTCCTTCTTTCTGTAAGTGTGGGTGTTCCATATTTATATACACGCTGTGTCTAGCGTTTATGTGTATTGTTGTTGTTCTTTCGTTTTTCTTCACATATAAATTAAAATAATTGCGCTTTTTATGTGTTGGTCCTATCAGAAGGAGAGTGCTTGGGTATAAGCCATACACACGTACATATGTACTTGTGCACGTATGTATGTGTTGCCCAATATCGGCGCATTATTCTTCTTCGTTGCTCGATTTTGCAGACAACGTCCAGGATCTCAATTTTCTTCTTTATGAAACTCTGCTTACCGGTATACATATGCATATTAGGGTGGTTCCCTTTGAAAACACATCCAGATTATCGGTCAAAGAAGTAAAACGCCACAGAGGAGAAAACACTGTGACCTTATCGTCCTGTAAGCAGCTACCGCAGACGATGAGTTTCAGCTTTCATTCGACGAACTTCGATTCACCAATGGAAAGAGGGGATCTGCATGTCCCTGAACTGATCAGCAGCAGATATGAAAAGTCGAAGGGACACTTCTGTCCCGCAAGAATTAGTTTGATGGGTAAATAATCTGATGCCAGAGTGGCTGAAGTCAGGAACGCCTTTCAATACGCGAATGCTCTGATTGGTGGTAAACTTTGAGATTAAGTTAGGTTACGGAGGCCATTGCTTAGTCAACGCAAAGGCTGAGCAGTCTAATGGAAAAAGGTTTGATTTGATTTTAACGTATCATCCTTCCGGCAGCTGTTACATAAAGGATAAGGTAAGATGCCAAATCTTAGCGCGTGGTCTGTCAGGACTTCCATCAACAGCAAAAGCTGAGGTTTTGCAAGCATAAAAAACACCTCTGATCCATTCCAGGCGAATACTCGCTGAGGTGACATGAGAGCGAACCATCCAAGAGTGAACCTTAGAAGCTCAGAGGTGTCTCCATTAGCTGCCTGTCTGGTGATAACGTTACTTGCCAAGTCGTCAGCCATGCATTTTTTCCGCAATGTCGCTGTGGTCCGGCACCTAAATTAGCCGGCTAAAAAAAAATATTTCGAGGCGGTTGAAAGGAAGGTCACGTATTCCCTGACCGGCTTCGATTGCTACACCATAACGTTCAGGACCCTGATAGCCCTGATGCTGTCACACTCTTTAGCAGTAAGTCCACAGCTTCTTTAATTACAGCTACTGAACTCAATTTTGATGGAGAGCTCCCCGCCGAAGACCCCTCCACGAACCCTATCTCGAAGGTTTGATCTACCCGTGAAAAATTTCTCTGCCCCATTTCTCTTGACACTTCTCCTCATCCCCATGAGGGAATGAACGTGGAGAAGAAGCTGCTGGGAGCCATTTAGGCGGCGCAGTAATCTGTATGTTCAGGAATGAAATCAGTGTCCTTCGGCCCAGTTTTGGAGCCTGTTAACCAACCCGTTTTTCTGAGCAACGCTAACCGCTGCAATGTATATATATATATTTTTTTCGTACGGGATTCTCAAGCTGTTTTGCATATTTCTATGGGTTGAGACCCGGAGTTTGATTTTTTTCTTCAAAACGTGATGTTACACATTAATGTTCCTCAGCCATGCATGTATACATATTGCATACTTCTATCCTTTGAAGTAGTTTTTAATCCTTTCGCGTGCGTGAAAACAAAAAATAAAGCAGCAACAAAGACATCAATAAGAAAAGTTGCAGTTTTGTATTATTCTGCCTCCCAACTACTGCATATACGCATGTGCATACATATTTACATTGTACATACATATTTATATACCTATATATAAATTTCCATAAGTAACGGGTGATTTTTTTGAGGTTAGGATTTTCATGCATTAGTATTTGACAGATCACGTGGGATTTCAGACATGGTGTCAAAGAGAAAGATGCTCAGTATGCTTTGAAATTTCATCATGAATAGACTTACTAACGAGCAACGCTTGCAAATCATTGAATTTTATTACCAAAATCAGTGTTCGGTTCGAAATGTGTGTTATCGACAAATTTTGTTCAGCGATGAGGCTCATTTCTGGTTGAATGGCTTCGTAAATAAGCAAAATTGCCGCATTTGGAGTGAAGAGCAACCAGAAGCCGTTCAAGAACTGCCCATGCATCCCGAAAAATGCACTGTTTGGTGTGGTTTGTACGCTGGTGGAATCATTGGACCGTATTTTTTCAAAGATGCTGTTGGACGCAACGTTACGGTGAATGGCGATCGCTATCGTTCGATGCTAACAAACTTTTTGTTGCCAAAAATGGAAGAACTGAACTTGGTTGACATGTGGTTTCAACAAGATGGCGCTACATGCCACACAGCTCGCGATTCTATGGCCATTTTGAGGGAAAACTTCGGAGAACAATTCATCTCAAGAAATGGACCGGTAAGTTGGCCACCAAGATCATGCGATTTGACGCCTTTAGACTATTTTTTGTGGGGCTACGTCAAGTCTAAAGTCTACAGAAATAAGCCAGCAACTATTCCAGCTTTGGAAGACAACATTTCCGAAGAAATTCGGGCTATTCCGGCCGAAATGCTCGAAAAAGTTGCCCAAAATTGGACTTTCCGAATGGACCACCTAAGACGCAGCCGTGGTCAACATTTAAATGAAATTATCTTCAAAAAGTAAATGTCATGGACCAATCTAACGTTTCAAATAAAGAACCGATGAGATTTTGCAAATTTTATGCGTTTTTTAAAAAAAAAAAATTATCAAGCTCTTAAAAAATCACCCGTTACATACATACATAAGTGTGCATATATGCAAGTGTGAGGTTATATCCGTTCAAGAGTATCCCTTAACTTCTGTTTACCTACACATTCCCGCAACAGTGAGCTTCTAATCTGCTCGAGTGCACTCTGTTTATCCGTCTGATGCCAAAAAAAATCTTCCACCATTGCTTTTGCTGCATCCTCATGAACTTACGTACGTATTTTGTTTGCTTATGGGTCAGTTTCTGTTTTTTTTGTTTTACTATTTTGTTGTGGCTCGCTGGGCAAGTGAATGTAATTAGTATTATTTTAATATTTCAAGTGGGATTAATTAAAATTTAGCTTCACAAAAGCATTGAGTCCATCCGAATACGTACATATGTATGTACGTATGTATGCAAGCATACACACATATTTGTATGCATTATGTACGTGGCGTAAGGAAACTTGAATGAAAAAAGGATGACGCTGGCAATTATTTGTGCATTGAGGATCAGAGAATATATTGATGTGGTTTTTTGAGGGCGCTTGACAGTGCACTGAAAGAAATATTGTTACGATTTAAGCCACTTAAGAAGTACACACTTATGTATGTATATAATTGTTATACCCAAATTCTCTAAAAATTCTACAGTACAATAAGAGACATAAACAAAATTTTTTAACTAAAATAATTATTCAGAAGCTTTGTCCTTTTCGCGAAAGCTTCCTGAAAGACGGAAAGGTCAGGTTTTTTAGTGGAAGAACTGGTCTTTATAATTGTTCGAAAAAGTTTAAAGTGAAAGTTGCATAAGCATTACATAGATAAGCCATTATGTAGTTACATTAAAATTTGAGTATCAAAAATTTAGATATTTTGAAGAAGTTGGGCGACTTTTGGAGGGAACTTTAATGAAAACTCGTAGAATAAAACGTAACCTTTGGTTCATTAGGACGAACAGGTATTGGAATTCTCCTTTTACTTACTTTTTTTTTATACTCAGAAAGTAAAGTTGGAACGACGAAATTCTAGAATGTGGTCGCGTGTAAATGTACTAGTCCTAATTATATAATTTTTTCAAAAACAAACATTGAACGTTTTGAAGGCTAAATATTAAAACATAAAATCTAACAAAACCCATTTTCAATATTTATTCGCCCTTATTCAAAAAAATATGTTCGCCTTATTATTTATACAGAATTTTTTTCTTTTATTTGATACGCATATCGTTATCCTACGTTGAACTAGTTTTCAACCGTTTAAAACAGGAGGAGGTTATCAATTCGTCGGAATATTTTTATTATTTATGTATATTACCGGATAACTTTGGACCACATTAACCGATTTCTATAAAGGAATGGCGGTACCTCAGAGGGTTGTTTTAGATCCGAGCATTGTATAAAGAAGATTTTAACGCTACTCTAAAATTTGTATATGAAAATTGAAGTCGGTTTTGTTTCTTGCTTAAAAACTACTTATTCAAAATATTTTTTGTAACTAATCATATCTTTGAAATTTGAAAGTAAAAATGCAGTTATATTAGTTTTTTGTGTGTAAAATTCACTGTCGAACGGCGTAATTGACAATATTTCTGTGTATTTGTTAACTATTCGATTTGGAATAATCATTTTTCCAGTGTACTTTAAAAAAATATTAAACCAATTTCATATATTTTAAGGCATGCTAGAAAAAATTACTTGACAAGCAGCTTTGTTTTCAATTTATTGTATGTGCTGATTAACTAAATTAAGTACTTCAATATATTTTCAGTCTTTTTTATTGGGAAAAAGTTTAGACGGAAAGCACGAAAGTATGTACATACATTATTTATTTATTTATTTATTTTTTACAGTCTGTTAGACTTATATTGCAACAAAGATTTAACATTCTTATAATTAGATTTTAGATTTAAAATATAAATATTAAATATTAAATACAAAATACAAAATGCTCTACAGAAATTTTTAAATAACATTATTTCTTTATCACTGCAATTATTTTATGTCATTATACACGCATGCAATTTCCTTGAAGTTATGTAGACGGTTGGAAAGGCCGAGTTTCCAATCCGCGCTATTCTTTTTGGGTTACTCCATTTATTGATATCTCCTGGGTGGTCAGAAAGGCCGAGTTTCCGATCCACCCAGTCGCGCTTTCGTGACGGTTAACGGTTGGAAAGGCCTAGTTTCCAATCCGCTCGTTTATTGTTTATTATCTAAGGGTCTAGGTAGTCGGAAAGGCCGAGTTTCCGATCCGCCTAGTCTCGATATCTTGGTGGTTGGAAAGGCCTAGTTTCCAATCCACGCTATTGTTGATACATCACTATCTTGTAGGCTGCGTTCTACAATAGTCAAATAGCAGCCGCTTGAAAAGAGTGATAGTATCACAATTTTTTATAGCCTCTGGTAATTCATTGAAGCACTTTAAGCCTTAATAGAAAATATTTTTTTTGTCCACTTCTGTTCTATACTTCGGGAGTCTGAAGCTGTTATTCTCTCTCAACAAATATGTATGCGTCTCATTTATATATCGGAGGTTATCGCTAAGATAATCCGGCAGGTTGCCCTTCTTAATATTGTACACAAATTTCATAGCGTGGTAAAAAACTTGTTGCTTCACGCTTAACCAATTCAAGGTTACAAGCATACATCTTGTTGGTGTGTCATACGGTTTGTTGAGGATGAATCTCATCGCTCGGTTTTGCATTTTTTGCAGCTTATCTACATGGGAGTCCCCCGCTAGGAAGAAAATCGTGGGGCAGTATATAAAGTGCGGTTCTACTATTGACCTGTACACCAACGTTTTATATCTTCTTCCCAAGTACTTACACGATCTCTTTATAAGGCCAATTTTTTTAGCAATCTTGTTGACTGTATACTCAACGTGCTCATCAAACTTTAGTTTGTTGTCTATGTATATTCCTAGGTACTTGACAATTTTCACCTCTTCGATATTTTCATCTTTGATTTTTAATTCACGGCTTATGGAGTCAGCATTTGCCGCTCTGGAAAATACCATAAAGTTAGTCTTTTTCACATTCAGTTTGAGTTTATTTGAACACAGCCATTGATACAAAGAATTAAGATCTTCTTGCATTTTGACAATCGCATTTGGTAGTTCCCTATCACTGATCGTTAACAAGGCATCATCCGCAAAGAGTTTTATTTTACAATGTTTGAGAGAACTTTTAATATCGTTTATATATATATTAAAGAGTAGGGGTGCCAAAACTGAGCCCTGTGGTAATCCGATGTCTACGGCTATCTTACTAGACCTCTTTGAATTAACTATTGTTTGTTGCCTACGATTACACAGAAAGCTTCTAAACCAGTCAAGCTCAGTGTTTTTTATACCAATGTATTTTAGTTTATCCAACATTCGGACCCTATCAACGGTTTCAAATGCTCTTTTAAGATCAATAAACACTGCCACTACATTAAGGTGTCTGTTCAGATCTTCTTTCCATTGAGAAAGCACCAGATTCAGCGCAGTCTCACAGGAATGTTTAGCTCTGAATCCAGATTGTTCTTTTATGAGTATTTTATTGGATTCCACATAGTACTGTAGCTGGTTTTTCACAACGGTTTCTAGCATTTTTTCCAAGCTAGGGAGAGTATTGATGGGCCTAAGCTCCTCAGCTTTAACCGTTTTTCTAACTTTCTTGACGGGCACTATTGATGAAATTTTCCATTCTTCCGGTACTGATCCTGTCTGGAGACTCTTATTTATAAGTAGGGCATAGAAATATCCCATATAATCAGCAGAGTCCTTAATAACACCTTCAGAAAGTAGGTTGTTTCCCCCAATTTTCCGCTTAAATTTTTTGGCAATTTGAAGAATGTCTTCCGTTGAGACCTCTTCAAATTTTAGCGTACTTGTGGGAGCTCGTTGCTCGAAAAAATCATAGTTTACACACTCTATATTGGTATGTATTTCCAAAATGCTGTCCACGAAAAAATTATTTAGGTTTTCCGCAATTTCAAAGCTGTCTACGTAGTTGGTGTTATTTATTATCACTTCCCCAATATTTTCTTTGACCTCCGTGTTATTGACTACCTCCTTTAAGTATTTCCACATGAGTCGACTGTCACCCTTATTTATTTCCACCTTATGCTCTAAGTATTTAATTTTTTTACACCTTACCATTTTCTTATATCTGCTTCTCACTAAATTATATTCACCCCAGTACCCTGACAACACTGCTTTCTCATGGGATTTAGATTTATACTTGTTCATCTCTGTCAATTGCCTATCATACCATTTGTTGCTCTGCCTAATGCGAGTTATTTTTGAGTAAGTCAACTGCCTCATGGCCCACATAATGCAGTGAGTAATATACTCCACCATACCGTCAGCATCGAAAAAATTTAAGTTTGAGAAATCGCACTGCCTTAGTAAACTTGTTAAGTTCTCAGGGTTATATCTCTCCCAGGATATTACTTCTGCCTCCTTAGCAAGTGGGTTAAGTTTATTGACATTTAGTCGAAACATTATTGTTTCGTGGTCAGATATTCTATGATCCTCGACCTTTTGGCATATAACTCGGTTATCATTGGAATACAACAAGTCAATACGTGTTTCCGAATGTTCCGTCACCCTCGTATTAAAATTTATCAGCTGTTGCATGGCTTGCTGCAAGAAAACATCATTGAGTTTTCTGCTGTAGGTTGATACTACGTTCATGTTTATGTTAAAATCGCCAATGACAACAGTGTTCACAGAATTTTCTGAGATTTCTGCTAGGATATCCTCCATATATGTAACAAATTCCGCATCACTTGAGCTTGGGGAGTGATAAACCACCCCGAGCTGCCACCTGGTATCACAGTGTGTGAGTTGAATAACTATACACCAAACATTTTTGTCTAAAGCCTTGTTAGTTATTGTTTTAAAACCGAGCGTGTTTCGAACGAGTATTATCACTCCCCCTGTGTGTCTACTGTGTGAGTCGCAGCGTATCATCTGATACGCCGGGAACATTATTTCCGTATCCTCTATGTCATCAGTTAGGCATGTTTCGGAACACAAAAGTAGATCCGGGTCGGTAAAATCTATAAGTATTTCTAGCTCAACTTTATTAGCCACTAAACTCTGTATATTGAGATATACGCATTGCAAATATTTGGGTAGCGCTTTCTTTACACCTGGGTGAGACGTAAACTCAACGCTAGGGTCCCCACAAACTTGCTGTAATTGTTAGTAATTTACAGTATTTCTTTTATGCTGGAGCTTTTTCTGGTATACAGGACACTGTCGGTTAAATGTCATATGATTTTCATCAAGCCCTAAGTTAAATTTTTTATTAGCACGAATGCAGTTTATGCATTTGTTTAATGTTTCCTTAGAACATTCCACAGTTTTGTGGTTATCTAGGCACTTGAAACATACCTCATCGGCTTTACATTTCGCAGCCATGTGGTTAAATCCCTTGCATTTGAAACAGAAAGTAACATCCATTCCATCTTTGACTCTACATTTTTCCCAACCTATGTTTATTTTTTCGCTTGCCAGCACGGCTGCAAACGCATCTACATCTGTTTCTACTAACGCATTATAATGTTTTGCATTTCCTCTTTTTGTTTCAAAACATTTCAAAATTTTGAAATTACCATTTTTGAAGCATTCATTCTGTTTTTTTATCATATCCCTGAGCTGCTCATTCTCATGTTTAAAGCTCATTCTATATACCATGAACCTTGGCTTGGCTACGTTTGGGATTTTTATTTCATATCTATCACTCATTTTATTCTCTATTGCCTTTTTGATTTTTTCACGCTCAGCCTCATTTTCTGTTTGTATTACTACAGCCCCACTTTTCCTCCCCTGTACACTATTAATTTTCAAGCCTGAGGGGTCAACATTTTTGTTCAAATCTTCTTTTGTTTTTCCCACTTCCTGCTTCTCTTTTGGTTGTAGAACTAATGGCTTCTCTTTATTTACTTTCGGCGGCCTATTATCTTTCGCAGTATTACCTTTAAAGAGATCCGCGTAAGTGGCTTTCGCCCGCTGACCTGCTAACGCGTCAGCAGTCACCGATTTCTTTATCTCTTCACAAATTTTTTTGTTCTCATTTTCATTGCGCACTATGGCTTCGCAAAGATCATGGCTTTGCTTTTTTACGCCGTCAGCTATTGACTTAATTTGGTTCACTTCGAGAATACTCGCCTCACAGGTTTTTTGTACTCTTTGCATTGCATCAATGCGTTCCCCAAATTTTTTCTCTATTGATTGCAAGAGAAGTTTAAGCTCTTTCACTTGCATTTTCTGCGACTCCTGGAAGTCATCATTACACTCTTGGATCTTTTGACTATTTTTCTCTATTGTTAAGTTCATATTTCGGAGCACCTCATCGATGTTATGCATGTATGTGTGACATTGGTTACACATAAAGCGCACAAAGTTGTTTTCTTTGAGTACATTCGCACTGTACTCATCCAATTCAGAGCATTTTTTTGCCCAGTGCCACACTTTACCACACACACCATCACAGCGGATTCCGCTGTCACCGCGAATTGGATTCTTGCACTTATGGCATTTATCCATTTTCGCGCCTTATTGTTTTTGTCACCTCACTGCACTTTTATGTTTCTAGCTATATTTATTTGTTTGTTTAATCAAAATGAAACAAATTTTTGTGCTTGCAAATAGCACAGTTTATTAGCACTTCGCTATTTAAGTCACTGGCTCTAACGCTGGTAAAAATCCCAACAATTCGGCTGTTTTTTAAAAACCTTCCGCAGAGCGATCACAAACACGTCAACAACGTTGCAGTGTTACCAGTATCGGGACTGCATGACCAAAAAAAGTTGCGTTTTTTTCGCCGGGATTACAAAATGTTCCATATCTTAAGACTACCACCAAAATATGCTGGAAAAATATTAAGATTTACGTGAGCTGGACCGATTGGAAAATACCTCCAAAAAATGAGTTTTTAATGAATAAAAATTGGTTCTCAAAGGGTTTTTTGGAAAAAATCCCCCCAGATGACAAAAGAGGTTAAGCTTTAAAAATCTACATAAAAATATTAAAAAATGTCTTCAATGGAATCATAATAATGAGACTTTTGATGCTGTTTTTAACTTTTTTCAAAGACTTGTTTAAGAAAAACTTGAATAACTGGGCC
Source organism: Rhagoletis pomonella (assembly GCF_013731165.1). NCBI lineage: Eukaryota > Metazoa > Arthropoda > Insecta > Diptera > Tephritidae > Rhagoletis > Rhagoletis pomonella. The sequence continues at coordinate 53,569,827 of NW_023458556.1, read as the reverse complement.
AAAACTATGCCGCTATAGACTTGTAGGGTATCACTGGAAAGGGTGAGAAAATTACAATTATACCTCATGAAACTCCTTTGTTATCTAAGGTGATTTTTTGCAAAAAATACTTAAAAAAACTGTTTTTCTTCACAAAAAATTCAAATTTTGGAGGTATTTTCATATCGGTCGAGCTCACGTAAATCTTAATATTTTTCGGAAATATTTCGGTGAAAGTCTTAAAATATAATAGATTTCATTAATTCCGGTGGAAAAACAGTACCCATTTTTTTGTATGGGGAGTCATGCGGTCTAATGTACATTGTATAAATTTTCAAACCACAAATAAATAAGTTTTCCACTGATTTGAGTAAAAATTTGGTATTCTAGAATTTAAAAATCCTTTGGATTTTGTTACTTTGTCAAACTAACAAAATGCATATCCTAAATATAATTACATTGTTTGACGTTTTCATGCAAGTATGTATGTATATGTAGGTTTGTATGTTTGTATGTATGCAAGCATGTAAGTGCATTTGTATGCGCAGCATGGGCGGAGTTTTGTTTTCTTTGCGGTTAACCGCAAATCATAATAATTCCATATCCAGTCAACAGAAAAAGAACTCCAATAAGTAAAAATTCAACCAACCGAATTTTATGAAGAGAGAGAGCGCACTCGCATGCATAAAGTGAACTTGCACACATGTCATGTACATACATACGGGTCATTCCATACAATATTTACACCTCAATATTTTTTTTTGGTTTGAATATATTTTTTTACATTCTTTATCGAAAAAAATACACCTATCTTTTTATTTCGTCTCAAAAAAAAAAAATCCCGAAATTTTGAACTCATGGAGAAGTATCGTTTTTTTTTTTAATTTTTTGCAGTTAATCAACTATTTGTCGGAGAAGTTAAGGTATCAAAATGTCGGCTTTCCATGAGTGAGATAGATTTAAAAAAAATTTTGCAATGAAAATAAAAATTAAAAATAAAAAATGCGATTTTTTAATGGATTTTATTTTTATTTTAATCTATCTCACATTCTCATGGAAAGCCGAGGTAATTACGCACATTTTGATACCTTAACTGATTTGCTCAGACAAATAGTTTATTAACTGCAAACAATCTAAAAAAGATACTTCCCCGTGAGTTCAAAATTTCGGTATTTTTTCGAGATTTTCGAATATCATGACGAAGAAAATAATGGGTGTTTTTTTCGATAAAGAATGTAGAAAAATATATTTAACCCAAAAAAAAAAAAAATTTGGTTTTAAATATAGTATGGAATGACCCATACACATTTGTACCTACTATTATCTGCTGGTCGATACTCACCAAAAATACCACAAACATTGCTGACAGTAGCGGATAAGATGATGACGATGACGTTGCTGACCAGTGAACTAACCAGTCTGGCAGTCGCTTAGTTAGTCTAGCTCGTCAGTCAATCAGAAAATCGGCAGTACTGACTCACTCACCCGCTTGGTCGTAACTTTTTGGTGAGGGTTGGAAATATGCAGATGAAATAAGTATATGAAAACAAAAATATGTGAAAATAGTCACCACTCTAAACCAATGCTGAGGATAATTGCAGCTGCTAGGTAACCGTGTGCACAAATTTCCAATATTCATATGGATGACTGATTACATACGAATTCGTTTTCATTTCATACTTACGCATATACATACAATCATACATATATATAGGCATAGGTGGGGAGTAGACGACTGCCAGGAACAAGCACACATTCAACTACTAATTAAGTACAGTGTTGCCAGAACTTTTTGCGCCGACCGGCTAGATTGGCAAAAAAAAGCGGCTAAAAACGGCTAAAATGTTTTAGTGAAATTTCACATAGACTCTGGCAAAAAACGGCTAAAATGTTTTAGTGAAAATTCACATGCTTTATTTAAATAAATCGCAAGAAACGAAAGACTAGTTAACACCATTAATTTATATCGAGTGTATATTCCTCATCATCAAATGAATCACTATTGTATATATCACCTGAATTCATTAATTTTAAGAGATCGTCATCTACAGTAAAATTATGGCAGCATTTTTCTTCACGTTTTAAACCGTATCTTATATATAAAATAGCGTTTAACGTTTTAACGCACATTGGATTTCTTTGCTTAGTTTTTATTATATTCATTGAACTAAATATTGGAAAGGTCAGCAAACTTCGGCCCAAAATTTTACAGTTGAGTCTAAATTACTCCAGGTATGTAACGTTAACCGTTGCCATTGCATCTCTATGGATGTTATTTCGTCGGCATTATATTTGTGTTTTTGTTGCTGTAGTTGAACAAACACTTTTGGTTTATTTACTCTTAATGCATTTCCAACCGAAAAAAGTCAATTTTTTATAGTGTGGCAATATTTGTAGGGAGGCGTTGGCGTAATTCCTTTATTAAACTGATAATAAAATAGCGACCATTTTCTCGAATTATTTTCTCGGCTTCGTGGTCAAAAGCGTTTTGTGCTTACTTTTGTTTTTAAATACTCTTCAAAACTGTGATAAAACGGAGGAAATGGAGCAAGGTATGGTTCCAACGGGGAGCATATAAGATCAAATGTGTCCGCGCTAATAACCACTAGGGAGCATAGATGCGAAAGTAAAACATTGAGTTCATTAAAAATCTTCATTGGGTCTGCATTATTGCTTTCGAACAACTTGTTTACTTTTTGCACCTGAAAATTAGGCAAATAGTAAAATCGGCTAAAAACGGCTAACTTTTTTTTACAAACCGGCTAACAAATCGGCTGCCGGCTAGATCGAATTTTCTCCGGCTAGTTGCTATCAAAACCGGCTAAATCTAGCCGGAAAACGACTAAAATGGCAACGCTGATTAAGTATCAGTTGTTTATGTAGTAGTGTGAGTGCATGCGAGCGAGTAAACTGACTTCCACCACCAACTGATGGAGAGTCCTGTCGCGGATATACATATCTACATAGTAGATATACATACATACTACACATACATATATGAGACGATAGAGCGCCGACGTCGTACATCTACCGACGAAAATTGTCTTCAATGAATTTTTGCGGTTAACCACAAAATATAATTGGTCGAAATCCGGCGCATATGTACATATGTATGCATGTATTTGTGTGTTGAGAAGTGCGAGTGCTTGAGAATAAGCGCCATTTCTTGAAGCAAAACTATTAATGAATGAGCGAGAGCTAAGTATAGGGAAATATTTACCCAATATACTGCCATTTGAGTGCAAAGAAATAAGAGGATTTTTTCGCCAAGGAAACGTCGAATTAAAATAAAAATAAAAAATTGCAAAAATCAAACGCACAATCAAAATATATTTTCCTAATAACTCATTGCTTCCTTTAAGTATCTAAAATGAGCTTTTTACTGGAACGCCATCTATTGCCAAAGGCGCGCATTAGCGTAAAGTTTCTCAAAGGAATAAAATAGAAAAATGTAAGAAAAAAATGCCGCTAAGAAGCTTGCAACTTTTGCTCTCCCAACAAACCATCCATCCATCCACACGACTGCCCACACAGCGCATAAGAAATTCTCCTTCGTTAGCTACTTAAGAAAAATTCAGCGACCAACCCCTTACTTGGCACTCGAAGATGCCACCCAAAAGTTCCTCAACCTCTCCAGCGTAGCCTACGCTGAGCGCTTTCCAAGAAAAGCAAATAGCAAACGAAGTGCGCGCGCGTTAAGTTGGCAGGAAGGTGTGGAAGGTTGGAGTCGCGGCTGTCAGCAGAAATATCCCTTCGTCTTTTACTCTTTCCATTTGCAAATTTTTTCTAAGAAACCCCAGCCATAAGGGGTAGTTTTCCTGAGACGTTGACAAAGCCGACATTTTCTTAAAGGTGGATGAGGAAGCAAACAAAAAAAAATATAAGAAAAAATACATTTCCCCTTTTTTCTGCTTGAGCGCCGCTAAGAGTAGATAAATTTCTTTTGCCAACTACAAACGGCACACCTGGTTGGTTGGTTCTCTTCATTGGCAAGTTGAGAAAAAAAAAATGTCTCTTATTTTTTCTAAAAAGAATTTTTCCATAAAACGCTCAACAGATGGCGCTGCAGGTATCGTTTTTTTTTTTCAAAGTAAAGAAGATTTTCGCGCCAAAATGCACATTTTACACATTCAAATATTTTAAATTCACATACATACGTACATATTTATTAATATTAATATCCCTAAGCCGCTCTTAGCCTGCCTGTATGTAGGCAGCGTCAACCAGCGGCGCGTTAAATTAAAATGAATACATTTTAATGAATTTAGAAATAAAACAAAATTAAATAATGATTTTTCAATGCGAAATTGGCAGCTGTTTTATTGTTCGCTAGCGCGGTTTATTGGTGGATTTTTGGTGTTGCTGTTGTTGTTGAGCGCACGTTTCGCACACAATGCAAACTCTAATGAATTATGTAATCATTTTGCATTTACGCCGAAAATTTGCATTTTCCGTTTTTAGTGAAAATTTTAATTAAAATGATTTGCAGTGCATTCTAAAAACCACAAAACGATTTGAAATCATTCAATTCATTCATTTATTGGTTGTCCTTGCGTCCGGGCGTGCGCGCGCGCGTGTGTGTGTGTTTGTGTGTTGAGTGGGGGTTGCTGTTGCGCAAGCCGCTTTGTATTAGGCGCAGCGATTTGTCTATTTATTATAAAAAAAACCCACGCGTTTTAATGTTGTTGTAATGAGAATTAAAAATAATTGTATGCAACAGTTCGATAGGCAAATGTTTTATGTATATTTAACCCATTAGCGGCGGTTGCCTGTAATCGCGAAATGACAATTGATGCTATGATATTTTACGTAATTTTTAACGGGCTGTGAAAAGTGGTGCGCTTTCATTGGAAAATCTATAATAAATTAGTATTTGATTGAGAGAATGATCAGAGAAAAATACTCTAATGAAAAAAAAAATCAAATTAATAACATAGTCATAAACAACATTTTATACATATTATTTTCCAACATATTTCTATGTACATATGGCACGACTTGCATGACAGTCTTCACCTTTATAATGGCCAGCAAAAACATTTCTATGCACCTAGAAGGCACAAGAAATGTAAGAAACTCAGAAAACTAGAGCGATGCTCTATGCATTGATACGAGCGCAGTTGGATAAATCAACACAATTTCTCAAAATTTCTATAAACTCAACACAAATATTTGAAAACCTAGTCTAAGGAGTCTAAACGTAAGAATATTCTCATTAAGGCAGCAATTCGTAGCCTTCTTCTACTTATTTGGCACTACAACCCTTTGTCCGATTGGGCTGAGACTAAAAAAAAAATTCGCCAACTGCCCGAATGCAGATAGGTCCTTTTGCATTTGGTCCTTCCACCGTACTTGTGGGAACACTTTATTCCGATGTCCACCTATGGGTGCCGAATCGAAGGACATTTTCACTGGAGCCTCGTTATTCATGCCCAATACATCGCAATCATTGTATTTTTATGCGCTTCACTATGCCATTTTGCCAGTGCACTTTTCAAGGTAATCGATGTGAATTATAACGTGTGCATCGAAAAAAATCAAATGTCACCATAATTTTGTTGGTAAACCGACCCACCTTACACTTCTTCGGTGCACGTTTGCCCGGAGAAGTTCATTGTTGTGCGCCAGCTTATTCCTGCTTATTTAATCGTGCAAAATGCGATGCCTATAGTCTTAGCCACCTCACACGCTATTGTTCTGCGATGGCGCAGATTTTTCATAGTATTGATTAAAGCTTTTCTTGGTTTCAATGCTGGTTTTTATGGAGAAAATAATTCTTAATGAGCGCACCATTTTCTTCAATTTATACGAATTTTTCTGTTTTCAATGGTTATCAAACAAAAACTAAGTGACATAAAGTGAGACGGCGAAAAACCTCGTGTGCGCTAGTTGCATTTTACGGTGTGTACCTAGAATATCAGAGCCCTTAATGGGAAAGGTGCCTCTGCCCGACTCATTGATGTCCTCCAGAAGACAAAGTCTAACTTCACCGCCATACAATAAATGCGATGGACGCGGACAGGAAAGGAAAGCGTGGGCTTTGTAACTTCTACTACAGCCACAATACGCATCAAAGCGAGATCCTTCAGCATCTCTCCTCTTGGCCCCAGCAACGATGGAAAAGAAGGACGATGCATCCAAGGGTCTATTCTATGAGCACCTAGAGCATACGACCGTTTGGCGATTTAAATGCCAAGGTGGGCAAGAAAGAGATATTTGGAATCACCGTCGGAAAATTCAGCCTCCACGACGAATCGTCCGACAACGGACTGAGACTGATCGACTTCGCCGGGGTAATAGGTACAAGCTTAAAAAGATCCATCAAGCTACTTGGCTGTCTCCATATCGAAAAAACGAGAAACCAAATCTATCATCTTGTGTTAGTCGGAAGGCATACTTTCAGTATTTTAAACGTACGTACACTCTGAGGGCCAAACATGAACTCGGACCACTTTCTTGTTGCAGCCAAGATACGCACCCGCCTCTGTGCAACAAAAAATGTGCGCCCAACAATGCAAGGAAAGCTTAACGTCGAAAAGCTGCAATCACAACGGACAGCGAATGCAATCGCTACTCGACTCTCACTGTATCTAGTATGCGAGCAGTGGAACCACATTTCCCGTTCATTAAGTTCCGCTGCCGAAGAAATAGTCGGCTTTCAGACAGCCCGTAGGTGATACTGGTAGGATGAGGAGTGTCAAGAAGCTGCTAAGAAAAACGATGCAGCCTACAGTGTCATAGGAAACTTAATAGAGAAACGAGACGTACATATTAGCCTCAATAAGAAGACAGAGGCCGAAATTAGGTGACTTTTATGACGTTATAAGAGCCGGGCGAATTCCTGTAAGAAAAACCATGGTGACCTAGCGACCGATCTCCAGAACGTAGCTAAATTATGAAGGGAAAACTTTGCCACCCTATTGAATTGTAGCAGCACAGAAAGTAGTCGAGAAGACGAGGCTGAGCGCTCAGTCGATGACGGTGGAGCCGACGTCCGACCGTCTGACTGTGACGTGGTACGAACAGCTGACGGCCTTCCAGCTGAGCTATTCAAGTACGGTGGCGAGGAGTTGAAAAGGTGCATGCATCAACTGTTATGCGGAATATGGCCAGATAAGTGCATGCCCGACACTCTGCCCAATCCACAAAAAAAGGCGATTCCGCCATACGCACCCACTACCGCGGTAACCGCCTTCTAAGCATAGGTTACAATTATGAGAAGAACTGAAAGAACTCATTAGGCCTTATCAGTGTGGCTTTAGAACTGGGAAAACCACCATAGACATTGTATTACCGATACGCCAAATCTTGGAAAATACCCGCGAGAATAGGATCGACATACACAGGTTTGAGTTCGTTCGAGTTCGAGTGATGAGTAGAATCCTTTTATGAGTTAGACTCGTGAATGCACAAAAATAAATACATATGCAAAAACGTACTTGCAACTAAACGCACATTCACTTCTACGAATGCAACCAAGAATTTTACTAAAACCGCCCATTCGCCAACTGGACACGAAGCAGTTTGCCAACCGACTGCCCATCAACCGGCTGGAGTGACCAACCAACCAACTAACTAAAACAACCAACGAAATGTACGCAAATTCACTAAAACGTTTCAATGATTTGGCCAAAATGGGCAAATATTATTTTAACAAGAATTTCATTATATTCAAATGTCGAATGTCGAAAAACGAATTGTAAAATAAAAATAAAAAAAAACAAAGTACACACGCACACACACATATATGACGAAATGCATATGGAGCTGCATATAATGACAGTGATAGAGAAACGCAATCAATTTGGTAGCAAATTTGTATAATTCAACTTACTTATATAAATCCAGTGAACAGGAAGTAGCAGCAATTACACTCGTCAGATATGTATATAAATTTATTGTACAGAATGAATCTATATATATACATATACATACATACATATGTGCTTGCTTTTGCATGTGGGTTGGTATGGGTGGTCTACGCTTGTGTATTCGCGCATTAAAATTAATTAGATTTGTGGGATTAATTCCAATGTCGACCACATGAATTAATTGATTCAAATCAATAGTTGCCGAAATTCAACTTCAAACGTGCCTTCGCGCATTAACATGCCTACTCTAAGAGGTAAAAAAGGATTTGATGTGGGATACATACATATGTATGTGACGTTGTGTAGCGTTCAAGCTTGGATAACATACATATGTATATTTGTACACATAGTACATGAAGAAAACACACCTCAAACTGATATGGGGCATTTACTGAGAAATATGCACGGACGTACTACTACTAGCAGAGCGGACGAAATGTTGGCCGGGCATTCCTGATTTACCCGGTGACCGTTTGGTGCCTTCCTTAATAGTATTGAGGCGTTTTCAATACTTCTCTGCCTGCGGTAATCGCCAGATTTATTTAGCGTATGCTTTTCAACAGAACTGTTTCAAGAGAAAGAGGAAGCGCTTTCGTAATAAAGAAATTGAGTATGGATACCCCCTAGGAGGAGCACTCTCACCAATCTGCCGGTTACCTATGCTGACGACGTAGCACTACTCTAGTCACTAGTTTAGAGGAAAGTTCTAAAGCATGACCTTCTTTTTCTATAAGCTCTTAATTGGGCTGCGTAATCCTTAAAAGACGGAACTTGTCCTTTCACTATGATATATAAAATTCCAATTTTTCAAACTCCCATTGAGCGGCTTTCCCCTAACGATCCTGCAGCTGAACATCGAGGAATGGGTTAAGAGGACATCGGCAGTCGTACACCCTGTGCCATCATATGGGATACTTCGAACCACCCCTAATATCCCGAAGGTATTTGTAGTAGGACGCGTAGTTAGGCTCAACATTTTCTTGAAGCTATGGGCAGCCATAGCCGGTCACTCAGCAATCTCAAGTGCAATTTGGATATTTGGCTGAGAGGCTGCAGCGGTATTGCAGGTAATTGCAACAAGCCGATGAACAAACACGGCAGGACATTATTGCGGAACTGTCGCTGAGCAAGGAAGTGATAAGGGCAGCACTAGATATGTATATGTAATCTACTTCTGGAGAAATTTTCTTTAAGTCAGCTCAGCGAATCCTGGGCAAAAAACCTGGACAAGTCATATCTCTTTTTGTACTAGTCGGTCATTGTACGATCGGAATTTTCATGCCATAAGGATCAAATTTGCCTCAAAAGCCTAGCACAACATCTGCCACTTAGCCTCGCAGCCTTCGCGAGTTTAAGGTTTAAAAAAAGAGGGTCTCAATACTTTCTCATCTCCGGGCAATTTTTGGAAAATAGAGAGCTTCGTTGTTGGAACGGTGCGATTTTCTACCAAAACCCTTAAGTGTAATTATTCAAGCACTCTTCTATTTCTTCGTATCCTCTCCATCTCTTTAAAGCAGCACAAAGAACATTTAATTTTATTAGTTTAAACCTTCCCTACCTAACGTAGTTATGGTCTTTAAAGTTTTGTGAAGAACCTTACTACTTAGTTTTAAGGACGGCCTTAATTTCTACTATGGGAGATTAATTCGGAGCTATACGTTGGACCACTCCCCATATAATAAGTTTGCCTGTCTTAGCTCTGCGCCGCCAGTATTGCAGTCTAACTGCTCTCTTTTTATGCCTTAGTCCTTCTTTGATGGTATTTGTTCTTATGGCTTAGTCGCCTTCCTAGCTGATCTATCACAAATGCTATTGTAATTATCAAGGGAACTACTGCTCTTTGTATGATTCCAAAGATATGGCTTCGAAGCATGAAATAGCCTTGAGTTTCGCCTGGCTAACACCGAGTATGGCAACTTTCTTATTATGGTGGTTCTTGTTCAGGTTTAATTCCGCACGGAGGCGTAAACTTCCTTCCGAACTATGGTGAGACACCTTTTTTTTTGGTACCTTAGACGCTTGCTCTTATGGATTTAAGTGTTTTCAAGACATATGTCTACCATTCTAGGGTTATATGTAGTCTGGACACACCATTCTAGCATGAGACCGTTCTATGTTGAGTCTTTTCTGAAATTCTGCTGTCCGCGGTACATCATCTCTGGGAAGGTGGACTGGCGGGAGCTGGGCGCAGAATTTCCCAATGTTGATGGTTTGACTTTCCTATGCTGAACTGTTGAGACTCTAGCTCTAGGACTACATCTTGCGCTAACAGAAAATACTAAAAATTCACTTCTTCACTCTTTGAACTATTTTTTTATTTTTTTATGTATGCTACGTTTAATTAAAAGTTCTATAAACACAAGATGCGCTCAACTGTAATAAAAATGTTAAAAAAGAATGTTATTAAAAATAAATAAATTAATTTCATGGAATTTTTACACTTTTATGTTCATTTCCCTTAATTTCTGGTTTCTGGTTTTCGATAGAGATGGCGATTTTTCACGATTGCCTAATTTTTTAAATATTTCGAATACCGAAAAAATTAACTGAACTTGTATTTTTATTATGTAGGCTATTTTGGTGGAACGAATTCGAAGTTGGCAAATTAAGTCTTCGAATCCTTGTTAAGTACATATTAATGGTAAACTCTTTTAGGCTGTTAAGTGTAAAAAAAAAACAGTAAGTGAGTATTCATTGCATATTTTAGGACAATGTTTTCATTCGCAGTTAAAATTTGAAGAGCTATTCAGAAAAGCGAAAAATTTATATAAAACGACGCACAAGAAACTGAACCACGTTTCCACTATTTCGGTTGCAATGGTAGATAATAGTAATGGTAAAGATAATGGTAATGATATTGAAAACGGTAATGGTAAAGAAATTCAATGGTAATGATATTGAAAATTATAATGGTAATCATAATGATAATATAAATGGTAATGCTATTATCTATGGTAACAGTTGTGGTGATTGTTATAGTAACAGTAATTGTAATAGGAATAGTCATCAGCGTAGCCAGAATGAAATTTAGGGGGGGAGCCTATTAAGCTGGCATTTCAGGGTACTATTATATATATATAAGGAAAATTTTAAAGTTAGGGGGGGCTCGAGCACCCCCCTACCCCTACCTGGCTACGCCCATGGGAATAGTTGTGGTTATGGTTGTGGTAACGATGCCGGCTATGGTAATAGTACTGGTAATCGTAATGGTAATGGTATTGATAATTTTATCGGTAAATGTAATGGTGTCGGCGTTGGTAATGGTACTGGTAATAGCAATGGCAATGTTAAATGGATAAGTTGCTTAGGACCTTTAATCAAACATTCCAAAATCTGTTTTTTAATGTTTCGACTTTAATCTTAAAAAGGCTTTCATAACCACAACTAGTTAGAAACAGGTAGACAATTAAAATAATTTAAATAAACAAAATGACTTCATTAAACTTATTAGTGCGCATATTGTCGTAAACATAATTGAGGCAGCATGCATGCATATCCATATCTGCTAGCAACCAAATATAAACAAAAATAAACCAACAACTCCAAGCTTGTGACGACAATTCATAATTATTTTCAAGTGCCTCTTCATATTTGTACTTACGGTTTGCATTGTTGCTATTCGTGTTGTTTGTTCCTACTCGTGTTACATTACCAACTTTACTGCATTTGAAACTTTTTCATTTGCACGACAAACCGACAGGACCTACATACATAGACATACATATAGGTATATATGTATGTACTTACGCAACAACGCGGCACATGACATCGCATACCAGTCAGTCACAGCCATTTTATGCGTAGCGGAGCTCACCTTTCGTCGGCGCTGCCTCATGACGACTCACCTTAAGCTGCCAATCACTCTTGGCAGCCGCCGTAGCTGGAGCCCGCTCGTCGCTTCATTTGGCTCATTTGTATGCGCACCGATTGCAAACAAACAAATGCGCAAATATCCTGCGAATTATTAATCCTTCAAGCCACTTTGCCAGCGACTTAATTAAGCGGATATGAAACTTTTTTTTCCAAACCAACCAACTTATGGATTCTCCGCATTCTGTACATTAATGCCGCTGTTGCTTTGCCGTACATTGAAATGAGTTTGCGCTGGTAATATGGACATAGATACACATGCTTGTATGTACCCTGTGGAGAAAATCTCTAGTTCTGAATTGGTGCGCTTCCAGTACATTTAGACCCAGCTAGAGACAAATCTCGTTTGCATACAAAAAATTTTCGAATTTAATATGGCGATATCCTAGGAAGTGTCAATTGCCCCTCCCTACGCTGCATCCCTTTTGGGATAGTTCATAACAAGTCCTAAATTCTGTAGTTCTGAACCAGTTCTAAAATCGACATACGAAAGAGAATAGTATCATGATACATATTTCAATCTTTTCGGTTCTTCCGTGTGTGCGATTTTAAATTATTTTCAAAGAAATGTGTTTTCAATTTGGAATAAAATTTGTTTGAATGATTGTAAAAATAACGCTTACATACCTTTTGATGTAACTGAGTTCGCAGTGGTGCTCGCTGTTATTGGTTAGATTCCAGATGGTCCCAAGATGTTAAAATGTTAACACAAATTTTCATTTTGTATTGCCAAGCTACGTAAAAGCATTTGCGAAGTGCAGAATGGGAGCGTACTTGAACGAAAAAGCCAGCAAACACATATGTATCTATGTAAAGTAAACAAGCCCACCGATGCATACTTTTTCCGTTTGTTCCGAACTAGTTCTAAATTCGACAGATAAGATCTACTTCCTTCTACATTCCTTTTTCTATAGTTCCGAACCAGTTCTAAATTCGTCAACTTATTTAGATATAGATTTATGGCCTTATTCATAAAAAATAAATTAGGTTTAAAGAGCTTTATAAATTGACGTTTTCATACATTTTTCAATTAATAAACCTTTTATAAAGCCACTTTATTTTTTATGAATAAGGCCATTATAATGGAAAAAGTGAAATAAAATAGTTTTTAATGTGGTACTTACATTTCGCTGGATTTGGCCTGATGGGGATCTAGTTACTATCGGACTGGTTCGTTTTTGGCGACTAAGATCTAGTACGGGACTATAAATTTGATTCACTAGTCCACGGTTTCCCTGCAGGGTATGTGCAAATTTCTGAATTTGCATGTGTGTTTGTGTACATACATAGGTACCGCAGGATATTTAATGTGCTCGCGCAAACAAATATGTACAAGTAGGATTCAGGTATGGCACATATGCGTGAGTGTGTGTGTGTGTGAAGGCGTGTGCATTTGGTGGTTTGCTCATATTTATTTGCCCTCTGAAGGATTATTCTTAGCCGGAAAGTTGGTGCTGTTTATTTGTAAGTTTTATGCAAACAGTGCGCTTTGAAATTTGCTTATTATCCTCAGTATTTATGATACTTAGGTCTAATTTAGAAAGAATAAAGCTAACGAATAATACTCTACTAAAATCATCTTTCAAGGCAGTGTCTTGATTTTGTGCTAGAAATTAATACAAGGTAGGCTGTCTGCGTAGGCAGATCGACCTCATTGTACGCGCTGCTAATTATACGCGTCCAACTTAGACCATGGGAACCACCCATGTGCGTTTCGATAAGCATTTTCAGTTTGTCTGTTGCATAACTTTTGATTTGTGGTCCCCATGCATTCCACCAATTCCATTATATTGGCTACCATTAAGTAACCAGCGCACAGTCCTTAACTTTCCTGCATATTTCCTCCAAGGCCGATTTAAAATTTTGGGTTCTGGGGACTAGGATTTGAGATATTAAAAATTTTTGAAAAAATTGGTATTTTTTCTCAATTTTTTTTTTTATACGAAGTATACAAATATGCATATTAGACGAAAAGGATTTTAATCGCCTTAACAACGATGCCAATTTTTAAAAAATCGGTGAGTAATTTTTTTAGTTTAACTTTTTTTTGATAAAAAAAAGTTATTTTTTCCTCTTAAGTGTTTTTTCTAAAATTTTTATAGGAAGAAAGGGGGTTTAATCAACTTTATAACGATAACAAGTTTTTAAAAATCGGTTAGTAATTTTTTTGTTTAAAATATTTTTTTTTACAAAAAAAATTATTATTTTTTTATTTAAATGTGTTTTTTCTCAAATTTTTGCATACGAAGTATACAAATATGCATATCGCAAGAAAAAAAAATTCTGAAAATTTCTGAAATATTTAGTTTTTAATTTTTCGAAGATCTGACTTTTGACCCGTTATAGCACCTGTAATATAAGTTTTCATAAAAAAAATGTATATACCATATAAATAAGAGCAAAAGGCGGACCACGTCTGTATTTTTACTTTTTTTGCTTTTTACATGCAATAATTAAAAATAATTATTTACCAAAGTCCATTTTTAACTTTGGAGGCTCATATCTCGATTTCGGACGCTAGCTTTGAAAAACGGAGAAATTACTTTTTTACTTATGGCTCAGTCTCTTAAAAAAAGTTGGTTTGATCCAATTTCCAGCCGAGTGCTGTACAGTGTTATAGCATAAGTTGCAGAGACGAAAACAAATACAAAAAAGTTTGAATTATAACTTATTTCGTAAAACTACTTGATTTCGATTTGCTTTCAAATACAAACATTTTTGCACAGCTTCTTTTGTTTGCGGCTAAAATTTTATTTTCTTACTCCTTATTCGACCACAAATATTTCTGCAGACAATTATTTACATTACCTGCAGCAATTGTATGTAAAATAAAATATTTTGGTATTTCCACATTCACATCACATTAAAATTAAATAACCTTTAGGAGACTCATTTGCCTATCTTTCGCTAAAATGGCAATGCAGTGATTTTTGTGAATTCCTGGCATATTTTATTGCATTTACATTTTTGCACTAGAGACATAAATTTTGTCTTGGATATACGTAAACTGCATTGTTGAAAATGTAAAGAGTACATACCGAGTACATACATATGTTTTGCCGATTTTTCATTCACCAACATATATGTATACATACGAGCATAAAGTATTCTTTAAAAATCACAAAAGTCTTATGCAACTTCAGGATTTTCTACTATAAAAATTTTAAATACACATGAATGCTTTTATTTGAAGAACCTACATAGATTTGTCGTAGTAGTACCATAATACATATATTATTAATAAAAAATAGAAGTTTGAAACTTTAGATGCAACTAATCTTTAAAACTCTTCAGTAGTACTTTAACCAAAATTCTTCTATGCCAATCAACTCTAACTTCCAGACAGTGAGATAAAAGTGCATGTGTCTCGTCTGTAAGAAATTCAACGGTTATGTGACCCAATAAAAAGGGCAAGCAACAATAACTAAATATATCCACATACATTGAACATATATTAGGGTTGGTCGAAAATTAAATTGTTTCAAAAATGTTTTCCATCCAGCATGAAAAAGGTCGTGCCAGTTGTCAGTATCAGCTGTGCAAGATTTTTGGTTTCTATACTGGCGTCGAAAATTATTGAGAAAAACTTTCAAAAAGCATTAAGTTTTGGCAACCAGATAAAAGCACCTCCGCGCACTTGTGGCTCAGTCAAAGTATTCCGAGCTATAGAAAGTCTTTTGTATAGAAATATAGCGTTAGCAAGAATGTCAAAGAGCTACTATAATGAGCTATACACATTTGGGAAGGATGCTTTTTAGGGTGGTCCAAAAAACATGAGAAAAAGTAAAGTCGGAATTTTTATGCTCTCACCCCTAGGATTTTTCTATACCGAAAAAATATAGGTACCCCTATTTTTTATTTTAAAATCGAAAAAACATTCAGAGGTCACTCAAAGCGCTAAAAAGTTTCCATGTATCTTATAAGAGAAAAAACAATTTTCTCTCTCTTTCGATTTGTTGCGTGCGCTTTGATGTTGTCACAGAAGGAGGAGGGACCTACGGTTTCACGGCGACTCCGAACGGTGAAGTTTATTTTCAGAGCAGCTGTATTGAAAACTGACCGCTGTTAAGAAAAAAGCTTTTCTTCTATATTTTTTGCGATGTTGATTTGACCAGGGCTTGAAGCGCGCACTGCTTACCACAACACCACAGCGGCCACCGAAAATGAGAAATGGTCTAGAATTCTTAAAAACAATATTTTTCTATCGGAAAACTCTGCTTCTCTGCAGGAGATTCCCTATAATAGTACCCAATTGTTTATTAAGTGGTGAACGAGGACAAGACACAGTACCTCCTGGAAATACATAGAAAGTGTCTTCGCCTATTGGGCGAATAATGTCAGTATGGATACACCCAAAAAACCTTCTCTTAATTGAAGAAAAACAGCAATCAAAATGAAGAAAAATGATAGATTACATCCACGGTTCCATATTTTCGTGTACGTTTTTACACATTCCAAAGAAAAATTACGCCTTCGGGAGAATTTTTTACTCATTCGGAAAAATTTTCGACCTTAAAGTAAGGAAAGTTTTTCTTTGATCCAGAGATGGATTTTTGGTTCAGTGTATACATAAAGCGAAGAATAACTCTTGCCAACAGGTGCTACTTTGGGCTTGGTAGGCAATTGAAAAGCAGAGCCCTCTCACGACGAAAGAGAATCACGCTCTACAAATCTCTCTCATGTCCGTCCTTTGTATGGCGCAGAAACATGGGTGCTGTCTAACAAAGCTAAGAAGGCTTTGGGAGCTTTCTCGAGAGCTATTCTACGCAAAATCTATGGCCCTGTCCGCGTGAGCGACGGGTACCGAAGAAGATGGACATACTTAAGCCCATAAAAATACAACGATTTCGCTGGCTTGGCCATGTTGCACGCATGGATGATGACGCTCCGCTGAAAAGATCCTTCGACTCCGCACCCATGGGTGGAACACGAAAGCTAGGACGCCCACGAACAAAAGGGAAGAAGGAGGGTTGTGGTGCCAAATAAGATGAAGAATTGTAAAATAGATTATATAAGAAAAACATTTTAATAAAATAATACAAAAGAATTTTTTTACGCAGCTCTTACCACTTGGCTACCGCTGACACCAGCTCGCTTAATTTTAAAGTAGACAAAGGTGCCCGTTTTGGTCAGTGTTGCCATCGAAAATTTCGCTGATCCGCATTAATTTTGAGGATTAGCTGTAGAACTTAATATGAATCAACTGCAGTTTATTGCCGAGATAATTCCAAATTACTCAACGCAATCGTCTGTCTATGCATTTAGATAAAGTTCATTAAAAGTGCAAAGACAAATTCGCTACTGAGATCTATGGGCTATTTACTTTTCTCACAGTCATTTAACACTGACGTTGGTCCCAATATTTTCATTATTACCCTTTTACAAAGATACATCGTTAAAAAAATTCATATGTATGTTTTCACCTTGGCTGGAGTGAAATAAATTCTCTGCATTGTTCAGACGCAACTCCTTGCTTTGTATCTTCTTTGATAATTCTACTCTCTAGCTATTTTACTTTACTTCTTCATTTCTGACCTAGTTGCAATATTCCGATGCGTACTACTATTCGGTTAGAGCCTGGTTGGGTTCCTGCATCAATCAATAATGAAAAAATCGTTCCAATTATGGATAAGCCTGCGTTCTATTGGAATCGAGCTTGGAATAGATTTGTCATGTTACTCCGATCATTAGTTCAACAACCCATCCTTGATTAGATAATTTGAAAAAATCTGTGTAAAACCAAGGATTGCAGGCTAAGCAAGTGCCTTGCAAATTCTTCAGCATATAAGTTACCCTAAATATATATATTACCTCGCACCCGAGTTGTTCATTTAGCTGCTTGTTCGTCTAAAGTATTCCTACAATTTATTGCTCTTTTTGACGTAGTTGCAGATCTTTTTAGAACTGAGCTAAATAGCGACCTGCTTCATGGCTGTAAGTTCAGCTTCAAATACGCGGCAGTCGATAGCTAAGGTTTGGAGAAAACCTCCGGTCTCATCAGCAATTTAAGAGAAAATGCTTCTTTGAGTCCGCTTTTATTTAGCCACAAACACCAGCTAACAGCTGAGAGTGTTTACCTATTACACTGAGAGGTAGGTGAGTGACGCACCCAATTTCTTAACAGGCCGTGGCCTGTAAACGCTGCAGCAAATTGTTCATAATCGGGTTCCGCTGGTGTAGGAAGAAAATTCCGTTTTGCAGTTTGTTTATTGACACGTAGCTATTGACTGATGGTGATGCCGACCACTGAGCCAATATTTTTCGGACGGGACAAAACCGCATTCGGATAGATTGAGTTTTGGGGTCGCCCAAGATTAGAATAGATTAGATTAGATTTAGAGGAGGGAGCAGGTCACCTAGTTACCGCGACTGAAACGATCTATTGTAACAAACCTCTATTCAACTACTGGTCATCTTGTATCCGCGTACTGTTAAGAAACCTCGCGAGGTCCTTGACTGAGTGACATTTAAGTCGTGTGCTTCTAGGTACGGTGATCCTAGAAAGCGAAGTCTGGTCCTGATAAGGGCTTCACAGTGGCACATAATGTGCTCTGCTGTTTCCTGTTCTTCGTTCCACAACCTGCACTGGTCAGAGTTGACAACTCCTTTGTTTGACAAGTGTTTCATTATCCTACAGTGGTCAGTAAGAAAGCCTGTAACGATTCTTCATGCCTACTGAGGTGAAGGAGTTCTTCGGTTCTCTTTGCTGATATAACCGGAATGAAGGACTTGGCCTGTCTGTTATCTTCCGTATTTGTCCAGTAATGTTGTGCTTCGCTCTTCACCCAGATATAGTAGTTCCGCCTAACGGAGCTCCATGGCAGACCGGTAAAGGTTCCTGGGCCTATGAATACCTGTGCAGCCCCTTTTCTGGCGAGAATATCTGCCACTTCATTGCCCATGACTCCACTGTGTCCCGGTACCCATATGAGGTATACCCAGTTGCTGAAAGCGATCAGTATTAAAAGTTGAAGACAATCCCACACCAGCTTTGAGGTGACCTCATGCACTTGAAGAGCGGGGAGCGCCGCTCTGCTGTCCGAGTATGTAGCTGTGTTTTTTGGTTGCCCCACTTTCTACATACTGCCTCAGACAAAGTACACCCTAATGCAGAATACTTTTTCATATCTTTAAACAAGTGTGAGTTGCGCGAAAATTTTAACAAATTGAAACGTGTTAAAATGTCGAACATGAAATAACTCACACCCTTACAC
>NW_023458556.1:53504439-53550883 GCF_013731165.1 Rhagoletis pomonella | reverse complement strand
GAGGTATCGCCATTGTTTGATTTTATTTTGTTAATTTTCCTATTTCCTTTCTACTAATTCTGTTTTGCAGTTATTCCAGCATTTCTGTAAGTTGGAACTTGCTCGATTTGGAGCTCATGTGTTTGCTCTCTTTATTTTTGAATTTTTTTTGGTGGCTTTTTCATCGTTCCGCTTTATTAGAGAACGCAATTACATACATTGCTGGCCTCTTGCTCTTCATTCGCTGGCGTAGTCCGGTAAAATATTGCTACAATTCAGTCGATTTTTTATTCTTTGGTTGCGTTTACAAATTGGAACTTTTAATTTCAACGTGGCCTCATAAATTACCGGCCACCAATAGAAGGACTACACTTGTTTGCATTCAGCGGGCTGCGGACCTCGAAATATGGTATATTACGGGTATACTGTCTGCGCTGTGTTGGAATGGAGTTGTTTTTAATAAATACTCTATGAGGAGTCCAAATAATAAAAATGGTACTGCTTGCGAAAAATATAAACGTAAAGGCGGCCACCGTATCCGAATGGTTAGAGCAACGAAATCCTTGCAGGTAAAACATGGGGTCCAAATCCTTAAATTTAGCACTCGTATGGTGAAAAACGGCTACTCAACCCACAGCTACTAAAAACCTATGCAAGATTAAACGAGCCTTGTTTGGGCTAATACCTGGCATACAGCCGCTCATTCCGTCGCCGCGGCCTTAGCAAGCCCATTAATGGGGGTAAGGCCCTCCTGAGCAGATACAAATTCTTTAATTGGGATGTGGAACAATTTAAATCCTAAGGTTTATATGTGGTAAATTGCTTTCAATTGATATTTAGTTGATATCATATTTGTTAACCGCGCTTCCCACATTACCTTCTCGGGACAGATATTTTCATTAGTGTAGGTTGTGTGGCGTAGAACATAATGAGTCAATACAAAGCTGCTACCAGCCTTAGGTTTCAATTCCTAGAATCACATTACTCCTCAAGTAATACGTGAAATAGTGATGGCCCACGACGTGTGTAGATAATAGAGGCTTGTGACTTGTTCCATCCTCTAGGAATAATGTAATTCAATTACAAATATAATCCTATCTCGTTGGATGTCAAAATTTTTCTTAGTCTTTACAGCTTTTAATGTCGAAGAGTGAGGGTCTCTCCTGTATTCATCAAAATAGCCGCTAGTAAGCTCGGGTAGAGTTAGATATATATCTTTTACATAAAGTTTTTCTTGATAATCATTCACCTGGCCGGCTACACCTGATCATCAGAACCACTTAGAACTCTGAATGGTTCCAATATAAGGTAATTCTCAATCAAGTTAGGACTTTACTTCACGTTAGCTAAATGGCTCATAGCTCTCTGTAGATAAATCCTTTGAACTCAGCATTACGAATTCCTACAACCGTTTCACGTTGTATTCTATAGACACAATACTTATTTTAACCTTGTACTCGCTTCTTTATAAAACAATTTCCGCGAAATTATTGCCTGGAAAGCAATAGGTAGGCGATGCTGCCTCTGCTGGCTTTATGAAATCATATGAAGCCTATAATAATTTATGGAATATTGCATGGCGTCCATTGATATTGTAGATAAGACTTCGGCAGCATGCATTGCAGTCACACTCAGAGAGTTAATTCTCATATCCTTCAGATCTGTAGCACTCAGGGTAGCATCGACTTTATCTCTGATAACACAGACCACTATGAGGCAAGACTAGCACCAATTACCTTTTTTCCCGCTCGCGTTCACTTTCTCGATAGGTCTAAGCTGAATAAAGTGTCGATTCGGCGATCTGTTTAACGAACTTTCTGTAAACCTTAAATTTAAGCTTCTAGATCACATGGCAAAGAGGATAGCACGAAGTACCTCTTATCGTCAAAACAAACAGTTGGGATATGCATAGCACAGTGGATAGTGCTTTTCACTTTGCACATCGATGATGCAGGTTCTTTCCCTGCTGAAATCGAGAAAGACTAGTCTGATGAGGAGATGTGGTGATCTCTGAAAGAGCAGCAATAATTTTTACCGCTTAGACTTTGTTGTTTTTCAATTTTTCCTAATAAACAAATCATGGTACTAAGCTCAATAACACTATTAAAATAAACAGTCAGCACATTGGCGTCTTGTCACCCACGTCGCTATTGATAGTTAGAATTTCGACAAAATAGAGAATTCCATTTACTTGGGAACCAGCATTAACAGCAAAAATAATGTCAGCATCGAAATCAAACTCAGAATCACTCTTGCCAAAGAGTGCTAGTTTGGACTGAGTAGGCAATTCTGGAGTAAAGTCTTCTCTTGTCGTACAAACACCACACTCTATAAGTCACTCATCACGTCCGTGCATTGGCAACGGCGAGTACCGCAGACGATGGAACGTTGACCTGTATGAGCTTTACAACGGCATGCACATAGTGCAGCGAATTAAAATACAGCGGCTCCGCTGGCTTGGCTATGTCGCCTAATGGACAGCGACGCTCAAGCTTTGAAAGTATTCAACTCGGAACCCGCTACTGGAAAGACCAAGTGAAGAAGGACTTGGCTTCACTTGGCATTTCCAATTGGCGTCAGTTGACAAATAAGAGAAACGACTGGTGTGCTTTGTTGAACTCGGCCAAAACCGCTTAGGCGATTACAGCGTGAAATTAGAAGAAGAATATTAGCTGCTGACTTGGGCAGCAAGGGTCGACAAGGAAGGTGAATAACTACTCTGATAGCCAATCGGCAATTACGAATTTGTGCTCGTTTATGTTGCGCTAACAGCGCAGGTGATCTCATCAAAATTGTACCCTGCTTGAAAGCAGTAATGTGGACTAACGAGCCGCCATATAGTGGGTTCGAGTCCAGCGGCCAGTAGAATTTATCTTTTAGTTTTTTTTTAATTTATTGAATTACTACTTTTATCTTTTTATTTAATTAAGGTTGCTGGGGACTTTTTTCATAAAAATAAATTGTTCAAATTCTAATAAGCTAATATAGTGAAACCCGCTTAAGTACCCCCCCGCTTAAGTACCTAACCCGCTTAAGTAACCAACATTTTTGTACGCCGTGAATTTTTTGAAGTAATCTGGAGAAAATCCCTTTCTTAAGTACCTCCCCGCTTATTTACCAAACTCGCCTAAGTACCTAAATTTTACTGAAATTCAGTGGCAGCGCTACACACCTTCAAAAAAATCAACGGTAATTTTTAGCCACTTGAAACTTGCATATTTTAAACCAAAATTGAATGGGCAGTAAAACTTTATACTCAAAACACTCTTCTGAGAATTAACGAGTTGATCCGGATCAACGCTGCCGTCTGTCTATGATTTTAGTATCTCTTATTCAGATTTAGGAAACTTTGTGGCTGTTGAGGTGACCGGGAAAGGTGTCATCGGGTGAGACTCACTGTGAAAAGAGAGAGTGGGAGTACTCTTGACTACATGTGGACTACTCTCGGAGAGCTAGGCTTTATGTCAGCGCAGTGGACGCTGGGTGAAAACTAAAAATTTTACTACTACCAGATCCTTCTGACCGAGGGTGAATTGAACAGGGTTAATAGCTCTACATAGTCTTGCGAAGGGTTAAATTTCCATTCTAGTTGATATCGATATGCACAAAACTGTCCGATTGAACTTCACGCGGTGAGACGAAATATATATCATACCCCATCCTCATTGTCTTACTTCCGTTTAAACTGCCCAGCTGTTTGTGGTCAGCATAATTTAAAAAGAATAATAATGCTTGATGATATGAACATTTTCGGTCTTTATTCCAGTAAATGAAAGAAATTTTGTTTCTACTATAATGTGTTTTCATTTTTATTTCCACAATATATTTAATTAAAGTTGTCATGGCTTTAAGTATTTATGTACTTTACAATCGTTAGACACTTGATATTTTTGCATTTGTTAATTTTATTTCTTTTTTGTTTTAAAATACCTTCGCACTTAACTGGTCAACCTTAGTGTGAATTACCGCCCTACCAGAACAGACTGGGAAATATCCGAATAAATACCGGTTTTAAGGTAAAGCTACCTGTTGTTTCGGGTAAAGTTTTAGCGAAATTCTTAACAGCAATAGGAAAATTCTACCGTAAAAATCTCTCTGAACTCGGCTTACCTTCGTTTATTGAAAATTTTTGAAGAAATTTGTGATTTTGTCTGTGATTTGTAAACAAAACAGTAAATGTATTGGCGTATACGGTAAACTGTTCTGGTAGGGTACATACTTATGTACAGGCATACAAGTGTAGAGAGCTTACAAATTTAATTCTTCGCTATTAACTTCCAAGTCACTTTTAATGCCTCAAAATATGTACATTAGGGTGCATCACACTCCATGCAAATAAAAATTGGTATTGGTTTTTCCATCGAAAATATAAAATTTATTATTTTTTAGGACTTCCGAAAAAATATTTCAGAAAAATAATAAGACTTTCGTTAGCTGGACCCCTTTGGAAACACCTCCGAAAGTTGACTTTTTTTTATAAATAAAATTAGTTTTATTATCTAAAATCTCACCTCACATGAGAGAAGAGTTTAAGCTCAAAAGCTCTGCATAAAAATTTTTGAACTACTTTCAATGGAATAAAAAAAATATATATTTTTGGGGCGAAGTTGCAAACCAGTCTAGCCCGCGTAAATCTCAAATTTTTTTAAAAACATCTCGGAAAAAATCTTAAAATATAACAAATTTTATAAGTACGGTAGAAAATATTCAACTTATTTTGGTGATACACCCTAATGTACATTCGTATGTATGCCTTTCACCTCTTTGGACAGAAACTTGACGTACGTACGCATGCATGATTGATTGTGTGTTTCTTGTTTTTAATTGCTAAAAGTTTATCAATGATTTTTGTAAAATTTCTATTGAAATGCTAGTATTCAAATCGATTTTATTTTACACACGGATGTACATACATACATACATAACAACGCATATGCATGAGTTGGTTTCGTTATGTACCATTGCTTAGCTGCTGGTAGTAGTTGGACTTAAACGGTATTTACATTTAAAATTTTGCTATTAATTTAAGGCGTGGCTGCCATTCAATTACATACATACATACAAATATTATGTGTGTGAATGTTATTACAATTTTATTTGCTAATACTGTTAAACTTAGTATGAAGTTGTATGACGTTCATATTGTGAAAAATAATTTGAAAATGAATACCATTTGTTTGAAAGAGAGTTTAAATTAATAAAAAATATTTTTTGTTTTCAATTTGCAAATACATAAATAAAATTTTTTTAATCACAACATGCGATATTCAATTTTACATACACACACACCAATATATTCCCGAAACTAGAGGTCAAATATAGTAAAACTGCGTTAATAGTTTTTCTCTCTGACGTCAGGAACTCTGTTTAAAAGACTTGGAAAATTCAAGACAATAATTAAATCAAAAAATTATTTAAAAACTTTAGTGCAATTTAGATTAACCAAAATAATAATAGAAATATACCCATAATATCAGCTAAAAGCGAAAATTCCTTAGAGTTGAGAAAGAGTAAATTTTTGTTGCACAAGGACTAATAGGTATTGAAAATGTTCATTTAAAATTTCACCCTTGAAAATTTACTAACTTTCTTCTAACTTTAAAAGCTTAAAAAAATAAAATTTATTAAAGGGAATTTTCAATATCTTTTGGGGGTTGTGAACCAAAACACTTGGGTTAGGTTAGGCTACAGTGGCTGCTGGTAGACACACCAGTACACCTAGGCCCATCATTGGGCCCGTTGTGGTGCCAAGGGGATCTCGTTAGTTTTGTGCCCAGTTTAATTTCCCTGCATAACATCACATAATGTTTGTGGAAATTTTCCACTTTCGACTAATGCGTCAGCGTACTCAATGACATTGTAGCTACCCTCCTCCTTCACGTCTCTGAGCTGTGGGTTTGTTGCCAAGACCCATAGGATAGGAGATAGGACTCCACCTTGTGGCATACCTCTAATGACAACTTTACTCGTCAATATCCCTACTAGATATCGGCCTGAACTAACCTACATCTTAGCAACTGGCCTACAAGTGTAACCAGCAGCGAATCGACACCCAGAACCGCCAGCGCTATCGTTATTGATGAGGGTAAGATGTTGTTGACAGCACCCTATCTAGGATTGCCGCAGGACTATATTCCTTGAATGATAGTGATTTTTTTATATGCCCCATGACCTCATGTAGCACTGTTTCTGTGAACTTACCCTTGGTGTTGGCTGGTGGCTGTTACCTTCTCCCTAATATGGAACTCCATACGCCGCGTCATTGTTTTTAATGGGCTCTGTTCCTGGGGTCTTGTATTGCTTGAAAGTTTCAACAGTTCAGGATATCTTATTTTTGGAGAGGATTTCCTGTAAAAGAGGTTTTATGTTCACCTTCCCTGCATTGTGTAGAGCCTTTATATAAATTTGTAGAGCCTCAGATTTATCAGCGGTGGCAGCAGGAAAGTGTGAGTCCATCAGCAGATCCAGGTTTTCTTCTTCCGTTTCCGTCCTCGTGCCATTGGATTTCTACAGAGAACCCGGGCTGTCTGTGGTTTCCCGGAGAGTACTTTCCTAATCCTGCTGAACTCCGTGGCCGAACTTTGCTGCAGAAGACTCTCCATGAGAAAGTTATGCGGTAAAATACATAAAAAAAAATAAAAATATTCCGACGAATTGATAACCTTCTGCTTTTTGTGGCGTCGGTTAAAAACTAAAAGCGCAGTTTCACTATATTTCGCCCAAAGCTTCGTGAGTATATTTACTTTTTCGTGCGTTTTAACATTTTTTTTTTTAGATTTTGGCAACACAAAATTTTTATTAAAGGACATTAAAAAAAAAAATATATTGAAAATCACTTGAAAATTTTGCAAATCGTTGGTATAGGAACTTATTTATGCTCTGCTTTGGGTGACACATAACATTTACATGCATACAAACATACAGATGTTGTTAAGTACATGTACATATATGTATATAGCTAATCCTTAGGAATATTTATTACTTAAGTACTCGTATATTTATTTTTCTTTCCACATAATATATAACACTTTTTCATGCTTATCTACTACAGACTAAATCTTTTCACGATTTTTCAGTTTTAATTATTTACGCGTATTTTTTGTTTGCAAAGTTTAAATAAAAAGTTTGTATTTATTAATTTGCTAAGGACTCTTAGAGACTTACGTGTATAGGTTACTGATAGTAAACTCTAGTTACAACTTAATATTTGAATATCATCTTTAATATAAGTTTTTGCTCATAACATTTTTTGATAAACAAATTGGACTAGTTTACTAAGCATTAAAATGTTTACAATTTCACATTTAAAATTTTCCATTATTCTACTACTTAATTATTTACAGAAATATATACAGTACGTTGCATTGAATCCACCGCCTGCGAACTACACCCCTCCCGCGGCCCCTTCGTTTTATTATTGCACTATAATCCCAGAACACACACTCATTCATATCTCTCCCGCATCCACTCACCTCTCGCTCGCGCACACACACACACCACCATGCCAAAGGCGCAGCTTCCCTCAACCATACCAATATTTTGTCGGTTCACTGGTGCCGGCGCTCTCACGCTCGCTCTCCAGGTTCTCGTAACACTAAAGGACAGCCGAGCCGCACCAGAGCACCTGACCTCAATATGGCCGCCACACGCTGCCCCCATTATCGGTGGGTGTGTGGTGTCCGCGATGTGCAGCCAATGCGGCGACCTGTCGTTGCGTATTGCTGCCATCCTCGATATTTCGCACCGACGCACCACAATTGCCGATCAACGTCAGATCACCCGGATGCGTTACACCACCACCGGCCATAATGTTGTGCTGCTGACGTACGCCCACACCCACTCCCACGCCCACATTGTTGATATGATCCATAACGCTTTGCAGTTCGGCGCCGTGTACCGACGAGTTGGGCGAGGCGTGTGTGGGTGTTAGTGCATGCGAGTGAAAGCCATGTGTCTGATTGGCCGCTGTGTAGAGTTGAGAGTAGAGTAGACTTGCCGGCAGCACGGGATAGAGCGAACCATTACAGCCAGCACCGGTTGCGCCTGCACCTCCACCGCCCACGCCTACGCCGACACCAACGCCGGCGCTGCTACCACCACTATAGACGGCGGGGTTCTGTGTCTGATTTACCAGCCCGGGAAAGTTTTGGTTGGCGCCGACAAGCGAATTGTTTGCCGCTGAAGAGTTAGATCCGCTGCCACCGCCGGCACCGCTGCTGCCATTAGCGCTGCCGTTGTTTGAGCCATTGGCACCAGCGCCGCCGCCGCCACCGCCAGCGCCTGCTCCACCACCACCTCCTAAATTTGGTGTATTCGTAGTGAGCAGATCTTCCTGTACCGGCGATTCGGCTTGCGAGGAATCGCTCAAACTTCGTGGCCCATTTTGGCTGGAGTGTACATTGTAATCGTTGTTGGTATTGCTATGATGATAGCGTGGCACCAAAATCGAATTCGAACCGACGCCGACGCCATTGACGGTGGAGGAAATTGCCGATTGACCGCTGGAGCCCAGCAGGCTGTGATGTGTCATTTGTCCGGTGGTAGAGCCAACCAGGTTACTCAAATGCTGATCCAAATCGGTGGCCGTAGAGTCGGGTAGCACTAAAAGTGAAAAAAGAATAAAAAAGAGGTAAGCATTAGTTTAAAGTAAAAATTATTCGTTATTTGCTTCTTGCTTTCATTCTCAGTGCAGAGCATCAAACATTCGTTATAAGATGAAATCAAAACGTATATTTTTTAATGGAATAGCCTTTCGCATTTTGGAACTACTTACTTGGTACACAATCGCGATTTGTGCCGCCCGTAAAGTCCTGATTGTTTGACTGATCGTTGGAGGAGCAGGTAAAGCCAAGTGCTGGATTATTAAATTGAGCCGATGATGGAGTTGTGCAGGAGGAAAGACCACTACCAGCCAAGTATGGTGAGTAAGCAGATGCTGAGCCGTAACCCCAGTGTGTATTACCAGCACCTGAAAAGTTGGATGTGGTCATGAAATATGAAGTGTATCTAAGTTTAAAAGATTTTTTCACGTGTCTTTAATAGTATTTAGTACGAGTATAAGGTTTCTTATAAAAAACGTAAAGCATTTCCATATTTGCTTTTCAATAAACAAGGGCTTTCCCGACATTGACTTCTCTTTAATGTGGAATAAAATTTTCGCATTGATGAAGCTATAGACAAATCCACTTTTGAATAGATAGATTGAGAAATTCTAGCAATTTCCTCCAGTACTTAGACAATTATTCCATGGGTTTGACAATCATATGGGCAAGGGAGACTTTACCTTAGGTTTTTTAACAAATTATGACAAAAATTTGCTCCAGCTTTTACTGAAAGACAAATAAAAGCTCTGTGTATATTTTTATCGCATAATTTCAAAAATTGCAAATTTTGAGTTGTGCTTCTTTTGAAAACGGTATGCGATATGTACATATGTAACTACGAGTATATGGCAGCAGCACCACATACAACCGCTGCATATCAAAATTACTCACTCGCCGCTTCAGCCTATACATTTTTCAATTATGTTTGTAAATATGTATACATATATGCTACATACGAAACATCCATATCGAACGTCATATTTTTGACATTCGCGAATGCGTATGCGAATTTTCGGAATGCGAACGTGCGAATGCGAATGGTAGGCATAACATTAAAAAAGCTATTATCAACTTAAGTCATCGTTTTTATTACTTAAAAATTTTGTTAACCGACTTCACAAAAAGGAGAAGGTTATCAATTCGTCGGAATATATATTTATTTCTTTTATGTATATTACCGCATAACTTTGGACCACGTTAACCGATTTTAATAATTCTTTTTTTTTTAGGAAAGTTGGTACCTCACAGGTGGTCCCATACTAATTTGGTTTAAATTCGATCATTGGATTATGGAGAAATTCACGACAGTCTTGAATTTTTATATGAGAATTGAAGCCGCGTTTTTTTTTTTCTTAAATGTTACTTGTAAATTATTAAAACATTGAACGTGTGCTTAACCTTCACAGTGTTTTAATCTAAAAGCCAAAGTTCATAAGGGGCATATTTCAAAAAAAAGTAATTTTGCTGCCTTTTCTCCCATGAGGCGATTTCTTTGAAGCTCGCATATAAGGCCGGCTGCCCCGAACAATTGCTCACTTTGAACGCTGGCGGGTGCAGTGCTCAAATTTTTGCGGGCCAGATCTGTCAATTTGTCATATTTTAGTTTAGTTTTCCATCAAACGAGAGGATTTTCATCGAGATGAGCTGGTTTTTCTTTAAGATAGGCCTTCAAATGAGCTTTACTTTCACATTTTTAAATATCTCCAGATTCTACATCCGAGCCTTCGCTTTCGCTGGAGGATTCTAAAATTATTTCTAGGTTGCTTATAAAACTTTTAACAGTACTCGTTGAAGGCCCATCAATGTTGCTTGATATACTACTTGACCGTTTAGCGCCTGAAGCTAAAAGCTTCCGCACCCTGGTTAGACAGACTTAGAGCCATTACAAAAATATTAGAGTGGACTCTCTGCCCGTGTACACATTCACATTCGCAAAATATGCGAATATGAATGTCTAAAATGATGCGAATCATTCGCATAACGAATGCGAAAGCAAATATTCGCAACATCTCTGGTATATCCATATGTATATCATTCTTGGTGCATCACATATGGATATGTGAAATAAACGAGGCAACGGCCCGCTAATTACGTCAACATGGCGGAGTGCGTGTAAATGAATGAGGCCATTATGCGGGTTGGCTGTTGATTGGATTGGATTGGTTTGGACTACTGTTGGCTATTGGCAATGTGTGGGTAATGAGTAGGCGCCGACGTCCATGGAAACAATACCAATATGTGCATACATTAGGGTTTTCCTTAAAAACATGTGAAAAAGTAAATCGGAAATTTAATGATCTCACCCCCAAGGTCTGTTTTATATCGAAATAAAGTGTACCCCGTTTTTTTTTTAATTAAAAAAATAAGCGCTCAAAGCTTTTCATGTATTTTATCTGGGACAACACCCAATTGTTTATTTAACCATTTTATTAGTGTTACCTAGTTTTTATAAGACCCCTAAAAATCTAAGACAATGGGGGACCCATTTGAGTTTTAGGGGTACTATAAAATAGTTAAAAATAGAAAATGGTTAAATAAACAATAAATTGTTGTTATTGATAGTCTCCTGAGAAGAAACGAAGTTTTCTTATCGAAAAATATTGATTTTCAAGAATTCCATACCATTTCTACGAAAACTTGTTTTTTCCCCATATCGATGGCTGAGTGGAAGATAGACCTATCTCGGCAGCCAGTTCGAAAATGCCCTATCTAAAAAAAATTTTCAACCATGCCTGGTTTCAGAATTCGATTGAAAAACACCCTATCTCAGAATTCGGTTGAAGGGGGTGAGAGCATTAAAGTTCCGAGTTTACTTCTCTTGCCCCACCCTAATGTATATTCAGAAGTACATATTATATATTGTTTGTATTTACTCGTATCTAGCCTATCTTCAAAAGCAGTAACAAAAACAGCATCGATAACATCAGTAGTTAACAATTTATGAAAAAAAAGTACTGATGGTCAGTGTAAGTTTTTTCAGCAAGAGTGACACTCACACGAACCTATATTTAGTTGCTCTTGTTATTGGTACATATTGCCAACTAGTCAGCTGGCGTTGGCTCCACGAATGGCTATACACATGCACATATGTATGTACGTAAATGTTTTCACACACCCACTAACCGCTGTGATATGCCTTGTTTTATTATTGGAGGTTAAAAATGGTTTCAAAAATTTGTTGCTCTACCATAACACGTATGGCGTATGGTTGTAAAACAAAAACTACATACAGGGGAAGTATGCATTTATGCGGGCGCCTAACTAAATTAACTGATTTTCGTTGTGCTAAATGTGCGTGCTTTTGAACGCTTATTGTGATTTTACAAAGCTATCGCCGTTATGTATTGTAATTAGGCTTAATTAATAGCTCATTCGGAAATTATTAATTAGTTTTTCGTAGACGCATCATAGTGGGTTCGGTACTCTTTAAATAGTGGATATTGATTTTGTGGTGGCTTTATTAATGCTATTGACTTGAATGTTTCATCAAAAGCACATAGTTATGTAGATACGTGTGCAGAAACGCAAATAATTTACTTGCATATGAAGTGTTGAATACACTGTGGCAGGCAGGGCGGTAGCAAATTTTTAAAAAATTGTTTTTACCAGATGTTTTGTATTTTGTTTTAACTTTTAGTTGCTTACTTCTTTTTCAACCAAACTTTCTACAATTTTGGTCATAATGCACCATTTTTGAAAAATTTTTTCAGTTTGGTACACTGGTACATATCTTTTAGATTTGGTATATTGTACTTATTTAAATGTCAAGCCTTTGTGTGAAGTCCAACATGTACATACAGTGATCATCAAAAATTAGTATAAGTATATATAAATTTTTCTTACTTATTTAAAAAAACTAGTATCGCCCAGTTGTCGAAATTCGACATCTTTTTTCATACACTTTTGAATTTTACCTGCCACTAATACTAACTCCTTTATGCGAATTACTATTTTGAAGTTCACCAGCATAATTAGTTGCGTTCTTTATCTCCCAGAAATAGTCAGAAAAAGTCCGAAGTAGTCAGTGAAAAGTGAGAGAGCAACACTCAGTGAGAGTGATTCTCTTCAGTCCGATGTAGTCAGATTTAGTCAGAAGAATTTTTGCTGGCAAAATCTTGAAAAGTGTCAAACTCAACTGAATTTAAATTAACGGAAATTAAAGAGTACACAAAAAGTGAGAATAATCTACATAGAAAGTAAAAAAAGTGAATTGAAAGTGGAAGGAGGCAAAAAAGAATTGATATAGTAAGTGTTTATTGTGCTTGTGCTTGTGTGAATGTGTTTTGTACATACATTTCTTTTCTACGTTAGTTTGTTGTTGCCATTCTTTGGACTAAAAATTTGGTTTTTTGCGTTCCTTTACTTTCTCCTGTTATTCTCTTTTAGTGAGCGCATTTTGCTTACGCTCTTGCATTTTGACACTTTTAAGATTTTAGTCCGAAAAGATAAGGAATGGACCTATTTATAGCGAATTCACAGGTTTTTCGATTATATTTGTCTGAGAGCCTCTTGGAGGTTAAAAACTAGATTATCCATATCTACATAAACTTTTTCTTTTTTTCATCAGAATCGTTAACGGTTGTGAAAGTATCTTGAAGGTTTATAACAAAAGACAATATTTGTCAAGACTGGGCCAAAGCCCAATATTTTTTCAACACACGACTGGGCTACCAAGTTAAGTTAAGATAGCTCTCAATCCCTGCGCCACCTATTGGAAGACATACACACTGATTCTTCTGAAAATGTTTGCACAAAACAACAATCACTCAATGCGATTTTAAAATCTGGGAGAAAATGGTGCCTAATTGAATGATCCTTACGAGTTTGTATGTGTATAAATGTAGGTGTATTAAATTCCATTACCTTATAATAGGTGGTTCCAGAGATAGGCGATATGCGAATTTTAGTTTTTGTGGGCGGTGCCACGCCCCCTTTCCCATTATCTACCATTTTTCGCCAGAGGTACGTTATTGATATCACAAATAGTTGTGTCAGATTTCAGGACGTTAACATAAGCGGTTCCAGAGAAAAGCGAAATGAGAATTTAAGTTTGTGTGGGAGATGTCACGCCAATTTTTCCAGTACCTACCATTTTGCACCGTAAGTAAGTAAAATGCCACGCCCCCATGTATTGGGATTAACATTTCTGGATTAGAGGAAGTTATATCCTTTAAATCGGTGTATGTTTCATTGAAATCGAGCGAACGGTGCCTTCAAAAAGGGATTGCAAAATTTTCTTGTGGCGTATTTATATATAGATATAGTGCATTAAACAACAAAAACCACAAAAATAAATTTTTTTAATTGCATACAGAGTTTTAGAAAATGCAAGAAGTTTTCAACATTTCAATTCGATTTCTTAGGAAAATTTCGAGTTTGCAGTTTTGTTGATTTTTGAGAATTTATCTCGCTGAGGGTGTTGCGTGGCTTATTTCATAAAAAAATATTGTGCAAAAAAATCTCACAAATAAACGGCCATTTTATCGACTTAAAATCTGCACCTCAAACTTTTATCATACTACATGAAACTTCATCTTCTGGCGCTGTGACCGCCAATTTGATTTTGGCCGAGTCCAAAACAGCACGCCAGTCATTACTCTTCTTTGGCAATTGACGCCAAGGGAAGGCGAGTCCTTCTCCACCTGGTATTTCCAACGCAGAGGGCCTCCTCTTCCTCTGTTACCACCATCGCGGACCGCGTTGAAGACTTTCAGAGCAGGAGCGTTTCTGTCCATTCGAACGATATGGTCAAGCCAGCGGAGCCGCTGAATTTTAATTCGCTGCACTATCGTTGTCTATATCATACAATTTCCGCGAATCTTTCTCTCGAAAACTCCAAGAGACGCTTCATCAGATGTTTTTATTGCCCATGCTACCGCACTATACACCAGCACCGGCATGAAGAGTGACTTATAGACTGTGATTTTTGTACGATCATTTTACACAGCCGAATTAGGATATAAAATTCAGACATCGTGGCATAAAGACATTTTTTTTCGTGTTGCAAAAAGCGGCTTTGAAATCTACAAATAGATAGCGTGTGTCGATCTTTTTTTCGCGGATATTCCTCAAAATTTGGCGTACTGTGAACACCTGTTGAAGTTCAATCAGTTCGTTGATGGTGGGTTTCAGTCTTTCTCACAATGCACTCACTCGACAAGACCTTGTAACCTATGCTTTGATGGCTGATTACGTGGTAGTTTTCGCGTACGGCGTGCTCGCCTTGTGGATTGGGCAGAGTATACTTAAATTCTAGTCGTCGGACATGCATTCATCTCACCATATTCTGCATAAGAACTGATGCATGCACCTTATCAGCTGATCGCCGTCGTCCTTAAATGGTCTGCCTGGCAGGCCATCAGCTCCAGCAGCTTTGTTGTTTTTCAGCCGATTAAGCGCTATTTGTACCTCGTCAAAGTCAGGCGGTGGGACATCGAGTCCATCGTCATAGACTGGGGGCTCGGCCTCGTTTCCTCGTGGAGGCTGAATTTTTCGACGGTGGTTCCAAAGATCCTTTCCTTTCCCTTTTTGGCATTGAAATCGGCAAGCACGAGTTTTATATCGGTTCGAGGAAAGCGACCATCTATTCTCTCCAAGCGCTCATAGAAGAGATTCTTGGACGCCTCGTCCTTCTCTTCCGTCGGAGCATGGGCGCAGATGAGCAAGATATTGAATTATCGCTTTGATGGGGATTGTGGCCAGACGTTCTTCCACCGGGGTGAACACCAGTACTCAGCGACAGAGAATCTATCCCACCACAAATCCAAAACCGAATTTGTAACGGATATTCCAGGTGCATACTCTCAAATCATAGTCCGTTATACGTTTGCCGTAGTAGCCAGATTTCAGTTTAATACGAAACTGAGAAAGTATGAAAAACATCCTCAAAACGTACGGGTATACTTATTTTTGACGTTCACTGTATATACCTACCTATAAGCATCTAACTTATAAATGTCTCCGCACCAAAGTCATGGTACTTTTGGTTCCAAAATAAAGCTGTTTAAAATTTTAAAGCCTATGGGAGGTGCCGAGGATACTATTTAGCAAGGAATGAAACCGAAACCCAAACCGAAACCGTAACCGTTTAAAACCGTTTCGTTTTTCAAAACCGAAACCGAAACCGTAACCGTTATCTTGACCTGAAAAGGAACGATACTGAAACCATTTCAATCACAGGTTTCAATCGGTTTCCAGAAATTTACAAAAATAATAAATAAAAATTTCTTTGAAATATATGATTTATTTAACCAAAATCAGCATTATTTTGCTAAAATTCTTGTTAAGTAGTAAATAAGTATGGAAAAAAAAGATATTTAATATTAATTTAAAATAATTTTAATAGGAAATATTTGCACTGAACACGCGTGGCTTA
This sequence comes from Rhagoletis pomonella, assembly GCF_013731165.1. NCBI lineage: Eukaryota > Metazoa > Arthropoda > Insecta > Diptera > Tephritidae > Rhagoletis > Rhagoletis pomonella. Next base: position 53,534,926 of record NW_023458556.1, on the reverse strand, counting down.
AAATTACTGGCTACCACAAAGAATGACAATGAAGTTCAATGCTATTTTCGCTGGGAATCCATTACGGTTAGGTTAGGTTAATCTGGCCGGCGTCGAGATTTCACTAGCGTTGCCAGTTGCAGTCTCATAATAATTTTGGGGAAAAAATTAAAGGCATATGAATATTTAAACGTTTCACTTATTTTCTTGCTACACAGCCCAGTCTTTACAGGCAGGATCTAAAGTAAGGGAGGGGGGCCAAGGTTAATATACCAATTATTATTTTTTTATCATTTTGCTTTCAATTATTTTTATGCCAGTAATGAGCGTCGTGGATTTTCAGCAAACTTTTCAATTTAGTATAATTTTCTCAATCGTTTTGCGGGGTTTGTTAGACCAGAAAGTCTTTCCTCTCCTATCGTGCTTCTCAGCCATGTTCTTGCTCTACGAAGTGCATGAAAAATCACTTAAATAGCTGGTAGAAACTTGCATCGAGCATAACCGTTATTCTGGACATGCAATTACAGTTGCACGACTATACTCAAGCCGTACCTTCCGCCCCATTGAGGCTCTTTATATAAATGTGCATCTTTAAAAACACGTCTAGCAATGGGTTGTGCGCTAGGCTTGTGACATCTAGGTAAACAAGATCCAATGAAAAGGTCAAAATATCCTTGATTCTCCCCCCCCCCCCCCCCCCCTAACTTTTACGAAACTTTGTTGACCTGGCTGACAGTACGTGTTGTATGTGTGGTTGGGCAGAGGAAGCCTCGTCAACTTCATTCTAGGTTCACCCCATCAGCGAATGAATTATCCGCATCAAATCTAAGACCGACAACATCAGCTCCATTTGTGCGCGCACTCCGAGGAGAAGGCCGATGGGACCAAAGAGTTCTTCTACTTATGTAGGGATATCCCAGCCTGGATGATAGCACTTCCGACCACGAAGATATTTTATCGACTTCGCAGCGCATCGGAACGTGGCAGGTAATAGGACCAGGCACCGGCTTCGAAACAGTGGTTGGCTACTATCACTCACACATGTACAGCTGGTATGACTAATAGCTCAACAAGCCACCGACGGGAGCTCCGTCAAGAAGAGTGACGTGCAGCTGCTGCAGAGGAATAGGCGGCATACCAAGCTAACCTATTGTCAATTGAAGGGCGCGCAACCTTTGAGCGATACCGGGAAAAGAGAGGAAAGAGAGACGTATTTTTAAGAAAAAGAAAATCGCAAAAATCTGCTGATGAATTTGTTGTTGTGAATCGATAATCGATTAATTATATTTAAGTAGTTTCTTTCCCGTACGCAATGCGAGATCCCGCGTGTGCCCAAAATAGCCCAGAAATCATGCCTGTACTCAACAAAATGGGTAATAGAGAGCGAAAATTCGAGCGTATTCGATCGTAAGTGTATTCTTCTTCCTGCCCGAAACAGCCCGAAATTTTCTCCGAGTAAAAATGGATAAAGTGTCAAAGTGCATATCAGCTGTATTGTGTTTACATGTTGCCTGCATTTACTTGGTGCTTTTAAGGAAAAGTGAGTGGCCTGTTGATGTATTTTCAATCTATGTACTTAAAATCAAATTTGTGAAACCAAAATTCAATTTCCAAGTGTTTGCATTTAATACCATGTTCTGACCGACAACCAAATCATTTTTCCTTCATTTTCTTTTCATTTACAACCTTTAACTTTCATTCTTATTTTGCTTTGGCCAGGCAATTAACAATAAATCCGAAATGGCGTATTAAAGATGATAAAATATGACTTCCACTTCGATAAATAATCGAAAAAAAACTAGTGAAGACACCGATTGGAATGAGTGGAAAGTGAGTTTTCAAGTAGTTTTCAGCGAAAACTGGTTTTCGTTTAACAGATTTTATATGGACGAAAACACAAGTTTTAGGTCGAAAACCAGTTTTAGCAACGAAAACATGTTTCCGATGTCGGTCAGAACATGGTATAAGTGACAAAAACAAGAACAACGTGAATCAGCTGTTTCTCGACTTTTGGGCACGAAATGTGGGTTTTTGCGTTTCCGTACTTCTGAACTTTGTTCCATTTTTGAAAGAAAATGTTTCTCTTATTCTCTAATTACCAAATCCGGTCCGGATTGTTAGGGAAAGAACCTAGTGTTGATATTATCAGTGAACTGTAATTTTCGATTTTCTCTCCTCAACGTTTAAGACATTGTGATTTAAATAATATCAACAAAATTTCTGTGAAAAACCGAAACCGGAACGAAACCGAAACCAAAACCGAAATAAATTTTGAAGAACGAAACCAAAACCGAAACCGAAACACTTGGCAAAACCGAAACCCAAACCGGAACGTTATTTTGAATCGGTTTCATTCCTTGCTATTTAGTCACCAGTTAAGGCCGCATAACGCAATTCATTCTGTAGTTTCGGAGAATCCTTAGTTATACAAACGTATAAAGTAGCCGTTTAGGTTTGTCTAGACCATGAAATGGTAAGCCTAAAGGGTGCTCTGGATGATTATGATGATGCCAAAAGAAGCCCAATTTAGACTTATAGGTGCTGGCGAAAAAACTGTTCACCCTTTTCTTTGAGCTTCAGCAGTGTGATTGTTCTTTCCGTTTCGATGCGATCAGTCAAAGACCCAACTATAGCCCCTCTTACTCCAATTTACTAATTTAACTCCGTTCTTTATATAATAATTATTCTAAATTACCACATTTTTCAAAAGCTAAAAATACTTTAAAATTATTAATTTATTCAATGAGAAATATCCAATTACTCTAATTTTAAATTTTTTCATTTCCAAATTTTAATTTCATACAATTAGTCACATTTCACATGGCTAATTCGTTTAGCATTTTTAATGTGAAGTAAATTTAATTACCAGTTGCCAACTCCAAGCCAACACAAACACCTCGGTCAGAGTGGTCGCTAAATTTTTAAACTGCTCTGAGCTACTACCTATGAATGTACTACTAAAACTCTGATGTGCGTGTGTAGTTAAACAACCAAATAATTGATTAAAAATGCATTGACGATATCATATTAAATAACAAAAATTTTAAATTGCCAATTTTCCGATTATTCCGATGTGTAATATTAAAGCAAAAAAGATAAAAAAAATAACGCGTGCAAATCGCAAAATCGCGAACGAATTTAATGCAATTAATTTGCATTCAAATGCATTGACTGCTTTCAACATTAATTTAAATGCTTTTTAAAATCATAATTTAATTCTTAGGAATACATTAATAAGCCCAGCAAAAGCACATAAATTATTGATATATTAATGTGCATCAGGTACTGGGTGTGTGTGAGTTTGTGGGGACATTTGTGCGATTGTGTGGTGTCGTTGTGAAAATAGCTGTTGCAGCGCTGTCGCGCGGAAAACGCATTAATTTACATGTAGAGCATGGAAAATCAAGCAGACACATGCAACTCTACATTCATACGTCTGTTTCTGTCTGCATCTGGACGTATTTGTGTACACCTGGGCGTATGAGTAAACTCGTTGTTAAGGCGTTTCAAAATACACGGGGCGACATCGATTTTGGTGTGGCAAATGTGAAAGCTGACCTTTTTATAGTGATTACTAATCCAAAATTATAAAGTTTCCATCAGATTTTCAGATATATGAAGTTAGAGTAAAAAAATAACAATTCCAGAAGCGCAATGATTCAAAAGGGAACTCGAAGCCTTCAAGCATTTTAGAGTGCAAAGACGAAGCACCAAGCTCCCTGAGTCTGATCGCAGCGACTAGTTTTGAACACGTACTAACTAACTAAAACTTATCAAGCCTTTTACAAAGTGCTCTTGACAGAACCTCAACAACTAATCGATGGGCATACATGCGATGTTTTTATCAACTTCTAGCCGCAAGCCATCAGCTTCAGTAGTTTCGTTCTTTTCATAACGTACTATTCCCTATAGTAGAAAAGCGGAAGTTAGACTCCATCGTGCTCTACTTGGACCGGAGTTCATTATCTCCACTACTTTGCTGTTGTTTTCAGAATTGCAGTAATCTTTGGCCATCGGTTCCTCGCACCCATATTTGTTCTCACAGGAATTTTTTCCGTTCCTACAATTGGTTCAATAGCGTCGTATTCGTAACTTGGCTGCAAAAAATAGCAATTCAGGTCAAAGTTTGGTTTTCGAGTTGATTTTGAGTTAATTTCGAGTTGATTTTGAGTTCTGAAGGCCCCTTTGGTGGTGCAAAATTAATTTATCAATTATTTTGCTTATGTCCAGGGCAGTAGTCCAGCGCAGAGGACGGATGCGGATAGCGGAAAGGTTTCCACATAAGTGAGACCAACGTTGTACAACATTCCTGACTTAGCTTTCTGTTTTGAGCTTGGCATAGAGCTGACAGGATGGAGAGCCCGTGGCAAGCCCTCCTTCTCGGCTAATGCTTATATAGGATTTACTATTTCTGCCAAAAATTCCTAAGAAACACTTCTTTCTGGAACCCCAGACTCACAAACTGGTTGAGAGCAGGCTGGGTTTGCCTAGAAGGGGTGAACGACAGATTGTTTAAATTAATAAATTATGCTTTTAAGCAGGCCTGTCAGGAAGGTTAAGGAAAGAAAAAAGCCCGTTTGGTGGAGCCCTGAACTTAGTATTCTTAAAACAAATGTGCTGACTCTGACGAGTGTTGGGGTAAGTACAGGGATCTTCTAAAGATCTACAAAAAAAGAAGCTCATGGCGGAATTTTTGTAGTGGAATCGAAAGCTCCAGCGAGACAGAAAGGCTAAGAAAGGTCCTGTCTAATTGTTTTAAGATCACGAGGGAGAATTCTTAGCTTACACAAATATGCCTTTCTCGCCTTTGTAAATTAGTGGTCGCATTCGTCTCATTTCCTAATGAGATTGCAGTCTTGGGTATACTTTGCATTTTAGACATTATTAACTTAATTAAAACTGCAAGTGTGGTCTGCCTGCCAAAGGTGGGCAGAAGTGGTAACGCCTAATATCGTTTCTTTAAAACCGATGTGCCGATGATATTTCTGTAAGCGGAAAATGTCTGTCCACACTCAGCTCACTTATGAGACAAGCACTACGGGTGATACATCTTTGGGCAATCGAAGTGGGGCTTAGTATCAACGCAGAAAATACAGATCTGGTACCCTTCACCAAAAATAATTGTCGATGGTAAGATATCGCTACGCCTCAATATGGAGGAGAATGCTAGAAGAGGCCTGCTAGCATTATATGCATGCACTTTGGGAGGGCATGAGGAGTGCTGGCTAGGAGAATGTCAATAGAGGTGGATCGAAGAGAAGGACGTAGGGGCGGCAGTCATGTGCGAGGAGCTCGTCCTCAACAAATCCTATAGAATGCCAAACTACTACAGCCTTTTCTAGGCGGAAGTATTGGACATAAGAAGGACGTTGGAGCTACCGAATAAGCAGTTGAATCTCCATATGTATGCACAGTCAGGCTGCGATAAAGGCGCTACTACCTCAGAGCACTTACTATAAAATGTGGCGGAGTGCAGGGCAGCTCGTTATTTGCTACGTATCAATATTGACGACCATCTGTACTGGGTTCCCGGGGTGAATCGGCGTTACGGGCAACGAGGAGGCCGACAGGCTTGCCAAAGAGGGTGCTTTGTCGGAAACCACGCTAATAGAGAAGATTGCCTCCAACCGACTAAACTGGAATTCGACCTGTCCATGATCATGATATGTGCAGAGGGTGTGAAATGGGGTTCATGAAGTTTCTTCTTTCCTTAAGAGGAAGGGCGTTAGGCTACTGGTGGGTGTTCCAACTGGAGTTTGCCTGCTGTCATCGTACGCCTTTAAACTGGCTCTGACCAATGATAAGATCTGTAGAAGACGCAGAACGAGCGAGACTGTGGAGCATATTTTCTTCGAACCACTTGTCCTGAAAAGACTGCGGGTTAGTCTGCTGCGAGCAAGTTTTCTACCTAACTAGACTGCGATGTTCTTCAACATTGCTCCTGGTACACAGTGATTAGCTGTCCAAGGTGGCTTGCCAGCATACCTAACCTAACCTAACAGGGGCTGTAGTTGAAGCAATTCAAGCGCTTAGAGTACAATTCCACAACAAGCTCTTCAGGCGTTTCACACTCTTCAGACTTTCTGCTACACAATTATGCTATTGCTGAATGCCAAAAAGCTTGTTGTGGAGTTGTACTCTTAGAGTTAGGCTTCTTCAATGTGCTGACAGCGATTTCGAAGGACGTTTCGGACTTTCTCAATTATATTCTGGTATAGGAAGCGGCTTGTTTTCATGGTCTTATAGAATTCTGGTTAAAATGATATGATTCCAATGGCGTACTCCTTAAAATGGATTATTGCCCTTTGTCAAAAAGCGGAAACTATCTCCATATGTTCTCCCAGCCAAACTTAGGCGATTGCTGTGAAAGCAGTCCACGGGTAAGCTGCTTTTCTGTTACTTAGGTTTAAAAATGTGGAAATCGAGACCGATCCAAATGGATTCCAAACTAGACAGTTGTGAAGTTTTCTTCCCGCAAGTTGTGAAGTTTGAGCTCTAAAGCCCCCAATTAAGTGCCCAATGCAAATTTTTTAGATAAACTATGTACTTTTTGTATTCATATACATATGTATGTACATATTTTTTGCTCAACATGCTCATGCGCGCTTTTAATTCTCTGTTGTCGATATTAAGCGATAAACACGCACTAATGCAGGGACTAGTTGATTGAAATTCATTGAATGGCGGTAGGGTAAATAGTATTTAAATACATTAACAAACACGCACATCTTTGTATGCAGCTGCACGCATTTAAATACTATATATTGGCATCCGACTATTCGCTGCATTCCTGGTCAGCCACCTTTTTGGTCAAGCATTACAATTTTTTTTTGATGCAATTGCAACCAATATATCTACACACACACACATATGCATGCATGTATGCAGACTTAAGCGAGTATGCAAACATTGGTTAAATAAAGTGGTCAACGGCTTAAATGCCAATAATGCGATCAAAAAAACACAGACTAACAAACATGGCTATATATATATTTATATGAATGCAGATACATATATGTAAATTTGTACTAAAGTTTACAAAACGTTTGTAGCATAATAAAATATAATAGGGAAAAATGCTGACAACATGGCTAGTGCAATCGAAGGTGAGAGCACAACCCTTTCGTCAACCATTCACGCCCCTACTTATTTGTGTATGAATATGTTTTTATTATGCGCATATAAAATTAACCAGAATATTTACCACATTGCATTGGTCTGAATAGTTTTTTAAGGGCATATTTTTTGGTTAATTTCTCAGTCCTCTCCTCACAAAAAAAAATGTATATACAAGTACTATATTATGCTATATATGTATGTATACGAGTATGTATGTACATTAGGGGGGTCCAAAAACAGGGATCGAAAATAGAAGTTATTTTTTCAACTACTAAACTTGGCCAGATTTTTTTTAAGTCCGAAATAAAAATCCTTTCCGAATAATAAATAAACCCCTAATCCAAATTAAACAAATTAGGTACCAAATGAAAAGGGACTTAAATAGCTTTTAAACAGAAACAACGAACGAAGGTTTCAACCTCTATTTATGTTTTTTTTTTTTAATAATTTAATACAAAGAAATGCATGTACCTGACGCAAGGTTTGTTCTATGGTAATTAAATAACTTTTTTTATATAAATATTTTTCAATAGCTGGATTTCCTCGTTTAAATATTTAAGTTTTAAAGCTATTTTAGTCCTCTTTCATTTGATACTAAACTGGTTTAACTTGGTTGAGCGGTTTATTTACTATTAGGAAAGGGCTTTTATTTTGGAATATGGCCAACAAGTTTAATTGTTGAAAAAAAAATATAATAATTGTTATTTTCGGTCTCTGGCAAAGAAAATTGAAGTCGGAATTTTAATGCTCTCACCTCCTAGGATTGTTCTATACTGAAAAAATATACCTATATTTTTTATTTCGAAATCAAAAAATATTTAAGGTCGCTCAAAGCGCTCAAAGTCTTTCATGTATTTTGTATGGGGGAAAAACAGCTTTTCATAGAAATGGTATAGAATTCTTGAAAATCAAATTTTTCGATCTGAAATCTCTGGTTCTTTTCAGGAGACTTCCAATAATAATATCCAATTTTATATTTAACCATTTTTTAATACTAAAGATTTTTTATTGGTCATCGCATTGCATTTCTGGGGTTTTCGGCAGTTTTTGGTGGACCGATAAAATAAAGTTACTATAAAAAAATCGCTTTGAGCGCTTTGAGTGAACTCTAAATATTTTTTGATTTCAAAAAAAAAACGGGGGTAAATTTTTTCGATATAGAACAATCCTAGGGGTGAGAGCGTAAAACTTCCGAGTTTCATTTTTCCCCATGCATTTTGGAACACCCCAATGTACATACATATTCATGTATATTGAATTAAGCAGCGCTTGCATTCGGCGCGGATTTGTGGTAATTTTAAAACGCAACACTGTCCCAGCACCACCACTCACTGCTATTCGGCTGTGCCAATCAAATGGGCAGCACCAGCGCCAGCGCCGCTCGGTGTACAATTCTGAGGTTCAGCTCGTTCGTCGCCTATTTAATTTAATTTGTGCACTACTACCGATCTGTTTGTTTGTTTGTTTGCATGTGTTGTTTTTTTTTTTGTTGAGCAAAGCCAAAATATCCTGCAAATTTTTATTTAGTCTACCATTATTGCTTTTAGTGTTTTATCCATTCAAGTAAAAAGCTGTAATAACATAATCGAATTTGCCACACGCCATTTCACATTTTGCTCTGCCAAACTTTGGCGGTGACGAATTCCCGAGATGCGTAGTAAAAAAAGAGCATTCAATTGTTAGCAGCATCTGTGTGGTAAGTATTTGTTTGTGTGCTTGCGCGCGTTTGTTTGTTTATGTAGGCGCTGTGGCAACCGCAACCGTTTTTGGTCAAACTTAAAGCCGGATTTTTAAAAACCGAAACTAATCGTTTTGTGTGAATTTATGTGGTTTTTTGTTTTTGCTTTTTTTTTGTCCGTTTGCAAAATAGCATTAAGTCATCACAGCGTTTGAGAGGTGAGCGTCGAAAAAAAGCGCTTGCAAGTTTTTTACGGCAGTGACTTTTGAACTACATAGGTGCATGAATATAATTTTATTTTATTTTTCGAAATGATTTTTCAATAATATGCTGACGTAACTGCTACTGAGTCCGGTCGTGCGACTTTTTCCGGTGGAACTATGTCGTATCAGCCAACTTTTTTCCGTACTTTATGAACAATCAACGTGAAATTCTGAAAATATAATTAAACAAGGCTATGCCGAAAGCTTTATACCTTTACTGAACATCAGACAATTTTTCTTCAACCGATTACTGAATTTTAAACTATGTAGTTGTTTGGGAGCTAAACAAAATTATTATATATTCACTGCATACTGTACATACATACATGCATAGTAGAGTTATAAGTACTAGGAGAGCCAGTTACTGTAAAAATTGTACCGTTTTTCTAATTCTTTTAGAGCCCTGGGGATGTTAGCACGTCGATAAAGAAAATCTCATTCTTAGGAACCAAAAAGTGAAAACAAATTTTTATAATTTTTTTTTTCTTAATATTTTAATAGCGTTAATTTTAACGGGGCAAACATTTCTCTATAACCAATATTTTTTATAAAAACCCTTTGGCCGTCAAACAAATGAACTTGGTCTGAAGTATCTGAAATGTAGAATTGCAATCTGTCAAATGAACGAACTCTACAATTGTAGCACACAATTGTCCGTGAGAAAATATGGGTCACACAAAAAGCGGCTAGGATTGGAAATTGTGTACGCTGGAGCGAAAACGGCAAAATAATATCAAAATAGGATGAATGAATGCGAGTAGCATTCACCAAAGCGTTGTTTATGTTATGTTTATGTTGCGCATAAGTAATTCAATACAGGGGCTCTCATATTACGCGTCAAAGTCAAATCATGGAATGGGGAGAATTCAGACCTAGATAAAAAAAAAATTTCAATTAGGATGAAACGGGAACCATAGGGTACTATGTATCTCTATAACTCTCGAAAAATCGACGAAGATTAAAAACTTTATGAAATTAGATAACTCGATACATTTCAGTTAGTCGAAATATTCCGACAATTCGATACGTATTGATAGCTCAATGAATTTCAAAAATACTAAATATCGATAACTCGATAACTCTACAAATTTCGATAGCTATCGATAAATTTAGATAGCTGCGCGTTTCACAAACTGAATAAACTTCGATAACTAAGAAGTTTACATATCTCGATATACATCGATAACTCGATTTTGATAGCTCCATCAATTTCCACATCTATCGACAAATTTCTTTTATAACTCTATAAATGGACAATATAGTGACAACTCGACGAATTTATGCAATTCTAGAAATTTTGTAACCCGGTGAATTTTGAAAATTCCAAAAACTTCCATTTCACAATCCGACAAATTTCGATAGCTACCAAAAAGTTTCAATAAATCAATGTTTATCGATGATTCGATCATTTAAAACTTATATATCATAACTCGATAAATTTTGTTAACTCCATAACTCTGTAAATTTTTAACACTCGATAAAGGTATTGATTATCAAATAATTGTCAAATTAAATAAAATTTCATTAACTTGATAAATTACGATAACTCGATAAACTTTTAGGACTCGATAACTGCCGGTACATTTCGACAACTTATCTAAAACGTCTCGATAAATTTCGATAACTCAATAAACATTGACCAATTTCAATAACTCGATACATTCGGATAACTTGAAAAAATTCATGTTCCGATTTATTTCGATAACTATAAACTTTGGTGATGAGAAACTTAATAACTTTCGGGATGGGTCGCTAATGTTAAGTTCTTTGTTGTATATCGATAATCCTCTGCAATAATAGCACAACTCAAAATTTCAATTTTTCAGTAGAGCTAACTAAAGATTTTGCATTTCAAAATTAAGCAATAATATGTCTTGGAACGTTATTATTGTGGATTATTTGAAGTTATTCTGTAGGGAAGATGTGTAAGCTTTCCAATTCTGAATGCTTTACAAATATTGCGTAAGGCTTCGACTGAAAAAATACAAAATTTATAACTATTTTTGAGTAGTTAAACGAAAGTAAGTCCACTGGTATTACTGAACAACGGCACAATACGAAAAATGTCGTTATTTCCTAGGAAAGCATCACTAACCTTTCGACAGTTTTTTAATTACGCCAATATTCTCGATAAATTTGAGACATATGCCGATGTGCAAATGCAATGGCGAATTGCACGTATTATTCCCTCTCAGAACCATCAACTGTTTACTTCAGAGCAAACAAAAAAAAAAATTTGCCGAACTGAATGATGAATCGTGCTTCAGCACCCTCTCCGACAAAAAAGTTTTGAGTGCAAATAAAAATGTGTCCGGACACGAATGGATGTAAGTTCATTAGGGTACATGGCGTATGAGTAATATTTTCCATATGTATTAAAGTTTGAATTTGTTTTTAATTCACAATGCAAACTTAAAATGAAAATATCATAGGAAAATTACCAGATATACATATATAGAATAACTGTATACAGATCCGTAATCTGGAATCCAAAATTAAATTTACTGTGCGACAATTTTACGGCAATTCCAACAAACCCGGACTTTCCAAACTTTTGTCTGAAAGTATACATATCCAGTAATAAAACATTCGATGGATTTGCATAAGGGGTATTCCATCGTCACGGGTGGGACATTTGTACAGCAAAAATAGTTTTTCTTTTTTAATTTAAGTATAAAGTACTAAGCAATTCTACATTTTGATAAAGCTACACCTAGTTCACTAATATACGAGTTATTACCAAATACGAAAAATATTCCAACTTGATTTTATATTGGAAAATTCTGAGCTGTTTCTTCCGTCACGGGTAGGACAAAGAAAAGACACTGCTTTTTGGAGAACATATATTTTAAGGAAAGTCTGTGAATTTACTTAACATTTCTATCTGCATTAGATGTTTTACTATACAGAAAAGAACCAGCAATCCCAACAAAGCACAAACCATAATAAGAATTATTTGTTTATTATTAAAAAATTCAAAATTCTCCTGTCACGGGTGGGACAACTTTTGTCACGGGTGGGACACGTACGATTTTCTTCATGAAAGGAAGCTTCTAGTGAGATCCATATCAAAGAGATTAGGTATGATAAATGTTAGAGGTCAAATACAAGATCAATTGACCTACTTTTATGACAGTGGAGTCATTGTAAGACGCACGATATACTGCTGACCCCAGGATCTATTTTAGGGGCAATAGTTATACCAAACGAAAGCTAGAAGTCGCCAGATTGATGTATTAAAATGCATGGAAGAAAGGATTATTTGCAAACGCATGAAATTTTATATGCATTTTCCTAATGCACTTCTGCACGGTGCATTTGATTGCAACGAAATTTCGAATGTGCCTTAATGATTTTCAAGTTTGTTTAGAATAGCTATGTATGTCTGACTAATACTAACTACAGGCTAAACATGTATATCGACTACTGTTATCACGTCGATAGAGATGTCTAACCTGCTGTTAGTGTTGACCAGACATTGAGTAACCGGCTTAAGAGTGGCTCGAGTTGAGTTATTTTTGGAAACTGATTTCATGGACAAATCATGCTCAAATTTAGCTATTCCTTAAAACCATAGAACGTCAGAAAAGATCTTGTGTATCGATGTCTAATCCGAAAAGTTATCTGCATTAGAATACTTGTAAGCAGATACATATGTATATCTTTGTCACTTAAAGGCTATTTATTGGATTGAATTTATAAGTTTCGCGAACTTCTAGATTTTCTTGGTTGGAACTTTTCAGGTAATTGTTAATATTGACTTTTAATTGTTGTTAAGCAACCCTCATCATAGAATTCTCTGGCGTCTCTAAGATAGTAATGCTTATCTTGACTGTTCGAGCTGGCCACGCGAAATTTTTTACTACATCGCTTAGCCCACCAACAGTATTATGGTGTTTAGTCAACCTGTACTTCAGAGTTTTGTGGCATTAAACATAGGTTTGAAACGTTAAACTTATTTTTTTATTGTTAGGCATCATTAGAAAAAAATTATAAATGATTGTCACGGGCGGGACACGATAAAACGTTTCAAAATCTCTTAAGTAGGTACTTATAATATAATAAAAGAAATGAAATAGGGCTGCTTAGTATAAACACACTCTAGTTATGAAATTATAGAAAACTCCCTAAAGTAGTAACTAAGCAATACGAAGTTTAAAACTTTTTAGTCACGGGTTGGACATGCTAAACCGTAGTGATTTTATCCTATTATATAATTTAAATGCCTATTTTTCTTCAATGCCATATTGCTTCTTCGGGGCGCAGAAAGATCGAGACATTTATTCCCCCCTTCAAAAAAATAATAACTTTGTGAATACTTGATTTTGCAGAGCCTTCTATATTAAAATATGTTGTCGTATTCAACTACTTTTCTAATGTTGAAGTTTTGAGTGTATTTACAGTGTAATAAAATAATATAACTAAATTTTTTTTCGAAAAAACGTTAATTTCAGGTATTGAGCATTGATTCATCAAGCATTCCATGTTCAATAAGCTACTCTACAATTGGACACAAAGTTTCACTTACTCATGGAATACCCCATAAGTTAGCTCGTATTTTTATTCTATGGCCTTCTAAAGTTTTCATATCCCGGCTAAGTAGTTTTCACAAAAATTTAAAAATGGTTAAAATAAAAATCCTAGCGAAATTGAAGGTTAAGACTTATGCGGTAAAATTGCGTTGGAAATATTTTCGTAGAACATTTTAACCCATTAGCTAACGCCTCAAAGGGTAGGTTTGACCCTTACTTTGAGAAATCTCCAAAAAGTTCGGAAGTTCGTTAAAGGATTGATGTGCTCTAGTAAACTATTCTTAGGAAAATTTTACTAAGGGTATTTTCAGGCAAGAGCTTCACGTCACCAAGGTAAAAGTCTCTATAAAACTACATCAATAAAATCTATGCCCAGAAGAAATAACAGGCAAACTTAATTTAAAAAAATTTAGTTTTTTTTAAGCTTTTGCCTGAGAATACCGTAGTACGGCTAGTAGTAGTAAACGTCCATGCTTAATCCTAATTTCTTTTATTTTCTTCTAATAAAAATATTTACAGCATATCGCATGCTGAGTGCTCGGCAACCAGTTCGAAAACGCCCTATCTCAGAAAATTTTTAATCGACGTCCTATTTCAGAACGCTCTATTTTAGAACTTGATTGAAAACGCCCTATCTCAGCACATTTTCAATGTATTTTCGCTCGAGATAGGACGTTTTTGAACCGAATTCTAAGATAGAGTGCTTTTCCATAAAATTCTGAAATAGGGTCTCCTTCAAGAAGTAAGGCATTCTTAATAAGTTATCTCAGAAAGGGCAGTTTTAACAACGGCGGCGACGATACTTATGTACTTATCTACTGCAGTGTACATATACAGTATCGGTCATATCTATAGCACGCCATTTCAAAGTGATATTGTGTGCCACTTATGTTTATTTATTTATTTTTAAGAATTTTCAATTAAAATACAGTTCTTTCTCTAACAAACCCCTTATAAACCCAAGTGTAACAATTTGTAGATATGACCGATACTGTATGTATAAAATTATTTTATTTACCGTGAAATAACAGAAAAATTACAATTATTTTAAATGCTAACAACTTTTTATAAACACTTAAATGAGTATACAATTTTGTATGTGTACTTACTTTGACAATTTCCAATTGGCGGCATACGGAATCCCGACAATGGATCGGCTGAGAAATGGAACGGTCGTTGTCCGAATGCGAAATGGAATTGTTGCTGTTGTCCTAAAAGCGACAACACTGTTTTGTTGTAAGTTTTAAAATAACTGTTCTTATCTAAGGTTGGTTGTTCAAATAGCAATGTTAGATTAATTCGTTGTGTGTTTGTTTTTCAATGAATTTGTATGTGTCACCATAGGCTTTGTGCAGCTTGTTATAAAAAGTACTGAAAACGCTGCTGTGAATTTGTTAAGAATTTAATATTTTACTATGCCCCTTGCTAACATTTTCGTATTTTAATTTAGTTGCGCTTAATTTCCTTACAACTTTAAGTACTTAGCGCACTGCCTCTCAGCCTGAAAACTTCTCTTTCCACAGCCATGTTCATTATAAAATTATAAACGTTCGTCTGGTCGAAAAGGACACAGCATTGTTTTAACCGCTGCATCCAACTTTGGGCTAACATTTTACAACTAGCTACAAAACTTTAAACATATGTACATACATATATGCATACCAGGCACATAAGTGATCGTATGTACACAAAGGCGCAGCAACACCAAAACTAATGCCATTCATTTACTCTGCCGTTGCTGGCGAGAGATAAATCATTTGTGGATTCAATTGTTGCAACTTTCATTTCATTCAACATTCACTAGTCAGTGGACTGCAGTCGGTTGCCGGTATTCGTAAAATCCTTTTGTCCTTGACTGTTAGCCGAAAGTGAGGTAGAGCATTGAATGAGTTAGGAAGTTAGTTTGTGTGCCTTGCTAAAACTATGTACTGCCTGTCTTCCCAAAAACAAACCCATTTTAAATACATTTGTTTATACATACATACTACATATGTGTGTTGCAGTTTCAAATGAATAAACTTCCAGCTTTGCTGCTTTGGCAACTCATCTGTCTAAAATTGTCTACGTTTAACATATGCAAAGTAAAATATTTGCATGCTTATAAATATTTAGTAAATGGACAGATTAATGAATGGAACGGCTAGAGGACTTAGGAGCGAGAAGTTGGGTATAGCAAAGGCATTTTGGACTCAAAGTTTCATTAGTAAGGCTTCGCTAGCCGCTGGCAGACAAACGAATAGTTGAAAAAGGCATATTTCACTAGGCAAAAGCAGACGTACATACCTTTCCCTTTTTACGCATATACATAAATAATCGTATACATATGTACATACATATGTATGTATATGTATTAAAGAATGAATGTGTGTCCCCATTACTATTCAGGCATTGCATTTTCTAAAGTTTATTGGTAGGTGTGTGTTTGCATACGTTGGCGTTGGGATTTGCTAATGAATATTCTTAAAGATGAATTGTTTGATTTGACAATAGCGAAAGGAAGAAGGAGCAAAGCTCAGCATAAACAGAAATGGCTATTGCATGAGCAGGACAAAGGCAGGCCGCATTAACTACGAAGCGAGCGCATGCAGCTGCAAGGAAAATGGGCAAGGAGTAGATACTTTAAATAAGGGCAGACGTTTTCTATCTTGCAACTAATAAATTGTTGCTGTCATTACATAGTTGTTAGACTTGTATGTACATAGTTGTGATTACTGCAGTCGCATACCTTTAGAGTTCAAGCATCGAAATTAAATACATACACTTTCTTGGGGAAATGAAGGCGTAAGGGTTACTCGAACATATGAGACTTGCTCTGTAGTTTCTTTGATATGCATTTGGGTTTAGCATGTGACACCATATTTATGCGTGCGTGAAAGTTTATTTTTGTTTCTGTATATTGATTTTATAAGATGAAATATATCAGCATACTTACTGGTCTTTGAACGTGGCTCACGTGGTCCATCCACTGTCACTTTGATCGCTTTATTGTAAGTGGCAATATGTGGCGGATTCGTAGAAACAGTAATTGTGAGTGTGAAGCTCTTCCCTGCAAATAGAAAAGTTTGAATTTTTAAGCTGTTTGAGGTATTGAGAATGGTTTGAGATGTGTTTTATAAAATACGTTGACGATGGAATTCTGTTGAACTGAATAAGATCGGATCGCTAATTTACAAATACAAGATAAGACGCATTCTTGAGAGAAATCTTCCTAACTTAGAGTAAATAAAGAAGAGGAGACTGACAATTAGAGAATGTGGCATGGATTAGTCGCTAAGGCTTTTTTTTGTTTTGTTGCCTCATTCATATCGCGCACAATCCAACCACAGTAAGGGTACCACGACGTTATCAATCTTTCCCTAATGCAAAAGTCTTCGGAGACGTTATGCCGAGCACTGATTCAGAACTTTGCGAAATGCGTGCGTAGGGTGCTGTGCATACCTAAAACTGTGGGGCACTGTAACGAGGACATTTATTTCCAAAGCACAAAATAGGACTTATGTAGCTCCGAAGGATTCCATACCAATCAATCTCTCCTTTTTTGCAGGCTGTAGTGGGACTGATGAAGGCCGTTGTGGCTGAGTAGCTAGAGATGTGTACTATCACTTCGTGTGACCTGGGATTCGAGCAACATCTCAACTTGAAACCTTCTAATAGTATTTCTTCACTGAAAAGGCTTCTCATAAAACCATTTGCCGGTCATTCCGAGGCGGCGTAAAATTGCAGGTCCTCCATTTGTTATAACATCAAGACACACACCACAAACTGGAGGAGCAGCTCGGATAAACACCTAGCAAAAACGTAAACGCCAAAATAGTATTATAATTAACCAAGTTAGGGGATCTTACTCTTAAAGATGGTGCTTTTCGATAAAGTTTAATACTGCGATAGGCCTTGTTTGATTGCCTTACATATACTTAAAATCATGGCTGCAAACCACTCCAAAAATCTATGCGGTTCAAGTGGTTCAATTTCTTAATGCTAAGGTATATAAATATTACAAAAATATCCATCCAAATCCATAATATTAAAACTAAAGGTTTTGTTATTGAGATCAAATTTAAATATCTACATATAGAGTGGTGGAAAAAATAGGGACGCGAAATTTTATCAAGTATTGGTTTCTTTGTTTATTGCTTATTTTTAACCATATAAACCCTATTTTCAAACTTGGTGCAAAAACTATGAATATTCTGCATAGTTTCGTCTAAATTGCAAACCTTTTAATAAGAATTTGTAGAAAAAAATTTAAGTTTTAAGTTGATTTGTGCAAAAACTATGAATATTCTGCACAGTTTCATCTAAATTGCAACTTTTTTAATAAGAATTTTTAGAAAATAATTTTTAAGTTTTAAGTTGATTTTTAGCAATTTTACGTACAAGTATGTACAAGTATACTTATGATCAAAATAATATTAGTGCGGCATCTGATTATTTTTCTTTTGTGGGTTTAATGTTAATTAATTTTTTATAAAAGTATAGCTCGTTATATAACAAGCAACTAATATCAAATTTCAAACTTTGTATGAGAGTTAGAAAAAATCTACAAATTTCAACAAAATTTCATCAAAGACTCAAACTTTTTAATCCAAACTGCAAAAATCTGAGTTTTATAAATTTTTTATTTAACAAGCATTATTAAGCATTTTCTTTTATATAAAAAAAATCAAGCATTCTTTACCCGTATATGAATGAAATTACAACTCACAGAGTTGCCATCAAAAAAAAAATTTAGCATTTTTACTATACGGGATGCATTTTTAGACCAAGTATTACTAAACTTGAAAAATACTTTAGTGGATTTTAATTTTTGAACCGAACCGAACCGAACCATTTTTTGGAGTAGTTTTCGGTTCGGTTTTGGCATTTCAAAATAAAAACGGTTCGGTTCGAAACCCGAAAAAAGCGACGGTTCGGGTCAAAAATCTGCTTAAAACTTCATAGCACAATATATTTCCATCATTTACAGTTGACCATTATCCTTATTATAGAACTAGATCGCTGGCAAACCATACTTGTTGCAGCACTACTTAGATAAATCCGCTAACTGCTTCACTTTGTTTTCCTGAAATTTGTGTGCCATAAGGAAATGAGCCCTAGGTATTGCACAAGAATGAAGTACTGTTACTATCAGCATTCTAGCGTGTTTTCCGAGATGTCGGTGAGCGGTGATAATCGCTACAATCCTAGATACATGTACCTTTGACCTATTTAACCGCGCTGCTTTACAGCCATAGGCAGGCCAAAGCTCATGTGCTATTTTGCTAGTCTGCATCTCTGACAACCTCTTCGTTGCTGGTTTCAGAAAGTGCAAGTAAATTCCTGTTTTATTTGTCAGAGCGACTATCTCAGCATCAACGCTACCGATTCGGCCAAACGAGCTCCCGCCTTGAACAATTCGTTTGCTCTCTCGATGCCTTCTATGTACCTATGGCTGGGAACCCAGACAAGATGCATAGCTATTGACTGAGTCACCGATCGTAGTTTCATGTTGCAGGAGATATGTGTATCTAGTAGTGCTGAGTAAATCACCGACTTTTCTTTCATAGTGATACTAACTATTATTTAGTAACCAACAGGCCTAAAATAGGACTATGACTACCTGAGTCTCAATGCTGGGTACATTACGGCTTCCTTTAGGACAAAAAATTAATACGCTGAATTTTGTTTTAATTTCAATCGTAAACCTAACATTCAGTTT
Organism: Rhagoletis pomonella; assembly: GCF_013731165.1. Taxonomy (NCBI): domain Eukaryota; kingdom Metazoa; phylum Arthropoda; class Insecta; order Diptera; family Tephritidae; genus Rhagoletis; species Rhagoletis pomonella. The sequence continues at coordinate 53,515,657 of NW_023458556.1, read as the reverse complement.
ATGTAATTGGTTAAGAGGCGGATGCACGTGGCGTCAATTGATTTCCATGTGGTTCCACCCTAAAGTTGGTACTACCCTCATACTGACAGATTTAGCTGATTACACATTGCATCTGCTAGTTTTTCATTTTGTATTGCCAGAATTAGAGAATTGTGAATTATTGTAAAATTCTGGATACCTCATATGCTTAGGTACAATCACTGAGATTAAGATAGCTAAGCTACTTCAAATAAGAAATGTTCAAACTAAAATTGGATACAGCGTGGTACATTTACAAACAATAAAACAGTGCTAGTGGAACCTTAATATCAATCCGTTTTAGAAGTACATCGTCCTGTTTGCTAGCATATGTACTTCTTAAGTTATGGGGAATATAATTTTGGATGAGGTCGTAGTCAATTACTCCGCCGAGGCATCTAGTATTCGTATAAATCATACCTCCAACGAGATCTCTTCTCTAAAGATGATACTCATATAAAAAAGGTAGTTTTTTTCGAAAAGAAATTTAGAATCCAGTATTAAAGAGAAACATGTTTAGGCGAGCGCTCTAGAACCTCAGAAGTCATTGGCACAGATATCTAACTGGTTAATTGCGTTTAAGGGCATTTTCGTTAGCGAAGGCCTACGCGTGTGTGCATAGATTAACTCATGAATGAAATATCGTTCTAGTACTGGCATGCATTGAGAAAATTTACGCTCTTGCTGAACACAATGATATCCAGTTGCTCTCATCAACTCGCACAAATCCTGAGCTATGCCTTGCATTAGATCCAAAAACGATAACGATAACTATCTAGATATTGTTTTATCTATCCAAAATAAGTTTAAGACTGTTTAGTGATCAGAATTGATAGAAATATTTTTTTTAACAACGTTCACCTTTCGGTAACTAACATACACGAAAAGCTTAGAAATACATTTAACGTTTGGAAGAGTTATAAAACTGGATGTACCACAATTTGCCAAAACTGCCAAATTCTTATGCACACAACTTTTTATTAGGAAAATATATATGTAAGTACATAAGATTTTGTATTATAGCCCTATTTGATTGAAAATTCTCTTTCTACTCTTTCTTCTCTATACCATTTCGAAAGCTAATTAAACAGGCTTGTACATAAATAAGCACAAAGCACACTTTAAGCCTACATACTTAACGTATGCACACACATACATACATATGTAAAATTTTATTTAAAATGCTCCCTGTTAAGTGTCCCCTTTTTGTTTTTTCTTGCTACTATTGCCAACTAAAATGTTCACTCATTAATCATTGGAAGCGGCAAAGCGTGTTGGTTGCTAATGACAATTCACGCCACATAATCGTTTTCATTATTTTTAAGACATATGCACACAACTCAAATTGCAGACAATAAAGACATTTTCTGGAAAATCTTCAATGTTTACACAGGTATCCAGTACGAGTACGCGTTTGCAAGGAGGGCATGAACCAAAGGTAGGTACAATCAGCGAAAGGATAGACATTTGCTGAACAAATGCGCGCTTAAAAATCAAGAAAAGGGACGAAGCGTGAATTGTCTTAGTCCTGTTGCTTTTTAGAAATTAAGAAGGCATATGAGTGTTTGTATGTAAATACATATAAATATGTGTACGTATGCGCATATGTGTAGTTCTTTTTTAAGATGTGTTATATGCATCTGTGTATGTATGTAAATGTAAGTGATTAACGCTTTGTTTGCTAAGTTAAAAGCATTTCAACATTTCATTTTCTTTGGCGTTGGTAACACTTGAAGTTGACAAAAGAATCTTTGGCGCGAGAAGTAAAGCAAAAGTGTGGTAAGTTAATTAAATTTTAGGGCAAAAGAATGCTTAAGTCCCCATGCCTGCAACTTAATATCTACTACATATGTATGTATTTATGTACGTGCACGCAAGTTCTTTTCCATAACAAAAGTTCTTAAAAGCGTTGCTAATAATGAGCTCAAACAATAAAAACAAAATAAATTCCATGTTAAACACATAGCAAACAAATGGGCAAAAATCATAAACAAACAAACGAACACAAAAAAGAATGAAGTAAAAGTGAGAAACTTGTGCAGTCGCAGCAAATCACAAAGCCAACAACTTGAAATCCTCATAAATCTTACTGTTTTCATTGGCATTTTTTCTCACCCTCTCTCCCACCCTTGCTGGTTAGCGGTTTTTTCTGCTAATATTAACAAATACCTTTGCTTGTAATGCTTACGTCTACAAATAGCGCTCTACAATCACCACTTCCTTGGCAAAAGAAAAAAAAACAAAAAATAAGAAAAATCATGAACTAAGTAGAAGCACAAAAACAGCAACACTGACACGAAAGAAATGCCTACACGCAAGTGTGAAAAAACGGAAGCCCATAATCGGGCATGACATGGCATTTGGGAATTCCTGTTGCGCGCCGCGACGCCTTCGACGGAAACCCTCCACTTTTTTCTTTCTTTTATGTTGCTTTCGTACCCAACACCCCCTTAAACTAGCAGCAGCAGCTCGTCAAACCTAAACTTCGACTTACTCGAGTAAGCTGTAATGGAGCTGATTATGATATCCTTGAAGACGCCCCCAGTTGCTGTTTGTGCCCCAATTTAGGACTGCTTTTTATGTACATACAAGTGGGTTGGCGGTTGCGTGTCAACACCATAGCCGCACTGCCGCCAACTCAACAACAGCAGTGGAGCGATTTTATGCCTTTTTGTTTTTTTCCGGTTCTCTGTTTTCTTGTTTTTTTTTTACTGTTTACACTGTGTGGGGTTGATTCTGGCTTCTTATTTTTTTCTTGAAATTTTCTCAGCCAACCTTTTTGCGGGCGTGCTTGTAAATATAAAAGCAGCCATCCTGTTGGTTTTTTTTTGTGATTTTTCTAACGCCTTTGAGGTAAGTTTGTGACACTTTAGGGTTTATTGGTTTGCCACTTAAACCCTTGAAGTTATTTTGGAGCACTTCATATTTGGGCAGTGGCGCTAATGGAGTCGCTATTTAATTATAATAGAGGTATGTCCATTTCCGAATACTTTTTACGAACTGTGAAATAGCCATGTTAGTAAACTGTTCGCTGAAGATGGGATTATGAGAATTTACATGCGAAGACAGGTAAATCTCACAACCAAAACTAAAGTAATAGAGGCGGTTAAAAACAATATACAAATGTCGTAGGTTGAATCAAGTTTCGGCGAAAATTTTTTCGAAAACTAGAGTTTTTTCTCTACATACTTTCCATTTAGCTCAATCATTTCAGTTTACTTTTATTCCAATTTGGAGGGTATGGAATCTACCCTCTCCCTCTAATTCTGAATGTTATGTCACCTTGCCTATTGGATTGCTTGCAGTCAGAGGGCTATCGACTGTATGCCAATTGCGCAGCGTGTGTACCTGTTCACCATAGAGACTAGCGGAGACTTACCACAGCATGGGTATCTGCTGTGGTACGGCTTTGTTTCTCCTTCCCTTTTATTCGTTCGCCGGACGGTTTCAGCTTAGTACGCGATCAACAAAACTGATGCAAATGATGTCTAATGAAGCAGGCCTGGATCCCTGCATAGGTCAAAATTACGACGGCGGTCATTGTGCAAATGGCTAAGTCCAGTTTATAACTTCAGATACCGCATGGATGAATTTTGTTTGCCAAATCGCCACATGATACCAGGCAAGTGGGGTGCACGTTTTCCTTCAACCCTCACCGTATCGGGTTGACTGGTTGGTAGAATCATCATCTTAGCTCAAGCCCAGGACCCAACTAGTGCTTATAGTACCATTTTGATACGGTTTCTCTGGTATCCTAGATTTTTTTCTGCTTTCATGATTCGGTTTCTTCAAACCATTTGGATTTTTCTCGATTAATCAATTTAGGCTAGTAATAGTGCATTTGCAAATCCCCCTAAGATTTTGGATGAAAAAACTCCCAAGTGTGTCGTGCTTTATTCGTGCCAGTGCTGGGTACTCACAAAGATAGTGTAGGATCGTTTCCTTACTTCCCTCAAGACACACAGCTACGGTACCAAGGGTTTTACGAAAGTCCCATTTTCGCTGCATGTTCGTCATATTATTTTCATTGAGCTCAATCACGGCCAAGGACCCGTTATCGTGGCTGTTAACTTGACTATATCTTTCCTCGAATTCTTTAGAAGTTCTTCTGTCTTTTGTTTGCCATAATGCGACCATATGTTCCTCACAGTTTTGCAGGTTTGAATGTTGTTCCAACGTGCATCAGCCATGCGTACGATTTGAAAATTATGAGTGCGAGTGTACAATTTATTGTCTCTATTTCAAATTCATAAAAAGATGCTTTGGCCTTGCCCAACTTACCAGCTCTCTCATTTCAGTGTATGTTCCTGTGGCCGGGAACCCAGATGAGAGTGGTGTCTATTAACTCAGGCACCAAGCTTAATGCACATTTTCAATCTCAGATTGTTTTGGATTTTGTTACCGGTGAGGCAAGTGCCAGAAGTGCCGCTTGGCTGTCTGTATGCTTTTCGTACTCCTCTAATGCTTTACAGGCCCTTTAGATTACCAGTACTTCCGCTTGGAAGATGCTAGCAAAGTTAGGTAATCGAAACGAGAGAGAAACATTCAGCATTTCAGAGAACACCCCCACACCCACATCACAGTCCATTTAGGACCCGTCAGTATAGCTTTCAGTGGTATTCTCCTCGACTATCCTGACCTTACCCAATCCAGTCTAGAAGGAAACTTCACTTAAATGTTTTTCCTGAAATCTGTCGTAGGTGGAGCAACTGTGACCGTGCTGCAGCGCCCTTCTACTGCCTGACGCTTTGACTCACATTGCCGAGGACGCATCAGTTTCGCAGATGCGGAGTTCTATTGGCTGTTGAAGCAGGATCACATTAGACGCATCAAATCGACACGACTGAATTGCTCCTGTAGCATCTGCACAAGCTGCTCTTTGTATACTGGCTAGCTTCTTGACATTGTATTGTTTATATAGTGCTGGCTGCCAAACTAACGCCGCGCAGGTGATACTTTCTTCAAAACTGTTTTCGTAATAATGCAGTTTTCAGCATGCTTCGTTTGTCATCCATATTGTAATTGTTTAGGCGCGAATATTAACACCAAGCGCCTAAATGCATGCTACGCACTGCTGTTTGAGCAAAAATTTCATTTATGAAATTTAGGAAATTTTTGAACATGCACTTCGCAATAGCCATAGCTTTCTTAAGTTATATTTCAATGACACTGACACTTCAAAATATGCTCGGCCTAGTCTGATGCATCCTCCGGACAATGCTTCTGGAGTTTTCTACCCATAATTTTTCGTTCGAATAATTATATTTTTAACCGACTTCCAAAAAAGAAGGAGGTTATCGGTTCGTCGGAATTTTTTTGTATGTATGTTACCGCATAACTTAGTTAGTGTCTTAGAGGTGGTCCCATACTAATCTGGTTTAGATCCGATCATTGGATCATGAAATATACATATATATATATGTATATATATTTTTTTTATATGAGAATTGAAGTTGGTTTTGCTTTTTGCTTAAAAATTACTTGTTTTATATACATATGTACATGCAAGCGTTTTAGTTTTCTCTCCTCTCACTGAGTTGTTCAGTGCCTGACGCTTTTAAAAATATTTTCGAAATAAAGCCTTTTTAGATATCTTATGTTTGACTTGACGTAATTTTCTCACATTTCATTTAAATTGATTTTAAAATCCGAAACAGGTGGCAGCTCGCTTTAATAATATTTTTGAAGAAGGAGTTCTTAAACATCTGTCGTTTGATACCCATATTAAAATATTTCATTTGACTTATTAATCAATTTAATTTAAAATTTTTGAACAGGTGGCAACCCTTTTTAAACATATTGCTGAATAAATCGTTTTTGAACTCATTTCGTTTGGCATGCACATTATTGTGATACTTTATTTATCCCATTAATTAATTAATTTTAACTTTTGAAAAAGTGGCTGCTCTTTTCAAAAAATATTCTATGTTTTAATCCAGGTTGTAACCTATACGTGTGCTTAATTTGTTGGGATGTATATCTGCACAAAAACAAACTACCTCTGCTGATATTTACTTTCATGACAAAGCTACGAAAAAGAGTAAATAATTAATGGTTCGCAAGTAAATTTTTTCATAGGCTTAAGAAACTTTCACCTACATAAGTTACATATGAATATATTCTATACATAAATATTTGTAAATACATATCACTATATTTACTAACAAAACACATACATATATATACTGCCGAACGTTTTTTGTAAGCAAAAAAGCACTTTCGTATGTGCTTGGCCATCAAATTAACCTCAAACAGTATTCACTTTGTGGCATCGCCGATGACAATTTATTGGCAACACACAAAAACACCAAATAAAGTAAATAAATGTCCACACAAAGTAAATATTAATAATAATTGCAGTGGCATTTGGCTACAAGAATAACAACAACAACAACAACAACAACAACATAGAGCACAACAGCTGTTGCAATCAATAGTTAAGTAACAGAAGTAGTAGTAGTAGTAATAGCCAATCATACAGCCAAACACTTGAGTAGCAACTTAAAAGGCTTACTGAGTGAATCAACAACAAACAATGGCTGCAATAAAAGCACTTGCAGCTACTGAAACTATTTGAGTGAAAAATATGACAACAGTTAAATATTTGTCAAAGAATTAGAATCCATTTAATTGTGTGCAAATCTTTCAGTAAAATGGTAATTGGCAAAATCTCAAATAGCCCGAGTGAAGTCAGTGAAGGATAACAGACGGAAGTCGTTGCTTTGAGTCGGATTAGAAACAATTTATTCACACCCCATTACGGCAAATAGAGTGAAGATTTAGAATGGAGCAAGTAGAAGAAATGTCGTGATTTCAAGCAATCAATACAAATAAATCAAATGATTGCGATTGCGGGCGTGAATGGGGGTTGGATATGCAGCTCATGTGAGTTAGGTTACGTATACGCCATGTAAGGCTATAGTACTATACACAATCACTTAATATTTGCTGACGAATGTAGGGTGGAGGAGTAGGCAAAATATGTCATATTAAGGCTTGGGTATGCGGAAGCTTTATTGTTTGCAATGCCACATGAATGTAAACTCGCATGCAAATACATCCCACAGTCTGAACATTGATTGAATGCTCAAAGGGCAAGACTACATATCGCTAGCTAAGAGTGAAAATTTGCTAAGGCCACTTTTATTTTTGAAAGCTGATATTTTGGTAAAGGAAGCAAGCAAAATTAAAAATGCATCGCTTCGAAAAGGATTAGGGTGCTTGATTTTTTTTATTCGATTATATTTAACAAAAGGCAAATTTGATAAGTCCAAAAGAGCCGCTTAAAATCCGAAAAGGCAAAAATAATACGAAATCTATTAATAACGATCGAAACCTTCTGAGTCTTGTGGAGTTTTGCAAAATATTGTGTTCAAAGTTTTGCGAAATACTTGAAGAAAATGGCTATAAGACGTTTTTTTCTCCCATCCTGTAAAGTTTTTAAAAGAGGACTTAGTAACTTTTCACTCTAAGCTACCGATATGTATTGTGTTTACCAAGAAATTTTTTTAATAAAAAAGTTGTGATTTTTACAATATTTACTTCAAGCCAATATAAAAATAGACTACAAAAATATGTGTAAACAATAATTGCTCTTTTATGCCAAGCAAATTGTCCTTTGACATGCCAACTCACTTCGGCTTTTGAGCAAAGACCAAAAATATTTACTTTTTTCTACTAAAATATTATTTTTCCAACTTTGGCTTAGTTAGACCATTATGTGACTTTAGCCCGTTATCATAAAAAATTATGCGTTTCATTTATGGCTTAGTTTATACCATTTTGCGTTTTTATGGCCTTTTAGTTTTTTTTCCATAAAACGTATTTGTTTCGCTTTAGTTAATTTAATGTTGTGTGAATTTGCCATTTTCACGTGATTAGTAGGTGGCAAACGTGGTTAGACCTCATTTGTTTTTGTTTTGTAAGTGACGAGTAAAAAATAGCTGTCTATCAGTTGGTTTTAGAAGCTGTCTGTCAGTTGTATTCTCGAAAAAGCATTAAGTACTCTTTTGATTAGATGCATAACTTCTAAGGAAAAGGTCAATATATATAAAATTTTTCTATTTGATCAGTACACAAAACTGCAAAAACCTAAAAATACAAAATTCGAAAATTAAAATATTCCCCCATGTTCTGCATGAAATTTGGAGTAAAAGGTATATCTGGCATGTTTTTTTGGGAAATATTCCGAACAAAATGTCATTATAATAAAATTATTATTAAATTTTATTAATTTTTATTAAAAATGTAGTTCACACTACAACAAAATCCATAAATCACACAGTTTCTAACTTTGTAACAATTAAAAAAAGAACGTAAAACTTCCCTCAAAACTTCACACTTTTCATTCAGAATTTTTTAATTTTTTTGGTATGCAATTTAATAGCCCACTCAATTCTAATTTAATAAAGAACCGTTAGTTTTTGACAAATTTTATTATTGACGGTGTTGTGCTATATATATATGGAAGAAACTGCGCAACACCCTCGAAAAAAAATCTCCAAAATCAACGTGATTTTGTATCGACTTCAAACTTGCAGTTTATTGTACTAAAACTGAATGCGCTATAAATCTCCACACACAAAAAAATCTGAAAACTCTGAATAAAAATTTAATTTTACAAAGTTAGAAGCCTTTGGATTTATGGTTTTCGTTTTAGTGTGAACTTCAATTTTATTAAAAATGAATAAAATGTAAATAAAACAAAATGTTGTCAAAATATGGAAAAAATTACTGTACGATTTTCATTGACACTCACTGTATGTACTTATAAAATGAATAAAATAAACGAAACCTCTTTCAGAAAGTATCTGGGAGGTGTTCAAAAATGCCTCTTACAAGAAGCCCGCGTAAACAGAAGATCAGTATCGCTAATTTTTATCGCCAAAAATCTCCAAAAATAGCGGAGCGGAAAGAATCAGATATAACATGTAACTAGATGTTGCGTGTTGTTAGGCGAATTTGCTATTCTTTTAGAAATTTTTGGCAACGAAAATTAGCGATAGCAAATGTTGGAGTCCGGCTGCTGGTGTGGTTCTTATAGGGATGGAATGTTTTGAAAAATAATCGATTCTCGATTCTCAAATCCTTTTAAATCCTTACGATTCTTGGAATTGAATAATCGACTTGCGAATAATCGATTTATTCGATTCTAATCGATTATTTATTTCACTTAAAAAATTTATAAAAACGGCCAGTCATAGCTAAAAATGCTATTACAATGAATCAATTAAAATTATTGTAACAATTAAAATTATTGTAAAAATTTTAATAAATTTGTGGAAAAATTGCATAATTCTAACAACTGACGCATATCTAAAGATAAATGAAAAATAAGAGAATCGAGTTCTCAGAATCGATTCTCGATCGATTCCGAAAATTTAGAATCGATTCTTTAAAATCGATTATTTCGAGAAAATCTTCGATTCTGGAGTGGAATCGGAATCTGTTTTTCCATCACTAGATTCTTATAAATTATTTTTATGGAGTTCAATGTTATATGCTATCCAAAAAGTTGTCTATTTTTAAATTGAAAATCTTCACTGCGACTCAATTCAACTATTGGGACAGACAACATTCACAGATGGCGCAAAACAAGCTACAAGTTCTGAAATTGAGCTGCTAATCAACAATTCGTGGTAGGGAAAAACTCGACTAGCTAGCAATCAAAGGCTACGCACACCCAAAATTCTGTGAATTCGTTTTTTTCCAATGATGGAAAAATTGTTAGCAGCACCTGCAGTCAAACAAACGAGATTTTCTAAAATAGAAATACTGCCGAAAGCAAAGAGCTACTGAAAGATTTTGAAATTCGCAACGTAGCGGCATTCCAACAAACCAAAACTACAAACACAACAAAATATCAGCGAATAGTCAACAGACTACAGAAAAACGTTGCATACAACGCGGCGCTGCCATCGAATGTTTTGCTTTGTGAAAGTGGCAAATTGCAGCTGCCTGCCGTTCGACTACATACTACATACTGCACACTGCACTTGCCATGCCACGCAACTCAATTCGATGATTTGGCTTGGTGCTGAAAAATTTGTTGTGGTCCAACTTTGATAATTGTTGAACTTTTGTATTTCCATACGCGGAAATTTCACATTGAGGCAAGGCAGAGAGAGGGGCAAAGGAAGTGGTCAGGCGCGCATTCCTGCATTTGCCAAAATAAAGCGCGAGCGCCGTAAACTATGCAATACCAAAAATATACCAACGGCCATAGCACAAATAAAAGCTCGTAACACAAATAAACAGCCATTTACTCGAGGGGGCGAACGGCGCGGCGTACGTCACCCACACACGCCCTTCATTTCTTCAAAAGCCTGGTAAATCAGCGCAAACATCACTTTATTTACATGCAGCTGCGGCTCAAATAGAGCGCAGCGCAGCTTAACAAAACAGACGCTCGTGAAGCAACCGTGTCGATTTGGGGGAACGGTGTAATAAACGCCAACGAAAATTCAGCCTAACTTGGCCACCAAATTTACAACCAAAATGGAAAAACTACGTTTCGATGGTATTTCGGATGGTGCGGTGGAAGGTGGTTGAGCGGGTGAGCGACGGTGGTTATTGGTGCTGACGTTAATATGAGCGCAACAAGAGTTAGCACAGCGGTGTCGTATTCGGCGCCAAAATTTATGCGCGCGCGGATACGGATGTGGACACCATGAGCGCGGACAGACAACAGCATTGAGTCGCACTGAGGCTTACACTGTATAGTAGAGCCTCATTGCTTCATATTGACAGGCGCTGAACCTGAGCCTTTATAATTAAATGCGCGTTGTGTGTGAACGAATGGTGAGTGGCAGCAGCAGCAACCTGGCGGTTACAGGGCTCCAATGACTCTGCTCGCATGGCAGGCATGCATGGCGCACTCTAAGGGCAGCGCGATGAATGGCATGAAACGCCTTGTCCGGGGTCGTGTTGACGAGTAATGCGGCCTGTATTGAGGCTTTGGTTTTTGCGGTGCAACCGCAAACGGTTGCATGTTGATTCGTTGCCTTTTGTTGTTATTTGCGATTTTTTGTTTCGTTTTCGAATTTTAGCTTTTGTTGGCATTGTTTTTGCTATTTGCTATTGAAAATACAGAAATTCTAGTAGTTTCTCCAATCAAATTGGTAGGATTTTCGTTTTGGCAAAGCTATTCTGCTTTTGTCAATGCTGATTGAGTGCACTGTATGAATTTGTAGATTAGAGG
>NW_023458556.1:53502308-53504339 GCF_013731165.1 Rhagoletis pomonella | reverse complement strand
TTTGTCAATGCTGATTGAGTGCACTGTATGAATTTGTAGATTAGAGGGAATAAGTTGCGAGGAAATAGGAGAAATAGGTGTTTCTACGAAGCTGCGGGGATAAATGGAAAGATTGACTGAGATGTTATTAGGAAATATGTCGGTGTAAATTTGCGTATATATACAATTGTATATGTGTATACATAGTTTATTCTAAAAGAAATTCAATTCTTTGTAACGTGACAAGAGTTTCTCAGGCTTCGGATCGGTGCGGGGCAAAAGAACAAGGAGCTAATGATCATCTGCTCCTTAAAGAATAATTATCAGTTGATAAATTTGCTTAAATTGTTTTTACTTTTTCCACAGAAAAGTGAAGTGAAGGCAGTTCAGCTGAGGTGAGTTTAGAGAAGTTAAGTTGTATGGAGCTGAGCGGAAATATGGTGAGTTGAGGTGTAATGCCATTAGTTGGGGTGAGCTGACTTGAAATGAGGTGAGGTGAATTGAGTTCAGATGTAATGAGGTGAACTGGGGTGAGGTTAGCTGAGGGGAGTTGAGGTGATTAAAAGTGAGCTTTGGTGAGTTGAGGTGAAATGCATTGGCATGTGATATAACATAACATAACATAGCGAAACCTAGCATAGCATAGCATAACATAACATAACATACCATAACATAACATAACATAACGGACCATAACATAACATATCTCTCTTCAGTTTTGTCTTTTTCTTTGTCTATCTTTATCTGTACCACTTTTATCTTTAGCTTTGTCTGTATTGATATATCCTTCATCTTATCCTTTCCTTTACTTTTATCCTGAACTTTATCTTCATTCTTTTTATCTGCATATTCGACCCCAAGTTTATTTAAATGAGCATTACCGCCTCATGTACATATATGGCATTTGTATTAGTGTCAATTTTGAGTTGATTTTTTTGAAATTTGAGTGCCTTTCAATTGATATATTATTCCTTATACCTTAGGCGAATAGTTTAGCTGTAAAAGGGGTATAAATAAAACATATTTTATTATTTATATATAAGATATCTTTTCTAAATAATATCCTTGACCATACTGTGTATTGCACTATGACTAGTAGTCAGGGATAAATGCCCAATTGGAGGTGCCATAACCATTACCTTTTCAAATACTTCAGTACTACTTTGGTTATGGCGAAAAATCAAAACGTAATAGATGCCTACAGTTATGGTTATGGATACGGCAAGCTTACGCGGATGATGTTTGTGCTCCGACAACAGACTGATGAGTGGTGCACTTTGCAGTATCTTGCTGTCGGTCGCAGAAATACCACCCTAGTGTTGTTTACCCGGCAAAGCAAATTAGAAGGTCTTCGCCTTCCAGTGCTTATAGGCGTAAACTTAAGTGTTTCCGTGGATGTCAAATACCTGAGGGTAACTCTAGATACGAATACGTCGAGCAGATGCTAAACCGAGCGCTAAAAAATTGCAGATAGTGTCGGAGAACCCTTAGCAAGACCTGTGGTTTAAGACCGGCTATGGTATTCTGAATAAACATAATTTTTGTTAGACTAATTGTTGCGAACTCTGCTAAAGTATGGTAGCGTATAGTCAGAACTACGGTCTCTGTGTTAAACAGGCTAGAAAGGAACGTGTGTAAAGGCATTGTGTGCGCCAGGAGTGCAACATTAGAAGCAACTCTTAATACTTTGTTGGATTCGCCGACTCTGTATTTAGCCAAACATGAGGAGGCAATGATATGTCGACTGTACCCTTTTGGATTGGAGTTTCTGGAACAGATAGTTGCTTACAAAACCAATATCCATTGTTTTTGGCCCCTAATGACAAACTAATTCCTGTAGTCTCTTTCGGAAGAAAGTATGTAGTGATATCAGGGTACGAAAATAAACTGCACAAAACAATTCCCATTTGCTCATCGATCATCATATCATTTGTGGTTTTGTACAGTTTTGTAAATAGTCAGAAACAAATTGTAAGATTCACTGTCATTTTCCCCAACGAGAAATGTTTGCTTTTCGTTTGTGACAATTGTACCATAGGGTACGTTTTATAT
>NW_023458556.1:53498756-53502208 GCF_013731165.1 Rhagoletis pomonella | reverse complement strand
TTTGTCAATGCTGATTGAGTGCACTGTATGAATTTGTAGATTAGAGGCAATAAGTTGCGAGGAAATAGGAGAAATAGGTGTTTCTACGAAGCTGCGGGCATAAATGGAAAGATTGACTGAGATGTTATTAGATAATATTAAGGTGTTAATTTGCGTATATATATGTATGTACTATGTATATGCGTAAAGTTAATTCTAAAGTAAATTTTTTTCTACCAGTGTATCGTTGCTCATGTTTCGCAGCAAAGCAGAGCAAAGGGGCAAGGGTTAAAGACTATCTGCTCCTTAAAAAAATTACTAGTTGATAGATTTGCTTAAATTGTTTTTACTTTTTCCACAGAAAAAACCATGTTACCTAAACTAATATTCGCCCAGCGGTTGAAATTCAACCGTTAAAATTGAGCTGAGTTGAGTTGAGTTAAGGTGAAGTGAATTCAAGTGCAGAAAGTTCAGGCGAGGTGAGTTTAGATAAGTTAAGCTGTGTTGAGCTGAGCTGAAGTAAGATGAGGTGAGGTGTAATAACATTAGTTGGGGTGAGTTGGGTGGAAATGAGGTGAGGTGAATTGAGTTGAGATGAAATGAGCTGAATTGAGGTGAGGTTAGTTGAGGTGAGATGATTAAAAGTGAGCTTTGGTGAGTTGAGGAGAAATGCATTGGCATGTGATATAACATAACATAACATAGCAAAACATAACATAGCATAGCATAACAACATAACGTACCATAACATAACATATCTTCAGTTTTATCTTTTTCCTTGTCTTCATCTCTGTCACTTCTTTTGTCTTTGTATCGTTACATCCCCTATCCTATCTTTTCCTTTACTTTTACACTGATCTTTATCGTTATTCTTTTTTTCTTTATATTCACCTCCAGGCTTATTTAAATCAGCATTGTCGCCTCATATACATATATGGCATTTGTATTAGTGTCAATTTTGAATTGATTTTTTTTTTGTTTTATTTTAAACTACATAATTTGAAATTTGAGTGCCTTTCTAATGATATATTATTCTTTATACCTTAGGCGAATAGTTTATCTTTAAAAGGGGTATAAATAAAACATATTTTACTATTTATATATAAGATAACCATTCTAGTTAATACCCTTGACCGTACTGTTTATTTCACTTTGACCAGTAGTCAGGGATAAATGCCTAATTGGAGGTGACATAACCATTACATTTTCAAATACTTCAGTACTAAATACTTTGGTTATGGCGAAAAACCAAAACGCAATAGATGCCTACGGTTATGGTTATGCTACGCGGATGATGTTTGTGCTCCGCCAACAGACTGATGAGTGGTGCACTTTCTTGCTGTCGGTCGCAGAAATACCACTCTAGTGTTGTTTACGCGGCAAAGCAAATTAGGTCTTTGCCTTCCAGTGCTTATAGGCGTAAACCTAAGTGTTTCCGTGGATGTCAAATACCTGAGGGTAACTCTAGATACGAATACGTCGAGCAGATGGTAAACCGAGCGCTAAAAAATTGCAGACAGTGTCGGAGAACCCTTAGCAAGACCTGTGGTTTAAGACCGGCTATGGTATTCTGAATAAACATAATTTTTGTTAGACTAATTGTTGCGAACTCTGCTGAAGTATGGTAGCGTATAGTCAGAACTACGGTCTCTGTGTTAAACAGGCTAGAAAGGAACGTGTGTAAAGGCATTATGTGCGCCAGGAGTACAACATTAGAAGCAACTCTTAATACTTTGTTGGATTCGCCGACTCTGTATTTAGCCAAACATGAGGAGGCAATGATATGTCGACTGTACCCTTTTGGATTGGAGTTTCGGGAACAGATAGTTGCTTACAAGAGCAATATCCATTGTTTTTGGCACCTAATGACAAACTAATTCCTGTAGTCTCTTTCGGAAGAAAGTATGTAGTGATATAGACACTATCTTGGAAAGCTCGGTGAAAACTTTCTATACCGATGAGTCAACGACTGGAAATGGTACTATAGCTGGATGGTAACTTCAGACTATTTACTGCTTTGGCTGCAATGGCAAGGGTTTTTCAAACGGAAGTCTTTGCAATACGGAAACTGGCAGACTAGATAGTTGGCGAAAAATGACACGGACATAAAATCAGGATTTACAGTGACAGCCAAGCTGCTCTTTAGAAATAGTCCATAGGAGTGATCTGTGAGCCGTGGTAGGACTGATTACGGGGCAAAATCCGTGGGACGACATATGGTCACCATTGGTATCATCGACGATCCACTGTGCACTTCTTGTTTGGAGGATAAGGATAGTACAGAACATTTTCACTGCCACTGCCCGGCCCTTGCGAGACATAGATGAAACGCTTTTGTGCCGGATGTGTTGAGCACCGACGAGATACTATCTCCTTCTCACAACAAACTAGTATGATTCATAAAGGAGTCTGATAAGTTTGCAGAGGAGCAATAAACTCTCACCCCACCTATGTATATATACTTTTTCTATATACTTTGATTTTTCCGGTCACCCACAATTGCACTCCATTCTATTTCACAAACAAAAGCAATCAGACGACTTCAGAAATACATAGCTCCCTGGAAAGTAGCGCAATCTTTTTATTTTTATATTCGTTTTAAAGGTTGCCTAAAGTTTTTTCTCAATTACACCCTCAATTAAGAGTTAATTTTTGTTTGAATGCCAACATAATTGAGTGGATTGTTCTGGCCGAACAATGAAACAATTGCGAAATACCAAAAGTCCAAAAAAGAGTAACACAAAGCTGTAACAAGATGGATGAAAAAAAAATTTCAAAACAACGAAAATTCTCAACAATCAAAATGGCAACATCAGCAACAATTCCTTTCAGCAGCTGACAATGCAAAACTAGACTCACCGCCGGGCCATTCCTCCTTTATGCGCTGCATTCAACGAAAAGTGCCAACACTTTACAAAACCAAAGTGAGCCTTTTAGTAGCAACATTTGCCACTTTTCTACTTGCAATGAAAATTCACTTTAGTTGTATGTACAACGCACGCTTTTTGCTGCTGCTGTAGTTGGCATTATTGTTGTTGCCTTTATTATCTTACATACAACACTTGGAATTTGATTGTTGTTGAGGCAACTTGAAGTGGCGAAATTGTTGGCACAGTAAAAAGCTGTCAGCTGCCAAGAGTAGCGGTTTTTCGTTTAAAAAACAACCTCACACACGATAGCATCGCTGCTTATCCTTTGGGAGCAGACGCTGTCCGGGGTTCGAAGGAAGGTTACACAATTGCTGTTCAAAAAACACTCAGCACTTTGGCCAACAATGCTCGCCCCATTCAGACTGACCGCTTCAGAGAATTTTTTTTTATTATCAGCGAGTAATGCAATTTTGGCCGGTTGAGAGAAAAAACAATATGGTGTAGCTTCACAACAAAGCACTACACTTGGAGTGTTGAAGTTGTTCAAAAAAAAAACAATCGAGTAAATTAAAAAAGTGCAAAACTTTCGCTTTGCTGATGTGA
>NW_023458556.1:53497033-53498656 GCF_013731165.1 Rhagoletis pomonella | reverse complement strand
ACGAAACGAAATAGTAACGTACAATATAGTTTATTTTCGTACACTGAGTGATATAGACACTATCTTGGAAAGCTCGGTGAAAACATTCTATACCGATGAGTCAACGACTGGAAATGGTACTAGAGCTGGATGGTAACTTCAGACTATTTACTGCTTTGGCTGCAATGGGAAGGGTTTTTCAAACGGAAGTCTTTGCAATACGGAAACTGGCACACTCGATAGTTGGCGAAAAATGGCACGGACATAAAATCAGGATTTACAGTGACCGCCAAGCTGCTCTTTAGAAATAGTCCATAGGAGTGATCTGTGGGCCATGATAGGACTGATTACGGGGCAAAATCCGTGGGACGACATATGGTCACCATTGGTATCATCGACGATCCACTGTGTTCTTCTTGTTTGGAGGATAAGGATAGTACAGAACATTTTCACTGCCACTGCCCGGCCCTTGCGTGACATAGATGAAACGCTTTTGTGCCGGATGTGTTGAGCACTGACGAGATACTATCTCCTTCTCACAACAAACTAGTATGATTCATAAAGGAGTCTGATAAGTTTGCAGAGGAGCAATAAACTCTCACCCCACCTATGTATATATACTTTTTCTATATACTTTGATTTTTCCGGTCACCCGCAATTCCACTCCATTCTATTCCACAAACAAAAGCAATCAGATGACTTCAGAAATACATAGCTCTCTGGAAAGTAGCGCAATCTTTTTATTTTTATATATTCGTTTTAAAGGTTGCCTAAAGTTTTTTCTCAATTACATCCTCAATTAAGAGTTAATTTTTGTTTGAATGCCAACATAATTGAGTGGATTGTTCTGGCCGAACAATGAAACAATTGCGAAATACCAAAAGTCCAAAAAAGAGTAACACAAAGCTGTAACAAAATGGATGAAAAAAAATTTCAAAACAACGAAAATTCTCAACAATCACAATGGCAACATCAGCAACAATTCCTTTCAGCAGCTGACAATGCAACACTAGACTCACCGCCGGGCCATTCCTCCTTTATGCGCTGCATTCAACGAAAAGTGCCAACACTTTACAAAACCAAAGTGAGCCTTTTAGCAGCAACATTTGCCACTTTTCTACATGCAATGAAAATTCACTTTAGTTGTATGTACAACGCACGCGTTTTGCTGCTGCTATAGTTGGTCTTGTTGTTGTTGTTGCCTTTATTATCTTACATACAACACTTGGAATTTGATTGTTGTTGAGGCAGCTTGAAGTGGCGAAATTGTTGGCACAGCAAAAAGCTGTCAGCCGCCAAGAGTAGCGGTTTTTCGTTTAAAAAACAACCTCACACACGATAGCATCGCTGCTTATCCTTTGGGGAGCAGACGCTGTCCGGGGTTCGAAGGAAGGTTACACAATTGCTGTTCAAAAAACACTCAGCACTTTGGCCAACAATGCTCCCCCCCATTCAGACTGACCGTTTCAGAGAATTTTTTTTTTTTATTATCAGCGAGTAATGCAATTTTGGCCGGTTGAGAGAAAAAACAATATGGTGTAGCTTCACAACAAAGCACTGCACTTCGAGTGTTGAAGTTGTTAAAAAAAAAAATATAAATCGAGTAAATTAAAAAAGTGCAAAACTTTCGCTTTGCTGATGTGA
>NW_023458556.1:53488348-53496933 GCF_013731165.1 Rhagoletis pomonella | reverse complement strand
CAAAATTGATACTTACAATGAGTTTCAGACGGAAAACATGAATATTAAAAATTTTTGGAAAATGGGCGTAGCCACGCCCACTTATGGTTACATGTGTATATCTTGGTAACCGCTGCACCACTTTCTTCCAAACTTAGCACAGTTGTTGGCCTTAGTACAGCATACTAAATGGCTGAAAATTTCAAAAATCGGACAATAACCACGCCTACCTCCCATATAACGGTAATTTTCAGAAAAACGAAAACTGCGATATTTTAGTAACTACTGAAGATAATTCACTAAAAATTGACATTTGCATTGAGTTTTAGACGAAAAATAAGAATATTACAAAATTTTGGCAAATGGGCGTAGCCACGCCCACTTATGGTTACATGTGTATATCTTGGTAACCGCTACACCAATTTCTTCCAAACTTGGCACAGCTGTTGGTCCTGGTACAGCATACCAACTGGCCGAAAATTTCTAAAATTGGACAATAACCACGCCCACATCCCATATAACGGTAATTTCGAGAAATACAAAATCTTCGATAAATCAGTAAATATTGAAGCTAATTTATTCAAAATTGATGATTGCAACAATTCTTTACCAAGAAATACGTTTATGACAAAATTTTGGAAAATGGGCGTAGCACCGCCCACTTGTGATCACATATATGTATCTCGCTAACCGTTCTAGCAATTTGCACCAAGCTCGGTATGGTTATTGTGCTTGCCACATAAAAGCAAACCGTTGAAAATTGTTGAAATCGGACTAAAATTGAGGCTGCATTTCATATAACGGTAAATTTCAGATATGCTTGAAATTTCAATATTTCGAAATTTAAGGACGCTAATTTACTTAAAATCTATACACCCCGGCTTATCATGTAGCGGTAGCTTTCGGAAAGGTGAAAAACATATATTTAATACTTGCGCCGGGTATTTAATGTTCGGCTCCGCCCGAACTTAGACTTTCTTACTTGTTTTTTTTTAATTTTGCAATCAAAAAATATTTAGATGTCGCTTAAAGTTTTCCATGCATTTCTTATGGGAAAACCAATTTTTTGTAGAAAATTTATAGAATTTTTGAAACTCAAACTCTGTTCATCTTGAGGATACTTCCAATCATAATAACCAATTGTTTATTTTGCCATTTTTTAATATCAACTATATTTTATGGGTCCCTACACACCCCAAAAAATGCAATGGGTGGCCCATAAAAAATCTTTAGTATTAAAAAAATGGTTAAATAATCACTTGAGTATTATTATTGGAAGTATTTTAAAGAGAAGCAGATTTTCAAGAAATCATTTGTATTAGAAATTGTTTTTTCCCATATAAAATACATGGCAAATTTTGAGCGACTTCTAAATATTTTTTGGTTTGGAAATAAAAAAATCAGGGTGATACTTTTTCGATATAAAACAGTTCCAGGGGGTGAGAGCAATAAAATTCGGACTTAACTTTTTTCATGTGCATTTTTGACCACCCTAATATACATACATAAAAAGTTATGCAAACGTTAAAGTTGGCTTTATGAACGCTGACAGCTAAATCAGGGGGAATGGGCTAAACTTTCGTTCTTTTCGATTTTCACCCTTAAAAACTCATCTCCACGAGAGCGTTCCGGAACGTAGCCCACCAAACCTTGTGTGAAAATTAATAAATACGATTTGAAAATTATAAACTTTTACATTGGCGATCTTTCACTTTTCATCTGCTTTGTATACATATCTATTTATTTCTAATCTACAAGAAAATTCATAAAATTAGATTTGACATGTTGCATGCAACATGAACAACAAGCAACTTCATAGATAAGTAACTTAACTGCTTATGTAATTTCACTTTAGCTTACTTACTGCCGTCCCTAGATTGGAGCGCTAAGCGTTGCGTTATCCATTGTCAACGAGTGTCATCGCGCGCTATACCCAAATCAACGCGTCGTCAATTTTGACGTTTTCTTATGTCCTCTCGTTTTTATTCTCGTTTCCTTTTTCACTTCTTTGTCCGTTCTCTTTCTCTTCGTCTTCTGCATCCAACTTCAGCACGTAACGCCCTGTCAAAAATGAAAATTCCATTTGCTCGGCGTTAGCGCCGCGTTATTGTGGGATGCTTCATACAAATTGTATGGGCATGAGGATTTTTGACAGTTGCTTGGCGCTTGACGCGCCAATTTAGGGATGGCAGTTACATGCCATCAACATTGCGCTTACAAGTCCTTCACACACACACACACACGAAATCACAGCGTATTTTGCCGCCTGCAGTGATTTATTGCAAATAAACACAGTCGATTTCGCTGTCTAAATTCTGTTACTTTACTCTCAGTTGATCCCTTCGCGCATTTCATTTGTTACTGTTTCCCGCCGGCGCGCTACCCCGCCGACCACAGCCGCGCATGCAACTGTAGCAAGATAAATGGTCGTCTTCGGCTGTGTGGTAAAAGCAAAAGAAAAAAAGAAACTTCTCCCTTTTGGGTAAATGGCAAAAATCAGAAATGATAAAAGTTTCTTGCAGCAGCAGAGTGCGAGTAGCAGCAGTTGGCAGGCGCCATGCAATAAACGCCTAAAAATATACCACATTTGTATGTTTTACTTTTTATCTGCATTTTTTTCTTGCCCCCCTCCTGTTTTTGCCATTTGTTTTCCAGTATTGTTTTTTTTTCGGCTTTTTATTGTATTTGTATGTACAGTACGTGTGTGAAAGTTGTTGCATTCTTCCCTGCTTGTGGAGGTTTTTGCTTGTGTCAATTTTAATATAAATTATTGTTTTCTGCTTTTTGAAATATGAGTTTTATGAATTTCTGTGCTACGCGCGCCGCTTTTCAAACAAAGTGAATTCACTAATGTTTGCTCTGATATTCGTTTTCTCTTCTGACCATCTGTCATGTTGCGGGGAAGGGAAGGAAATATTCGACTTTGGCTGTCTTATTGCACAATGTTGGACACGTTTGCAAAGTTTCCCGTTTCTGGAAGCAAAGTATTCACTTAACTCCAAACTCACGTTGATAAGAAAAGCGTGACCCATTTTTCGGTAATATATAATTTCTGATCCTCGTTGCTTTGATGTGAAGTTTGTCGTTCAAGTCCACTAGATTTTTTTCTTGGCCAAATTCCGCGACCGAACAGTTGGTTAAGTTGTGACTTCCGTTCAGATGATTTGGAAAAAAGAAGAAAATCTCGATAAAGACACACATCAAGGAACGTTATTGTTATTATTATGGACCATATACACTGCGACCTCTGATGTGGTCTATTTTGTGTGTGTGCGAGAGCTCGAAGGTCCTCTACGCCTAAATTAAGAGGTTTTTGAAACCTTTTTAGAGGGACGGTTGAACCGCATGGCTTACCTCTGCCCTGGACACTTACTCCATTGGTTGTTGAGTTTTTTTCTAACCAGCTACTTATGACCTACTTTTTGTGTACTATTGTTACCCTCAAAAAGGACTTCCGGACCATGAAATATTTACTGTGGTACCATCGAGTTTTGCTAAGCGGTCCGCGTGGTTGTTGAGCTCTTTCTCTGGTCGAATTTTGTTCTTGCCACGGAACACGGTAGTCTTATGTAATGGATTTACTGAAATTTGAAAACAGAAATGTATTCTGACAGCTATGTGGGACAATTTACAAATGCATTTCTTAAGACCTAGTCCAAGCTCTTCAAGACTGAACATAGGTCTAGAAATATCGATTTAACCGACATACCGTAACAACCTATTCCGAATTCCTGAAGTAAGAGGCATTGTTGCTTTAATGCTTTAGCTGTATAGTAAAAAAATAAAACGCTGCAACGCAGAAGCTATCACAAATCTGATAGGGCTACAAGTCGCCTTCGTTCCACGTATCGTTAAGGAAGCGCGCGAGGTATCTTAGCTTAATGTTATTTAGATCATGTGCTTATACGTACGGCAATTCCAGGAAGCGAACTCTGAATCTAGTAAGGACTCCATAATGCCGTATAAGTACTTTGATTTGTCCTGTTGCTCAAGACAGAACCTGCAATGGTCGGAGCCGCTGCCGTGTTTGGTAATTGCTTCTCCACCCAGCAGTGCCCAATAAGAAAGCCTGTTCATAATTCTTATTGATATTTCCACGGCGAAGGATTTAGCCTGCTTGTTATCTTTCGCTTCCTTTTTCATTCAAATATGTATATATTTAGGCTTACGGAGCTCCATGGAATGCCAGTCAACTGTTTTTTCATCTTCTGTTCTGTGCAAACCGCAGTAAGTACTGACAGACACTGCAGATTCACAGATGCGTCTAACTTTGATAAGCGTTGTTTAGACAGTGCCAGAGCCATTTATGCTGTGATGTAATTTCATCAACAGAGGTTCTATGAAACTGAGCACCTATGTATTTGTTTTTAGAATTTGATCAAGCCTTTCCAGGCAAATACTACACCAAGCGAGCCCGTTTATACATCCATTGGCACTTTTACGAGTGTGCATATTTTTATTTTTTTTATTTATAAGAAAACTCACTACTTAGTTCGCAAAATTTCCATTCCAAATTTCCACATAATCTTCGTGAGCTTTAAGTATTTTTTTTAATTCTACATAGACCTACGCTTTTGTTTTAAAAGAAAAGTTGTCAGACGAGTTTACTGCAAGCCAAAGAAATGCAACAACAGCAATAAATTTATGCCAGCTCCATAAGTTCTGATGGCAAAATGGCTGAGGTTAAGAATCCCTCTAAAGTGCCATGTTTCCTTAAGAACGAGTGTAGCATTTAATTGGTAGCAACAAGTCAGCTGGAAAGATAGAAATATTTATGAAAAGGTGAAGAAATCAGTGAACAGTAATGGAAAGGGTTAACTTGAACTTTATTGGTGTTGATACACATATGAATAAGAACATACATCTATGCGCGAAGAATGTGAGACTTATTTAGTACAAAAATATGTACATATGTATGTATGCGTGTTCTTGCACCAGGAAAAGTTCAGTTAGCCGGTTACTATGCTGACATTTGATATTTATGGAAAGTTTGTGCGCCGTAAGATATACCTCAGGCGAGATATGCATGCAACATCTCAAAAATATTGCATTACATGTAAATTTCATCTTACAAACGCTTGTCTGTAAGCAGGTAAGTACAACTTGTTACAATATCCCAACAAGAAATATTAAAATTCCAAAAACTGCGTGAGCTCTAAAATTAAACACACATAGCGCCAGTGTGTATGCAAGAATATTTCGTTGGCTTCAATGTCAAAAATTTATGGCTGCCGACAGGTTCCACGAACTTCTTGTAAAGCTTACGGTGTGCGAATATGGCCGTATGTATTGCGTACAAATGTTTTACGAATATTATAGAGAAAGTGTTGGGAAATTCTTAATGAAAGTGTATTTCCCCTTGCCGTGGGCTTTCTGCATAGCTAAAAGGTCCGAGACTATGTAGTACATTAGACTGGTTAAACAACAACTACTTTTTTTTCCTAAATCCCTTGTGAAATTTTTTCTGGAAGTGATATAGTATAGTTATAGATCGTTTATGGCACATTTAGGTTTTTCATATTAATAGACAAGAAAAAGTTGTTTTCAATTTGAAATTTTAAAGCTCGTTTTTAAGTCAATATAGCGGAATGAGCGATATGTATGTATGTATATTTTTGAAGAAAATTGAAGCCTATAAAAAAGTCTCTTATGATTCTCTCATAAATTCACTCCCTCAAAACTTATTTTAACGTTTCTTTCGGTTTTCGGCAAATAGTTAAAACTTTTCAATAAATATCTTAAAATTTTTCTTGGAAATCTTATACTATTTTAAAAAAGCTCACTTAACATAAATTATTGAGTTTAACATTGTGAAAATTTTTTTATCGTACGAAAAAAAATTTCCAAAAATCAACGGTAAGTCTTGGCTACTTAAAACTTGCACTTTATTTCACTAACTTTGAATTGGCCACAAAATTGCATACTCAAAATTTTTATAATAAATTTAATTCTCTTTTACAAAAAATGTTGCCTTATAATTGCAAAAAAATGATAACAAGTAATTTTTAAGCAAAAAAACAAAACCGAGTTACATTCTCATATAAAAATTTAAGATTATCGTTAATTTCTTCATGATCCGCTGATCGGATTTAAACCACCTGTGAGGCAACACCTTTCCTCTAAAAAAAGAATTTTAAGAAATCGGTTAACGTGGTCCAAAGTTATGCAGTAACATACATAAAAAAATAATAGTCAAAACTTATCAATTGTGAGTGTATATGCAGTTACAGTTGCTCGGCTTACTGGGGTTGATAGCTGTCCTTGTGAAAGCATAGTCAGACCATCCCGCCACTCACTAGGTGTGAAGGAGGTGATGGATTTGTGCTGGGGGAGAGACCTCGTCACCAAGTACTGCTTTACACTCCGGTGAACGAGCTGTTGTAGAACGTTGTCGATGGCTGATACAGGAGGAGAGGCGTATAATAAGAAATAAAAAGAGTGAGGCCGAAAAGGCTTGAATACAAAGAGCCTAACATGCTGGCAAAAACGAAGGTTCCGGAAAACAAGGACAGTGACCTAGTGAAATATGTCCAGATAGCGAAGACCTCAAGCTCATACCGTCGGTGTTCCTTCAAACCTGGAAAATTTGCCATTTATTTGTGTACCAGATATAGAATAGAACGAAAAGAAGTTGACTTTATCCCGCCACCTATGAATTTGATATTGCTGCGTAAAATGACGTTGAGAACCACTATCAGCTCCGTAAGAAATTGGTATGACTTCTCCGAGGCGTTTGCTCCGAGACTGAAAAAAAAGGGACTTCGTTTCGTGCGATTTATGTTGGATAAGATAATAAGAGATGTAGAAACGAACGGCGCAGTAAAATTGCCGGCACTGTCGGATGACATCTGATCGCTTTTCGAAGTTGGATATGGAATCGAATATGAGCATTTCCAATTTGGCGTTACGTGACATTTGTACAAGTTAGATTAAGCAATTTTATCTTTTTTTCACGGTAGACTTTCCGCTGGAAATGCTCATATATGAATAACTATAGAAAGCGAGTGGTAAACGAGGACGCGACGAACTGGCAGCTAGCGCATGCGGATCTAGGCTCCCATGTCAACGTTGAGAGTTATTATTTCTTGAAATGAAAGAACTTTGTCTACTTGGCCTGCAAGTGATACTTTGGATCAACGAGATACATAAAAAGTAGTAGCAAACAGTAGTAGTATCATTTCCGTCCTGATGTACGATGCTGTAACGTCGAATATGAGATCATCTGATGAAGCGGCCATTGCAGTGCTGGAATGTATGTAAATGCTTCAGTCCTTAAAGTATTTGATGCGGTACCCAATTAAAGTGGTAGAGAAAAAGAATACATCCTCTGCATTAAAAAGGTCAGGTGTAAATGGCCTTACAGTCAGTCAGGACGACGGATAGTCGTGATTTACCAAAAATACTCAAAATGTGTTGCATAAAAAACATGAGCCTTATTTTTTCTAAGCGAAAAATGTTTAAAATTGCTTTAAAAGTATACTTCATTAACAAATTGGTATTTTATTAACTAAATTGCACTTCCAAATAAAATTTAACTCACCTTCCGCCTTACGCAAGTCATTTATTATTCTGTCAAATGGTATATATAAAAACTGTCATTACAATATGACGCTCAAAACTGCAAATCGAAAAGACGAAGCAGCAACAAGTAATTTTTAGCAAACAAAAAAACCGACTTCAACTCCCATATAAAAAAAAAATATATATATATATATCTCATGATCCGCTGATCGGATCTTAACCAGATTAGTATGGGACCACCTCTGAGACACTACCTTTCCGACGCAAAAAGAATTATCGAAATCGGTTGACGTGGTCCAAAGTTATGCGGTAACATACATAAAAAAAAAAAAAAATATTCCGACGAACTGATAACCTCCTCCTTTTTTGGAAGTCGGTTAAAAATAAATAGCGACACTACACCGTTCGTTAAAATTAAAATTTGGTTTGCCGGGCGGAAAAAGATGTGTTTTGGTCTAAAAATAAGCTGTGCAAAATTTTATTCGAATATGATAACTCTAAGTACTTGCGCGTTGCATTTGAATATTTAGAAAACCATATGCATTCTGGGAAAAAAATTTGTAACAAAATAGTTGAAAGTCGTGAATTTTATAGTCATTTGCTATGTAAAATAACTCACACAATCTGAATATGAGGTCAAAAATTAAAAAAGTAGAATAGGTTTTAAGAATTTGCGAAATTATCGTTTTTTTTCATATTGAGGAAACAGCATTTTCAATTTTTTCCAAAAATATCCGGTTCTGATTATCACACCACAAAAAGATCTCCACCAGATTAAAGGTCTTTGAAATCCCTACGAACCTGCTATACAATGTTTAGCAATCAAATTATCAGTTTAAGAGTTATCTGCCAATTTATTAGTGAAATCGGACACAATTTTAAGTCGCATCGTTATTCTACTGTGAATTACACCTAAAAGCTGCAAACTTTTTGCTCTTATTTTTATGCTATGTTAAAGCTTATTTAATTTCAAAGTATATAGATCCAAATTTTTTGCAAATCGATTTGAAAATAGAAAAGTTATAGCAAATTTAGTAAATGACATTGGATTCAAGCAACGTATCGATACTGTACAGCACATTTGA
>NW_023458556.1:53449886-53488248 GCF_013731165.1 Rhagoletis pomonella | reverse complement strand
AATCGAGTAAATTAAAAAAGTGCAAAACTTTCGCTTTGCTGATGTGAAAATGAAAATTAAAAGGCAAAAGTTTTGCGTGAAATAGCGAAAAAGCAACAACAGTTAATCGCTAAAAAAGCTGCTGAAAACAATTTGCCCGATTGCTGTGGGAGTTCGTTGCAGCGGTGGTACATTCCTATGTACATAGGTCCGGCAGTGAAACTTTATACGCAGCAATGAGACCTTAGCAAGGATTTTGTTTCACATTTTTCTTCTGGCCATGCCACTTACACTCTTCAGCTGTCACTTTGTTGCCTCTAATGGCAGCCGAACTAAACCACTTGTTAAGCGGAAAAGTGTCAGCACGCGGTCAACTTCATTTGGTTACTTTTTGCATTAGAATGCCCAGTTTTGTTCCCACACCATTGCCATATTGTTGCTACGACACGAAACAATTTGTATTAAATTGGCAAATTAATTTACTTAGTTAAAATTTTAGTTTCGATAACTACACATTTTTTCGATGTTTCGATGGTGCATGGTTTCAGTTAGAATTATGCGACTATCCTTGATGCATGTGAAACCAAATCTAATCCTCCCGACGGAAGATAATGACCAGCGCTCCTGGCTCTGTCACAATGTCAAAACGGGTCTAAACGATTTCATTGCCAGGGTGGCCAAGAAAGGATATTTGTCTCATCGACTTTGCAAGGGCCCGAAACCCGATAGTCTGCCCCCATGAGACTCCGGCGTAAAAGGACACATCTGGCGTATCAAAAAACAAGATACTGTGTTGCGTTAGGCGGAAAGTAATCCTCTCAGCTATTTAGACGTACGTAGATTCCAAGGACCAACCAGCGACTAGTCATTACCTTCTTGCAGCCAAGATGCAAATAGCCGCAACCCCAACAGACAGCGAGCATCTTCTGCAACGAAATAAGATGCCGCCTGCAGGATTGGCAAATGGCGCTCAAGAGGAGAGCGACACGTATTTTCGGCAATAAAAACGACCAAAAATTTGACCAGAAAGTTAGGCGACTTACGGAAAAAACAACGGCGATGACCTAGTGACCGATGTGGAAACACTTTACCCTGTCTAGTGTTAACAGAACTGAAACCGGTGGATAGCATGTACCCGTACCCACTTCGAAGACGACATAATCACTGTCCCACCATAAATGGAGCTACAAAAAGCTATCTCGCTCCCAGCTGAACTACTAAGTAACGGCGGCGGGGATTTGATAGGGTGCATACATCAACTCTTAAAGTCTTTCCCTCTTGATGTAATGTGGAACGATTTTCCGTCATCCCTTGTCAAATTTGGTTTGGAGACAAACCGGTTTCGGCGTTGTGCCATCTTCAGTGTCATTTTGTCTTCAAACCAAATTTGACAAGGGATGACGGAAAATCGTTCCACATTACATCACACTCCTACCCTGTCGGAAACACCAACAACGAAAATGAGAATCTTTCCCTCTTCTTCAAACAGCCTCAAATTTCAAATTTCTCTATTTCGTTTCAAAACTTATTCTACTCACACTCACCTCTGCCGCTGCGTCCCACGAACCTTAGATCATTGAATTTCGCCACTTGATTCTTCATAACAGCCGTACAATTCCGCAATTCAGCGCAGTAGTTCTCGTCATTGCCAGCGCGTACCGTCACCATAGTGCCATCCATAATATCACCCAACGACACGACCTTGAAGGCGACTGGCAGAGTCTTATTCGAACGCCAATGTGGCGGCAGTACGGTGCAAACGAAGAGCGGACTACTGGTACGTATCAGCTCACCAGGATGTTCTGTCAGAAAATCGCCTAATGTCCGTTCCGCCAATATGTCGGAGGTCATTTTTGTGTAGGCTTCATTCAGCAATTGAGCTGCTGTTGGCGGTGTATTTTGTTCATTAGAATTGTTGTTGCCATTCGTTGCGCTATTATTACTGCCGCCATTATTATTTGAACTGGAATTATTTGTATTGTTGTTGGTATTTTGAGTCGCGCCCGCATTGTTGGCAGCGACGCTGTTGGTCGTTGTGGTGAGATGCATTTTGTAGTGGTTGTAGCCGTGGGCGACTTGTTTAAGGCGGACAATGTTTGCGAATTTTTCTTTGCACTACGGTAGCAATGAAAATATGAAGTATAAAAGTATGTGGCGGGGTTTTCCAAGTTAAATTTTTCACACAGTGTTTACCAGACTACTGGTGCTAGTATCTGAAAAAGAGTAGCGGAAATTATTTTTAATATGATGGCACTGGAATGTGGAAGTTATAAAGGTAGATAACAAAAATAGTAAACTACTAGCTGGCTTATTTTTCAAAAGGATATTTAAGACAAAGATTTGCCTTCACAAACGAATTCTACTTCGAGTGTCTTCCCGTTCCCCAAAGGCAGTATAAATAAGGTTTTTTGGTCTGGAGGTCTCACAAGTAATGGCCAGCACTCCATACACTCCATTCTCAAGCTCTTCCCTTCTTCCTAATATGTATGTATGTATATAGCAGTCCTAGTTCGGTTGCTTCAATACTTTTAAATCCTTCAACCAGGAGTCCTTTTTCTAGCTAGGCTCTTAATGAATATTTGGGTGGAGGAACATATTCAAATTTTCTTAGGTTGAGGTTTCACAATGTCTAATATCAGGGACGTGAACCGGATGAAAAATTTGGTCGGTTCGGTTCAACGGTTCGAAAAACAAAAAAATTAGGCGCAAATTTAAGTGTCAAGTGTCAAGTGCAAGAACGCGCAAGGTTAAGGGTCAAGTGGGATGGGCTGCCTTTACATTTGATATTGTCACATGGTAAAAAACATCGTAAGTATTACCATGTTTAACAAAATGAAGAAAAAGTGGGTACTTTTATCTATTGAAAATTAGTTGCAACGAACCTTCAAACCTTTACAGAAAGTGGTTCGGTTCGGATCAAACATTTGTGGAAAATTTTGGTTCGGTTAATGGTTCAGTTAATTAATAGAAAAAAGCGGTTTTCCGGTTCAAAATCGGTTCGGCTCAAAACCGGTTCACGTCCCTGTCTAATATTATTTGATGTTTTTGTCCATGTGTAAATTTGAGTTGTTTTCGTTGAAGTACGAAACGTGTGCACCTGAATTGCTGTTAAATGCTTGTTTGACCTTCTCCTTTAATTTTAAGAAAAGAACCCGAAGAAGGACTCAGTTACCCAACTATGCCTCATATTTAGTCTTTCTTCTCTTATTCCTCTACATCTGTATTCATGCAACATCAATCGGATTCCACTTTAGTCAGATAAATGAATTTCGAAATTTCGACCAAAGTTAATATCGTTGACCTTATAATACAAGTCTACCTCGACTTTGTCTGAAATTAAGGAATCACCGTCATATATGCAGCAAGCTATAGGATATTTTAAACTGAGCTGAACTGTCCAGGAATGGAATGTATTGCAATTTTATTGGCCTAGAAAAATACGAAACGATTTTACAAGCTTTTAGGCAGAAAAAGAGAATGTAACTCATCCGTTCTCAACACTTCTTCTTTTTTGGCGATGTAAATGCCTACAATATATTCTACAATCTCAGTCTGGCGAAGGCCGGGCAGCTGCAGAAAATATGCAGATGTCAGTGCTGCATCGACGGGTCTAAAAAGATCCTTTATGATCCTTTATGTGCGTTTATGATTGTGCCCATTACTTTTGGATCAAAATTTAGCTCCTGTCGAATTAGACACTCCCTAGAGCCGTAGTTCGCTAATTTAACAGTCAATTCGTCGATAAGAACACCACAGCCGCGGTACCAATTTCCACCCAAGCTTGTGCCATTTGGCATTGGAGTTTGTAGCCGTTTTCAAGGCTTTTAGAGCTGCTGGCTGTTTACGTCGTCGCAATTTTTATATCCAGTGTGCTGCTTTAAGTATAGCAATGGCTTACTATAAAAATACAGTCACCATTATACCAAAAGTAGCATACCATATGAAATATGTTATGAAGTGTATATGGAGACATTCCTGGAAGCCCAACGAAGAGGAAAGTGTCAAGAAGGCTACAGTCGCCAATTGGAAAGTGCTAGAGTCTCTCGCCGAAACTAGTTCATTGGCTTTATGAAACTATAATTAAGCCAATGGTATTATATAGGGTAAGCAGCTGGAAGGAGTGCAAGGAGCTGCCTTGATTGGGATCAGTGGGGCACTTCGAACCAATCCTACTCTGGCGCTTATTGCTATGTCAAATGTTAAATGATATGTTCATAGATTTAGGAAGCAGGGCTGGCGATTTGCGAAGCTTCGAGTTCCACCGACTCGAACAGAACACCGCATGCCGCTTGTGGGTGCGAAGGGATCTTTCACCACCCACATTCCAGCGAGAGAGGACTGAGAGGGGTTTAGCATATGGAATCGGGGCCCTGTCAACATATATTTGGACGAAGCGAACCTTGACGGTAAGGTAGAAAGAACTATCTTTTGCGAAGAACTCTCCATCAAACTGAAATTCAATCACCGGATCGCTGCACCGCAGGAGGCTTCAGATTGGTTGTTCTCT
Organism: Rhagoletis pomonella; assembly: GCF_013731165.1. Lineage (NCBI taxonomy): Eukaryota > Metazoa > Arthropoda > Insecta > Diptera > Tephritidae > Rhagoletis > Rhagoletis pomonella. Next base: position 53,483,762 of record NW_023458556.1, on the reverse strand, counting down.
AGTGTAGCACCTTTTAAAGAGCCGAATATCTATTCCGACAGCCAAGCAGGTATTAAGGATTTTGGCTCTTCGATGGTTCGTTCGAAAATGGTGAGGAATTGTTTGACTTCCTTATCTACCGTATCGGAAATAACTACGGTTAGAGAAAGTCTTGGAAAGATCGGCGTTTAGTCAGCTCAGCGTGCGCTGGGCAAATACCTTAGAATGCAAGGTGCCAAAATCCTTGTGGCCACGTGTAGACCGGAATCGGTCCAGGGAGCTCTTGCGACTAAGCAACTTCCACCACTTGCTATTGCTGGGCGTTCTATCTGGTCATTGCGTTATAAATAGACATGCAGTAAGGCTGAATAACATCGATGAGCCTTACTGCACGAGCTGCTTGAATATCAGTCGCTTGGGGAGCTTCGTGGTGAGCACGTAGCATTTTTCATCTAAGAAGCCTTAGCTGCCTTCATCCTTTTCATTCCCCCCCTGTTTCTGCCCTTCTCCTCATCCTTCCACATTTTCTGAGACTCCTGGTATCGATTTTTCATTTGGACCCAAAAACCAAGGTTATCGCTCTAAAACCCTGCTAAAGAACTGTCTGTGTGCCTGACAGGGCGATCGTCGTGCCACAATTTAAAGAAAACTCTGTTGACTTTACATCCTCGTTACGTCCTCTTCAATCGTCACGTCAAGAAGCGCATTCAGTGCTTTACTAAATACAGTCGAATGAAGAGTTGATTAGACGTGAGTGAGAATAATTTTTTACTCGTTCACAAATAGAAGGACCAGCTGCAGAAGAACCTGCCTATACTTGGTGTTAAGAATTAAAGAAACGCGTCGAAAACGAGAATGGCTCTTAAACCTTCTACATTCATACGAACATTCAATAGTGTTTACTTCAATAGTGTTACAACATAATAGCGGTAATTTTTGCCTACTTAGCTCAATGTTTGTATTTTTTTAAACTATGATATTATTGAAGTAAACGAGCGATATGTACCTATAATTGTAAAATATATTTAAGTATTGATATTTAGTTGAAACAAAAAATGCCAGAATTCTGAAAACCATCTAGTAAGAGTAGCTTTTCATGTGTCCATGTGTGTGTGAGGTAATCACGGTCTTGTTAAATATTCAAAATGAAGCCATTCTTATGCAAAAAAAATGCTATACTCCCTCTTCCAGCAAAGTATTGACAATGGGAAAAAAACACAGAGAAATGTATGCATGTAGGTGCACGCCAGTATATAAATGCCGGAACATTCGCATATTACTCCAATTATTTGTGTAGCCGCGGCCAAAGAACCACAACCATTGTTCGCACATTTTTTTCTTTCCCGCTCGCTACTTTTTCCAGACCTTTTCTCGAACAAGGACATGTATGTAAATACACGTATACCACTTAAAATCGTATAAGAATGGATGTATGTATGTGTGAATATGTGTATGTTTGTAGTCTGGTATGCGGTTGCTGAGCCACCAAACTGGCCATGTTAAATGCTTTTATGGATGGAATCACAACATGACGATGGCCTTGTTTAACATGACGATTTTCATGCACGCACCCAGCTCCCATTTGTGAGAGTACATTTTCCTCAGGAAGCTGCTCGCTCATATGCCTGCCATTCGCTGCTAGATGAATACAGCGTAGGGCAGAGTGAATCAAGGGAAATATACGAGAATATAAAAAATAAAAGAGTGCACATGAAAGTGGCACAAAGCGTTGGACACAAATTTTAAACGCGCAGACAACGTTGTATGTACATAGACTGGCTTCGCTCAGAGGCCACGGCGGAAAGGTGAGCGCTGTGCGGCAACCGATAAAATTACTTAAAAATGCCGCAGCTGTTGGTTGACTTCTGGCCAAAAACGTAAGGGTTTTTGGCGGGTGATGGCATGGCATGAAGCAGCAGGCGACGATGTTGGCAGTCCAGCACAGTTCAGACTGTCATCGGCGGACTCGCGTTTTGTTGCGCTTTTTCTCGCTGACAGTTTTTTTTCGCCCTTTCTGCTTGCCACTGCTACTGCCATTTTTTTTCTCGTTGCACAGTGTTAACACAGTCTGCTTTTGTTCTTCATGTTCGTCTTGTTCCCGCCACTGTTTACTACCGGAGTTTTCACATAAATGGCTTTACTGAACAGCAGTTCAAAAAAAAACCGCCATAGTCATGCGCTTTCTCACATACACATTCACATTTACACTCACACTCGCCGAAACAATTTTGCATACACATATGAGTTCGTGCAACATGCCACAAGATATTAAACACCATACTTTTCGTGTGTCCACTCTTTTCACTGTCCGTGCGATGTTGTCCGCCGCTATGATTTTCCGCGCATCACAGGGTGTTGGTAATGTTTTATTGTTCGACAACTCCGACGGCGAAGCATTTAATGGTCTGGCCACATGGCAGCAGTGGTGTCAGTAACACCAACTGATATCCGTTCGGATTAGCGCGCCCATTTTTTCTGTCCGCGGTTTGTCACCTTGCTGCTGGCAGCGATTAGTGCGGCAGACGGTAGCCATTTCGTTGCTTTTTGTTTTTGCTTCTTTGTAAATCAAAATTCATGGTTTCCTGACTTCCTTCCATGTCTGCGGTCGATGTATGAATCGATTTGGTGGCTTTCAGACTACATCGCAATTTGCGTTATCGTTCGGACGCTTTTCTTTACAAAAATAATTTTTGGGAGCCAACGATGTATTTTCATTTTAATTGCTTGACTTTTGGTGTTTTTATGTACATTAAAAATAATTGCAAATATCGACACAAATGAGTTTGATATAATAACCAGGGCTGCGGAGCGAAGGTTTTTTTCTTCGCTCCGCTCAAGCTCCGCTCCGGTATTTTATTTCGCTCAGAGCTCCACTCTGGCTCCACTCCCGCTCCCAATAAAAAAAACTTTATTTATTTATTTATTTATATATCGAGCCGAAAACGTCAAACAAATTTTGGCGACATTTTTTTGAAAATTATCTTTTTCATGCAGAAATGCAACTAGATGCTCTGGGAACACTTCTGCATCCAAAAGAAAATTAAAAAGTTGCCAAGTTAATTAAATTGGGAAATTTATTTAACACAGTCGTTTTCAGTGACAAAAACTTTATAATTTTAATAAATTTATTAACTGATTTTTTTTGTTCAATATTTACTGAGCTTGAGGATCTTATCATTGAAAATTATTGTGGAAAAACAGCAATAAAAATATTTTAAAATAAATCATTACAAGGCCAGAAAATAGTTTCAAAATATTGAAAATTTTTCTTTAAGGAGCTGAGGAGCAAATGACAGCCCAAAAGGACAAACAATTCTGAAGTGAACCTGGCTAGGCATAAACTCCCGCGGCCAAACCGAATATTGAAGACAAGAAGCTATTGCATCTGAAGGGATCAATACTGAATAATATACCATGGGCTACTTCAGCGTAATGAGACCACCACCGGGGAACGTTAACAGCCATAATCGTAGCTATTTAGCCGAACATTGGAGTTAAAACCAGTAAGATGAAATACATGACAAAGTGATAAATTTTCTATTTCTTCTCTTTGCTCTTTCTCGCATTTTCGGCTCTCATCAAGAACTATCTCCTCGCTGCCTTTCGCTTCTCTTTGCCGAAGTGGAAAATTTCAAAGCCGACGCGCCTAAGCACATACTATAAGCAGCGTACTACCAGTAAGAAAAAAATATATATAAAAATTCTAACGTCCTTCAAAAGGAAAACATATCCTCGGATAATATGTAAAATTATTTTTTAGTTGTTACTCCCTCTCAAAACTCTTATGGCTTCATTCATAAAAAATAAAATAGATTTGAAGAGCGCACATAGGAGTATAGACTTCTCCATTTATGCAGCTGGATACATTAAATTTCGCACTATTTTCACTCATTATCAACACTAAGTTTACAGTAAAATGAACAAAGATCGGGTCACTATAACCTATTTATTGCCTCCATACAGGTGATTGTTCAGATATGGGGTTTTCCTAAGCTATTTTATAAATAATAATAAAAAGTCTACTGAGAAAATCGTCAAAATCTATGCTGTATAATGATTGTTCAGATACCAGTTTTTGCGATATATTTCCTTTATGTAGGAAGCTAAACCTATTAAATTGTGTTACGGGTTTACATACCGATCACATAGCAGTGGAAATCACTTAGATTGGTGCTATATAAAGTATATCTTCTATACCGCTGATCGTTAAGATGCGATCTCTTATATATGTAACTCCTCTATCGATGTATGCTGTGAATATATAAATTTTTTCCAAAAGCAGTAATCTGTTAAAGTAAAATTTTCAGATGTTCATGAAAGGTATGAAGCCTTCGGCATAGCGCTGCTCCTACATATTACTTTATAAATTAGCAATTTCATCAAATTTTTCAAACACCTATTAGTTTCATACCCATATTGCAATATTTAATTTATCCTATCAATTAAATCAAATTAAAATTTTCAAACAGGTGGCAACCTTACACAAAAAAATGTTCCACTGAAACCCTTCTTAAACGTCTTTCTTTTGACAACCATATAGCAATATTTATTTTATCTTATCAATTTACTTAAACTGCAATTTTCAAACACGTGGCAACTCTATAATTATTTTCTTTTCCTATATTTTAAGTTAGACCTTAAGCAATGCATCGGTGAAAACTGGCTTCTGTTGCTCTAATAAATTATTATTTTTATATGTAGATCGCTTTGACTGCTGATACACAGCAACAGTTTACTGATTAAAGCCCTGCGCCAGTTACCTTAATTCTAAAGCGTGAGCTTAACAAATGTGGCTTTGATTTTTTGCTTTAAGAAAAGTTTTCCTCCTGGAAAGATGTATGCACTTTATTTTGTGATTAATTTAAAACCCCAATAACAACAACTGTTGGCAATCAACAATAACTTAAAGGCTGTAAACGAGACCTGCAACAAATTTACTGCCGCCGCAAGCAATGAACATAGTTGGATTGTGATTTTTCAATTTACGAGCATAAAACAACTGACTTTCATTGTTTGCACGTGTCCACAGCAACGATGTCTACACACTAAATTGGAAGAGTTGCAACTGCATGCCACCCCCACAACCGAGAGCAGGGGACGACTCAAGCGGCGCTAGAAGGCGGCAGGATACGGTGAGCAGCAATCCAGTTGCAATGACAGTCGCAGTACAACATTTTGTTAATCGTTCACTCCACAAGTGAACCGCAGATACGAAGACAGAGAAAGTAACAGCAGCGTATGTATGTACATAAGAGTGCGAACTGATGAGCAAATGAGCAAGTGAATGCAAGTGGGATACGCGCGAGCAAAAGGCGCTGTGTTGTGCCAAATGTCGTTGCGTAAATGCAGTTTACGCACAGTCTAAAGTGATTTATCTTCTGGCCAAGTATATTCACCGCAGGCATCAGCTTCAGCAAGTGATCACACACACACGCACGCCGCACAGGGCAAACAAAACTAGCCGACGAGTGATAAGTAGTAAGTTGTCGTGAACGATGGCGGTGTTGTTGTAGGTGGCGGCCGGCAGGCAGACACGCCAGGACTTATTATGCCACTTTAAGCTGTGTTGAAGCTGCTGTGGCAAGAAGCGGAAAACTAACATTGCGTGCGCGCGTATGCGTTGCCAGGACGAAAGGCGAACATGACTAACAAAAATGCCTACGAAAATGCAGTCGAATCTAAGGCAGTCGAAAGTGAACGACGTATACGTAAATTGCATTCCCAAAGCACAAAAGCTACTATGGGGCTACGATGCATTGAATTTCCGACATCACATGCGCGTGCACTTGCATTACACGAACAACAACATAGCGCACATATTAGGACAATATTTCCTACGAAAATGCACTTTTCTCATTTGCTCGAAAGGCATTGGCGGGATGCAGCGTGGCTGGCATGGCACGCGGGCGTGCTACAACGGAAACTACCAAGGATGTATTGCGGTGTGGCAACAACACACAGTTGCCGGCTAGCCGTACGTTGACCAACAGGAATGTTGGTTATTGCAACTGACACATGGCACCTCAACGGCCTAAATATGCGGCGACATGCAGTGGCGACGAGTGCTGTTGGTGATGGTCATGGTGATGACGATGGATATATGTAGCTGCGGCCATGGCGTGGTGGCTGTGGCTGTGTGTGTGTGGCTAAACGTGATTTTCCGTGGCGCAGAGAGCAGAGCTGCAATGATGCTGAGTAGTCCACACGCCTTTTAGCTGTTTGCCACATTCATCAACACAGCTAAAACAGCAACGTTGCGAGGAGGTTGGCAACTCTGCGTCAAGCTCTTAGAGACTACACAATTTCTAGGGATTCAAGTGACAGGCCGTAACCTCGAAATTGACCAAAAAGTCCAGTTGCTTTTGGCATCCGGTTTGTGGCATACGCACTGCGTACTGCGTCTTCTTCACTTGCAACGACTGCCACTTCGTCTACCAACTTTTGGTGTGCCTCACTTGCGACGTGCCACAGTAAATGTGCAAAATGAGTGCATTAAATGCACTCAGTTACAGACAACATGTACATATGTATGTATGTATGTAACTTGCAACGTACCCGACGACGATGAGGTCATCAACGTTGGCGTTGTCATCATCAGCAGTAGTGGTAGTTGTCGTGGTAGTGGTGTTGCACTTTTGTTGCATATTTGCCATTGTTGTTGTTGGTACGTCGTCGTTTGTTGTCACCTACGCTGTTGCCATCATCAGCGACATCATTAGCAACGCTTGTGGCATAGCCACTGACCGACCATGGATAAGGCAGTGCTCGGCGGGGAGGGTGTTTGTAGCTACAGCAACAACAACACCACAAAAAGTCGACAAGTAAATATTTTGCACAACACGTTGTCGTATTCCAATTTCAGGCACATACACACTGTTATATATACTCACTGCCATGTAAAAATCGTTGCATGCAACTCAGATGGAAAGCTTGAATGGGTTTTGCCTCTGCATCGAGTAAAATCCGAGTAACACAGAGGAAGAGTGTGTGCCAGAAAGTGTGTGTGTGTGGCATGCAGCAGATGATGATGCAAGAAATGCTATAATTATTTGCCCAACAACAAAGCACACCGGACGAACGCAGCGGACAGCAAAAGCAAGCTGACCCATCAACTTGTTGTGATATGCAACTTCATTCATTAACTCTGTGCAACATGCATATTAGATGCAAATCTGCTAGGTCACACAGTTGCTACCACCACCATTCTTCCTTCGGCCTACGAGATGTTCTTCTGGCTGGCAGGGTATTGGAGAAAGTGTGAAAAGAATTGCACAGCTTGTACGCATTATTGTTGGTCGACTAAAGAATGCCCAGCAGCATGCAGGCAGCTTTTATTTAAAGCAAGCAAATGCTTTTCTAACTAATTTGCATGTGAGTTAAGCGTTCACACACACACACACACACACCGCTCCTATCGTGTGCACCGCACAAGCACTTTACTCGCCATCGTTGTAGGGCCTACCAAAAATCAGAACGAAAAAAAAACTTGCAATCGCCAGTTTCAGCCTTGCCCAGAAAATTTATCAATTTTTGGTTAATTCAGTGTGTTGGTCTTGGTCTTGCACTCTTTGGCTCTTCGTTTAAGTCGTTACTGTTGTTTTTGTTGTTGTCACTACTGCTATGCTTGTTTTTCTTGCTGTTGTTGGCATTAGTATTGGTGTCTGTGGTATTGGTTTTGAGGTCTGATTACTTGCCACTTTGTGTGGCTGTGTTGCAAACTTCATTTACGGTTTAGGTGGCCAACAAAGAGGCCTTGAGGCAAATGCTTCTGTTCTGTTAGTTTTTGCCTTTTCAGCAGATTTCTCAACGTACACACACGAAACACAATACAAAACACACATGCGTACGAAATATGTAGTAGTGGCACTAGTGGTGCAACATATTGGCTGCATAAATATGCTACCAATTTATCTTTCAAATTCGGGATGGTTGTTGTAGCAGCATTTTGTTAATTTCCTCTAATTCATTTACTTGGGTACAAAGGCGATAGCTCGGAGTGTTTGAGAAAGTTATAGTTCTTAACGAAAGATAATCTGTATTATTTCCGAAGATGTAAACCCCATTAAATGGAAGCAATGTTTTACTTTTCCTATTATATTGGGATTAAATTTGTATGTAAATTATACTTTAACGGGGCAATTTTGGGAAGTGTCTTTCAACTCTCAACAGTTTTTCCAAACATGCTACCGTAAGTCGAAAAACTAATTGAGCTAATCTGCCTACGAGTTATTCTGTTTGTCTTTCAGCAATAAGTTTTCTAAAAATTAAATTAAATTACAAAATATGCCGTATTGGCGAATACAACAGCACCCCCATTTAAAAGTGACATTTTTGCTATTCATCTTTATTTATTTATGTTTATGAATTTTCAGTTAAAATATAGTTCATTCTCTAACAAAACTCATATACAACCAAATTTTAAAATTTTTTAAAAGAATGCAGAAAAACGCAACAAAATTTCACCCAAATTTCACACTTTTTTCTCAGAAGTGTTCCAGTGCATAGTTTTATAGCTCATCCAATTTTAGTCTATTAATGTGCAAGTTTCAAGGGGTTAAAAATTACGACAAAAAAATTCTAAAAGGTCAACGGTAATCATTTTGAAATGGGGGTGCTATAGATATGTCCAATACATTTCATTTTAAAGCAATAAAAATTAAAAGAAAATTAAATTAAAAAAGGAGAAACATATATTAAAAATAAAAGAAATTTAAGTTTTAAAAATTAAATGTAGTTAAAAAAATATCTTTCTTAAAAAAAAAATAAAGAGTTAAAAGAACTTTAAATAAAAAAAAAAAAAAATTTTGAAACAATAAAATTTTAAAATTACAAGAAAATTTAATTAAACCAGAAAAAAATAAAATTAAACATGAATTGAAAGATCTGCTACCGAGGAGGTCGTAGCGTTATTCTGTTTGTCTGTTAGCACAATTTTTTTCCAAAATTAAATAAAATTAAAACAAATATTTTTTTTTTTTTTCATTTTAAAGCAATAAAAATTAAAAGAAAATATGATTAAAAAAAAAAGAAAAATATATTAAAAATAAAAGAAAATATAAGTTTTAAATATTAAATGTAGTTAAAAAAGTATCTTTCACAACAATAAAAACAAACAACAGTAAAAAAGTAAAAGAAATTTAATTATAAAAAAATTGCTAAAAATTAAAATAAACAAAAAATTAATTTCTTTTTGAAACAATGAAATTTAAAAATTAAAAGAAATTTTAATTAAACCAAGAAAAAATAAAAAATATTTTAAAAACTATTTTTCACTGTAAAACAACAAAAGCTTTAAACTTAATTTAAAAACAAAGATTTTATTCAAAAACAAAATAAGAAATTCTCTGCCAGAGGATTTAAGCCTCGAAACCCTCACACGGCCATTGTTAAGCATTGTCGACCTTTTTGCCAAGGTGGCCTCCGATCGAGCTTGGAAAATATAGCAGCCCATTTTCCGCCTATTATTAAAAAGTGCTTGCATATTAAACCAAACCTATTTATCCCTACGTTATTCGACACGCTGAATGCAAATCCGAAGTCCGTTAGTCTCCATCACGTCAGGATATTCAAGTAGGGGAAAATTTATTGAATAAACCTGATGGTAAATTAGATTCGTTGAACGCTGGTGCACAAGCAAAACTGTAAATACTAAGGATTAAAAGGGTGCGCTATGCAAATGATAAGGAGTGTACAGCAGTATATAGAGATATATTCTATGTACTTTATGTTACATTTAGCTCTATGTCGTTGGAAAGAAGTGCACTTTGATTTCTGGATACTAAAGTCTAGTTCAAGTGGCCCTTTCGCTAAATTGGAAAATAAAACATTGACCAAGTTTACTTTCAAGATAGCGTCGCTTCCATTACCCCTTCGGTCCTGCATATCCACTTTTATATTCCTCCATATTTTGATTCCTGTTTATTAATTTTTTACATTAATTTGATTATACTTTTCATATATGTAAGTAAAAGGTTTTGCATTTTTTTTTCAATATTTTCTCTTGAAATCCTACATTTTACCTCAAATATGCGCGTTAATTCTTAAATAATTCCACACTTTAACGAGCCAATTAATTGCATTCCATTTTCGTAGAAGAGTTTGAGTTCGAAAATTCATTAAACACTTCAAGCAAACAAAAGAGCCCTACGGGCTTAACTTGAAAATCGCCTGCTTACTGCAGGCTTGACAAACTGGGGCTGCATGCGACAGGTGACAATGTGACAAGGCGACAACATGTCACCATGCCAAGTGACAATTCTCCGCCCTTTAGTAACAGTGCACTAGGAAAGCAGTGGCAATCAAAGTTCAACTGTCCAATGATGGAAACGGAAATCAAGTGCGGTGTGTGTGAGTGTGCGTATATTTGTTATATGTGTTTTGATGCATATAGAAGTATTACCCATACACACAAACGAATATTGTTGAGACAAATCGACGGACATTCCCTTCGAAGGCGACACAAATCAGTACCAATTTCCTTCCTTCCTTACTTCCTTCCTGCCTTCCTTCCTTTGTGTCTTCCTTGCTCTACACTAAACCGCCTTGCCTCGCTTGCGTATACGTAAAGTAAACTTGAGTTGAATTAGAGTGGAATGGATTCCATCTGGTCGTTTGCTCGGTCGAATCAATTGAAGTGTCAACAATATTTTTGCACTCACACCACTGTATTGTAGCGCAAATGGTTAGATGTGGGGGTTACCTGCACACAAAGTGTCACAAAGTGCCAACAGGCTAACACCATCGAGGAGTCGGTCTTAACACCAAGACCCCAACTTCTTGTTTTGGTTGCATGGTTGCGGTGTTGCATGCGTAACGAGAATGTCACAACAATGTTACGCACTGGAAGTCATTTAATTTGTTAAACTTGGCGATTTGAATGCAGCAACAATGCACCCGGCTGGGGGAGGAGGTTAAATAAATATGCAAGCAATTTCATAGGGGTGTGGTGTATAAAGCGGAAAGAGGCTTGTAATATTTAATGCTGTGCATTTCCTTTTGCTGCCCAACCGAACGAATCACATTTCCAATGCACCCAAATGTCTCCGCCTACGATGAAAAGTACACCAGAAGGAGTGAATTGTCTGTCTGCTTGCCGGCTGCTGATTGTCTTCAGGTCAGTCGACAATATTTTCCAAAATTTACGAAACTGGGCAATTACTTGTGTACATAGTGTCTATGTAGAAAAAAAGAGTATGTAGTTGTGTGGTGCGGAGGAGGTATGCACCGTTGCATATGTCTGCGGTTTGTGTATTTGTTGCTACTTTAACTGAGTTAGTGGCACTGCTATTGTACTTACTGTACGATACATACAAATGTACATTAGATTGCAGCACCAAAAAAAAGTTACGGGTTTTCCGCCGGGATTACAAAATTTAGTATATTTGAAAACTTCATCCAAAATATTTCGGAAAAATTTTTAGAATTTACGTAAGCTGGGCCGATTTAAAAATACCCTCAAAAATGGATATTTTTATGAATAAAAAATTTTTTTTTTAAAGGATTTCTAAAATCCCCTCAGACGACAAAACAGCTTAAGCTTAAAAAATCTGCACAAATATATATATTAAACAGTTTTTTCCAACGGTATCATACAAATGAGATTTTTGATTCTGTTTTTTAACTTTATTCAAAGTTTGGTTTAAGAAATATTTGAATATTTGTGTCAAATCTGTACTGATTTATACTTATGGGGGTATCGGTGAAAAGGTATTTTCTCTACCAAAGAAACTCACTTGCCAAATTTTTTCAAATATCAACAGATCCTTATTCAACTTGGAATGACGCTCGTTCATCTTGCTTTTCTCTTTCACACTTTGAATGAGTTTATTTCCAAACAAATAAAATGGTCGATAACATACTACCAAATCGGTAAAGTTTTAGCTGAGTTATTCAAGGTTTTCCTCAACCAATCTTTGACAAAAAGTTTAAAAACAGCATAAAAAATCTTATTATTATGATTCCGTAAACAAATTTTTTAAATATTGTTGTGCAAATTTTTTAAGTTGAATCTGTTTTTTCAACTGAGGTGATTTTTTTCAAGAAATATTAAAAAAACGCTATTTTTATTCATAAAAAAATTAATTTTTGGAGATATTTTCAAATCGGTCCAGCTCACGTAAATCCTAATATTATCCGAAATATTAAATATTATTATTATTATATTATTCTTAAAAATAAAGTAGGTTCAATAAGCTTTATAAATTGACGTTTTCATAAATTTTTCATTTTATAAAACTTTTGTAAAGCTACTTTATTTTTACAAATAAGGCTATTAAAATATAATAGATTTTATAATTCCAATGGAGAAAGATGCAGATATCAATTTTTGTTTGTATGGGGTGTGATGCTGTCTAATGTACATACATATATTGGAGCTTGTTGTTGTTATTGCTGTTATTGTAGCTATATGTGTTAGCTGCAAGAAATGCACTGTTTTTGGCATTTGCATTGACACTTGGCTTTGAAATTTTGCCATTGTCAACATCAGCATTAGCACCATTGCTGCAACAACAATGCAAAATGAAAGCTGTGATGCATGTTTTTGTGGGTCCTTGGCAGCGCTGTCAAATAGGCTCCTACGGATATGCAAATTATGTAATGTGTCAAGTTGCCGGAAAATTCATTTTAATTGCCGACGATATGCAATATTCCACTTATTTTTGGTATGGATTTCAAAATTGCGCACACAAGCAACAAACATAACAACAACATGTTATGCAATCAAATGCATTACTTATCTTCCTTTCTTTCTTCGTTTGTGTGGTTGATAAAATTGATACCTGATTTTCAGGTGACTTTGATTTTCAGCTAAATCCTAGTTGTGTTATAGTATGCAAAGGAAATTTACAACATATGAACCTATATTGTTGCTTTCATACATATATACACACACTATTTACATATGTATACAGTGGGGAGCAGTGAAACAACACAAACGACAATAACTCAAATTTGTGTTATTTCCCAATTGAATGTGAAATAACACAAACTTGATTTATTTCATTTATCGTTGAGCAATAAAACCAACTTTCAAACTTAACAATTGAGTAATAAAGCAAAATAGTGCACATAGGTAGTCAGCCAGTTACATTTAACAAAAAGTAGTACATGAGCAAGTTAAATGGACGGATTTGTAAATATACAATTTTGAAAGTGCCCAGCGTCACGGCGGTCCGCTTTCCCGCGCCGCGTTCGACGTCGCGGTCGCGTCCCCGCCCCCTCCCCTTCTTTCGCAATTATGCACTGCTGGCATTATAACCGTTTAGAAAAAAGAATAATAATAAAATGATACTAGTTCACTTCTGCATTGCCTTTTAATGCCCAAGTAATGGGAATTATTGTATATGGTGTTATTACATGCACCCCACCCATTGTGGAATTATACCAGGTGAAGTAATATTAGAGAGAGAAGAAAGATTTTGACACCGCCTTATTTGAAAATTTGCCTATAAAATATGACTATAAGGCAGCCGAATGTCATAAAATAAGGCGAGGAATCTGTTTTATTACTTCACCTATTTATTACGCCATTCACCCTACCTGCTTGTACCGGGTATACGTTCAAATTTATAAGTCTGAGAGTCAGTTTTTCAGGGCCAGTTTAAACTTATATTTATTGAGTAAACTGAGTTGAAATTGAACAGCTGGCTGACATTTGATTGTCTGATCTTAGTTTAAACCAGCGATATCGGGCGTTTAAACTTAGTTTAAACCAAGACCGTGCACTGGAAAACTGGCGAGAGAGAAGAAAGATTTTGATACGCTATGTCCAATTTGCCGAGCAGTTATTAAAGACGAAGCTTTCCCTAATTTTGTTAGACTTTTCATACGTAAAAATATTTGTTTACTTGTATTTTTGGAATAAACAAAGTTCTTTTTCCTTCTGTCAGTAAACTGTTTTTGTTACAAATAGTATGGGAAAAATGCAATGGGAAAAAAGGCAAAATTTGTTTTATTTCCAACCTTTGTTGGAAATAGAGCAAAACTCAGATTTTGGTATTATTTCCCATTTAAAAGTGAAATAAAGCAAATTTTGCGTTATTGCCGTTTCTGTTATTGCAATAGTTTCAGTCTGTTTGAAAGGCACCAGGCCCCCTTTTCAAATAGCCCAATTTTCTCTAAGAGTATGGGATTGATTTCAAATATCTCCATACCATGTTCGAGTACTCTAACATGAATACTTCCAGAGATATTCAGTATGAGATATTCGGTTTGTATGGGGGGTGCCACGCCCCCTCACCTAATAATGATAATAATAGATTGGCGCTTACACGTATGTTAGTCTTTGGCCGAGCTTCTCCTCCGATTTGTGGTGTGCGCCTTGATGTTGTCACACAAAGCGGATGGACCTACAGTTTTACGCTGACTCCGAACGGCGATTGTATTTTTATGAGAAGCTGTTTTCATGGCAGAAATACACTCGGAGGTTTGCCATCGCCTGTCGAGGGACGACCGCTGTTAAGATAAAACCTTTTTCTATATTTTTTGCGATGTTGCTTTGACCAGGGTTTGAACCCAGGTGCTGATGAGTGAAAGCGCGCACTGCTTACCACTACACCACAGCGGCCGACGCCCCCTCACCTAGCAGTATGAATTATACTTTACATCCGATTCTCATATCTGCCATATATACACAAAAAATTTCATAAAGATCGGTCGAGCCGTTTAGAAGGAGTTCGACCACACGCACCATGACATGAGATTTTTGTATATTAGAATGAAGTCGGTTTTGTTTTTTGCTTAAAAATTACTTGTTTGTGTAGTATAAAATATATTTTTATAAAAAATTTAGAATAAAACTTTGCATACTTTTGTTCGTCACTCGAAACGTCTATGTTTCTTCTTTCCAAAACGATCAATAATCAACTCAGTTTCAGGTTTATAAGAGCGAAAAGTACGGAGTGCCAAATTTTAGATCTCGATTCTGTTTTATTCAACAAGACCTATCGGAAAAGTAAAAACACTTACCAGGTATAAAGCAAAAATTTTAAAAAATTTTAATTTACATTTTCTGCTCAAAAATATTTTTCAAATTTATAAATTTTGTTTTTGTCTAAAAGTAAAACTAGGAAAATGATGGATAGCTTGCTCAAAATTTGTTCAAAAAACTAATAGCGTTTTCTTTTCTCGAAAAAAGGCTGCACTTATTCTGCCTTGTGTTAGCGCTGTCACATTTTCATGTTCTTTTCTCAGCCCTTTCACAAGGCGTTGTGTCCTTTTCTCAGCAGGTTGCGCTCTGATCCGGTGAAAGTGCTGCCTTTTCTGCCCTCAAATAAACGTGAGGGTGAGAGTTGCATAGTTGATTTTTAATTTAATCTTGTAAAAATTCAATTATTTTCCCTATCAGAAATAAGTGTTTTGCTTTAAAATTGTTAAAGACTCACAGGCCAAGTGAATAATTCACCTTTATTAAGTTCTATGAATAAACTGTGATGGAGTAGTACATTTTCTGTTTCATTCTCATATAAAGAATGCAATATTTTCTCAGATTTCAGGGCAACGCAAAGCAAGAGTTCCCATATAAAAGGGCAGAACTTTTTTTGAGAAAAGAAAACGCTATAAGCAATTGCTTTTTCTTAAAATTTCTAACCTTTTACTTAAATTTATTTGAACAAAAATCGAGTAAAAGGTCTGAAACTTTAAGAAAAGAAATTGCTTGGTTCTTCTTTATACGGCCCAATGACTCGGAGTGGTCAGTTGGCTTTTCAGTTGGAGTGTGAGTCGAACAAAATAGCTTGGAGCTGCTATTAACGGGTGATTTTTTTGAGGTTAGGATTTTCATGCATTAGTATTTGACAGATCACGTGGGATTTCAGACATGGTGTCAAAGAGAAAGATGCTCAGTATGCTTTGACATTTCATCATGAATAGACTTACTAACGAGCAACGCTTGCAAATCATTGAATTTTATTACCTAGAAAAGTTGGCAGAAAATCCGCTTTTTTATCGACAAATTTTGTTCAGCGATGAGGCTCATTTCTGGTTGAATGGCTTCGTAAATAAGCAAAATTGCCGCATTTGGAGTGAAGAGCAACCAGAAGCCGTTCAAGAACTGCCCATGCATCCCGAAAAATGCACTGTTTGGTGTGGTTTGTACGCTGGTGGAATCATTGGACCGTATTTTTTCAAAGATGCTGTTGGACGCAACGTTACGGTGAATGGCGATCGCTATCGTTCGATGCTAACAAACTTTTTGTTGCCAAAAATGGAAGAACTGAACTTGGTTGACATGTGGTTTCAACAAGATGGCGCTACATGCCACACAGCTCGCGATTCTATGGCCATTTTGAGGGAAAACTTCGGAGAACAATTCATCTCAAGAAATGGACCGGTAAGTTGGCCACCAAGATCATGCGATTTGACGCCTTTAGACTATTTTTTGTGGGGCTACGTCAAGTCTAAAGTCTACAGAAATAAGCCAGCAACTATTCCAGCTTTGGAAGACAACATTTCCGAAGAAATTCGGGCTATTCCGGCCGAAATGCTCGAAAAAGTTGCCCAAAATTGGACTTTCCGAATGGACCACCTAAGACGCAGCCGCGGTCAACATTTAAATGAAATTATCTTCAAAAAGTAAATGTCATGGACCAATCTAACGTTTCAAATAAAGAACCGATGAGATTTTGCAAATTTTATGCGTTTTTTTTAAAAAAAAAGGTATCAAGCTCTTAAAAAATCACCCGTTATATATTATTATATATGCTAATACTACTGCAAGTATTTTTGTAGAATTTCATGTCAATATTTATTTAAGAAAGCAGTTAGCAAAAAATTAAATTTAAGCAAAAATAATTCATTCATTAAATACATATCTTTCCACTGACGGTAATCTTACTAAGACTCAACTTTGCATATCATTGACAAAAATTAAAAATTTTCCTCAACGGCTGCAGCAGCGTGACTATTTTCGAAACATTTGTTTACAGCAATAATGGAAATTATAAACAAAAATAACACAAATGCGTTTTTTATTGGTTTGCCACACACCGTGTCAAGCGGCATAGACGGCAACAGCAGCAGCAGCAGCAGATGCAGCGACGGGGCGGCATGCCGCATGCCCCACAAACAGCATTTAATGAGCCTTGTACAACAGCTCTCGTGCTCGCTAAGCGGCGCGATGTTGAGGCGTGCTGAAATGATGAATGTTGTTTGTGTTTTGATAAACCGAAGTGCATATTTGAAGACATTTAATTACCATAAACAAAGAAATCAAACAACTATTATAGGCGTACATCGCTACATATACATAGAAGTGTGTTACGGCGGCAACAACAGATGAACGCATTTAATATATTTGATATGTGTGTATATACATATGTATGTATGTCTGTTTGTTAACGCATATACATAAGTATGTGCAAGCATACATATATTCCTAGTGATAATTAGACAATGTTGCATATTTCGAAATTACGTTTTTGAATTGTTTAAAGACATAAATGTCGTAAAAATTCGCTTGTTCAAAGGATGCCTGCCGCATCCGTGTTCATCGACGTCTGAGGGTGGTCCAACAAAAATTTGCCGCTATGAAATAATGATCGCTTCGCTTAAGACGCGTGTGCGAATAATGTTTATCTATGTATATATCATGTATGTATATATTTATGTACTTAAGTGTATTAGACCGTACTGATTTTTATACCCGAGCGCACTTGTGCACAAGGGTATATTAACTTTGTTTGTCCGTCCATGTACACGATAACTAGAGCAAAAATTGAGATATTTTAACGAAATTTTTTATGTTTTTTCTTCTTTATTGTCACTGTAACCGCCTAAGCGATTTTGGCCGAGTCCAAAACACCACGCCACTCATTTCTCTTCTGTGCCAACTGACGCCAATTGGAAATGTCAAGAGAAGCCAAGTCCTCCTCCACCTTTTCCAACGCATAGGAGGCGTACCTCTTCCTCTGTTACCAGCATCGCGGCCCGCGTTGAATATTTTCAGAGCAGTAGCCTTTTTGTTCATTCGAACGACATGGCCAAGCCAGCGGAGCCGCTGAATTTTAATTCGGTGCACTACGTCTATATCGATGTAAAGCTCATACAGCTCATCATTAAATCGTCTGCGGTATTCGCCATCGCCAATGTATAAAGGGGTCCGTAGATCTCTCGCAGAATCTTTCTCTCGAAAACTCCAAGATCCGCTTCATCAGATGTTTTCGTTGTGCATGCCTCCGCGCCATACACCAGCACAAGCATGATGAGTGACTTATAGAGTGTGATCTTTGTACGAAGAGAGAGGACTTTACTTCTCAATTCCCATCTCAGGCCAAAGTAGCACTTGTTGGCAAGAGTGTTTCTCCGTTGGATTTCAATTATGAAATTATTATTATTGGTGTTAATGCTGGTTCCAAAATAAACGAATTCGTCTGCTCTTTGAACTTGAAATTTGGTATGTACGTTGCCCTCTGTCGAAGGTAGGTTTGGCGAAATCGGACTAAGACGACGCCCACTTCCCATATAACGGTATTTTCGAAATTTTTAAAAACTACGATATTTCAGTAAATTTTGGAATCCAAGTTATTGAAAATTAGTATGCGAACAAGAATTTTGGCACAAAATAATATTACTATGAGAGTTATGGAAAGTAGGCGTTACGCTGTCCACTTATGATGAAATGGTGTATCTCAGTAGCCCCTTCACCAATCCTATCCGATTAGGCTATAACTACGCAATAACAACTTAGTAGAAAGTTAGATTATTATAATTTTTTGCACAATGGGCTTGCCGCCGCCTCCTTATGACCACAAATGAGTTCCTCGGTAACCGATGTATCAATTTCTACCAAACTCGATGCACTTAAAAATCTTGGTACGGAAAAGCCATTCGTTGAAAATTTTTCACATCGCACTAAAATTTCACCCGCTCCTCGTATAACGGTAAATTTCAGAAATACGAAAACTCCGATATTTCAATAACTGACGACGCTTATTTACTCCAAATTAATAGTTATAGCAATCTCTTAACAATAGATAAAACTGCTATAGACTTTTAGGAACTAGGCAAGATATATCTCGGTAACCACTTTATCGATATCTAATAAACTTGCTTCAATTATATCATTAAGTCTGACTCAGCATATCAAAAACGTTTGAAATCGGAAAAAACAAAGCTGCTTATCATGCAAACGTAATTTAGAGAAAGTTGAAATGACAATATTGATACCTTCGCCGGGTATATAAAGTTCGGTTTCGCCTGAACACATATGTACTTATTTACTCGTTATTTTTTGCTTTCTTTTTGGAGACTATTCTGCATTCAGACATTACCCCCTAACATGCTCGTATCATATCGACGGCTGAGTGGAAAATCGACCTATCCCGCCAGCCGGTTCGAAAACTCATCTCAGAAAACCTTTCGAGAACGCCTTACTTCAGAATTTGATTAAAAAAAGCTCAGAGAAATTTTCAAGAACGCCCCATTTCACCCTTCTGAAATAGGGCATTATTCAATCAAAATCTTATATATATTCTGAAATATGGCGTTCTTGAAAAGTTCTCCAAGATATGGCGTTTTGGAACTGGCTGCCAGATACGTAAATCCTCCACTCAGCCATCGATATGTTTCTATTTTTTAAGTAAATGAGAAAAACCAGCTTGTTTGCACTGAAATCGCCAAACTAAATTTTTCTATCGCTCGTAAGTAACTTCAAATAACCAAGAAGTTCGAGAATATCGTTTTGATGTGGATTCTGGACAGACGCTCGTCCTCCGAGGTAAACGAAAGTACTCGGCGTCGAAGTCTCTCTCTCATCATAATTCCAAAATTCGAATATGCTTTCCTTTACGCGACAACTTTATTAGACGTCGCTAGGTCCTACAGCTTTTAGACTGTGCCCCATCCAGCGCTTTTCTTGAATGGCGGTAATGTAATCCTTAGTCTTTACGAGAACATCAATCAGCCAGGCAGAGCCAGTATACGGAGATTCTAGGTGCATACCCTCAAATAGCAGTGCTTAGTCATCGGATGAGAGGCAATTTTGGGCTTGCTAGGGTCTTCCGAACGAGTGCTTGGTTAGAAGGATATTTGGTGAAACACCGATAGTCGTGGGCTGCTGGAACCGAATGCCGAAATCTTTCCCACATGCATGGACTTCTGTACACGAACTTTTTACCGGCAATGAAACATGGATTCATTACAACAACTTAAATTTAGCGTAAGTAATGCCCGGTGAACCCAGACCATCGACACCAAATCCAAATGTCTATGACAGCAAGGTAATGCTCTGTATTTGGTGGGACCAGAAGGTAATTCTGTATCATTAGCTTATGAAGAGTGATCACACGATCGACGGGCTCTCCGCAGACAATAATTGATGCATTTGAAGTGAGCGATTGAGGAAAAAATACCTGAATGGCCAACCAGATATGAGTCATTGGTTTTACACCACGGACATGCTCGACCGCATGTCGCACAAGCGGTCAAAAGTTATCTTAATGTTACCGGATGGGAAGTTCTAACCCACCCGCTTCATAGCCCAGATCATGCACCATCAGACTACTACTAGTTTCGGAAAACTCTTATGGGAGTACGCTTCACTTCAGTTGAAGGTATTAATCATTGGCTTGATACTTTCTTGGTCTCTAAATGTGCGGCTCCATACAACTGGCGCGCCCCCAGACAACTTTGAAAAGGTCATAGTTGGTGATGGGCAACATTTTTAATAAGACACATTGTAGCAATTATGCACAAAAAATTTCCAAACTCGAGAAAATCTCTTTTTAAACCTTCTTGCCTACATCAGCTCTCGAAGCCTATTTTAGAAAATCGCCAAACCGACTATTCTGACTTAAGGACTGCCATAATTTCAGTGTAAATTTGCAGCTGTGTCAAGGCGCGTTTGGGGCGATTATTGGTTTAATACTTCGTATTCACTTATAAGGCAATGCGATTTGCAGATTATACCACGCACTTTTTGAAAACCCTAGCCCACCTGCCTTATAGCACAGGCCCTACGTCATAGGACTGCTTTATTAAAACAGGGAGAGTGAAATTTTTAAAAAGCCACGATTGAATGATGTCACAAATTTCCACATTTCAGGCCGAATTAGTAAAAGAGGTAACACAGGAAGATATACGGACCTTGGGGAATGATGCTGTATGAGCATTACAACGACAAAGACATCGTGTGACGGACTAAAACACAGCGGCTCCGCTGGCTTGGCCATGTCGTATATAGTGCGGGCCGCCATGCTGATAGTAGAGTAAAAGCAAGGCCTCCTCGGCGCCGAAGTGACCAGGTAGAGAAGGACTTGGCTTCACTTGGCCTTTCCAATTGGCACAGAAGAGAAACGACTGGGGGGCAATATTGAAGAAGAAGAGGTCACACAGAATTGTCTCCAGTCCTTAGATTTTTGTATTCTTTCACTTTGAGACCCTAAATTTTAGCAATAAATTCGCACGGCCACTGGGCTGCAAAGGTCGTAATTCATGCACAAAGTTCTGCTTACACAGATTTCTTTAATATGTATTTTCTCATTATAATTCACTGACAAAAGCATACAAAATTTCACTGCTTACAAACAAAAAAACATTGTTTCACTATTCAAGTCGAACTTTATGAAATTTAGTCATGATCATTTGTTTGCTCAGATTCTCCTACCTTCACCTTTTAGAAGTATGCCGGCGATAAGTAATTAACGCTCCTAAAGTCATCAATTCTCAGCTGCGATGTTGCTTGAAATGCAATGCCGCAGTACGTCGATATGTCGCGGCGGTAATAACTAATCGCTGAAAACTGGTCGCCACCAATTTGTGGCTTAACCAATGCGCATCGCAATTTTTCACAATTTTTAGCAAAAAAAAAATATTTTGTTTTAGCAACGTTGTACCGAAAACCGCAGATTTTTTTTCTTTGTTATTTTTTTCCAATGCGCGGCCTGCCTATTATAAACGCATCACTGTGGTAACTCCCACTGCCCGCTACTGACCATTTACCGACCTTACCGAATTTTGTTTGCGTTTAAAAGAAAACTAATTGACACCACAAACGTCCCCGTCAAGAGGATAGGCGGGGGGGGGGGGGGTGGCACACAACAAATTTGCGGTACGCGGTAAGCGGCACAACAAGAAAAAAAATCAAAAAAGCCAAATATGTATTCACGCACCGTGTGCGCTTCAAATGCAATTATGCGTTTGTGTGCCTTTTGCGTGTTTGTTTTTGCGCTTCGTACGCGTCCGCGTGAGTGTGTGCTGTTTTTTCGGTTGCGTCAATGATGATGTGTGGCGAATTTGTGTTGATTTTATTTCAGTTGTCGGTTACGGTTTGACGTTGGAGTTGCCAATGCTGGCGCATTTGATGCTAAAACGCCGCTGCTGCTGCCGCCAGTACACATATGCAACCGTTTGCAAACAAACACAAATACAGGCGCTTATCATCATGCAGGCACACACATCCACCACGCACATAGCTAAGCGCACGAATGAGAGCGCAAGTATCCAACAAATACAAACGCATTGTTGCCGAACCCCCAAAACAGTGCAAACACATATGCTCCGCTACAGTGTTGACTCCAAAGCAGCGGCGCGCAACGCGTCTGCAAAGCAGCGCTGTTCCCTGAACTTCTTTCACTTGCCTTGCCAGTGTCGTGTGATCGACATCCGCATCCGTTCTTAATTAAAACGCGACCACTCTCACTAATTCACTTCATTTTGGTGGGAGGGTAGGGTGCACGCGCGCTCGCTTTACCAGGCTCTCTCGTCTGCAGTGGCATGGATTAGCAAAATGACCTATGGCATACCTGGCGCTGTGCAATTGACTGCGCTCTCGCTCTCAATTAGCTCATTGGGGAGCTGGCTGTTGGCTGCTGAGTGTAACGGTATTTTAACCCTTGCGGCAAGTGCAACACAAATATTGGATGACACTTCTGCAAGGCTTTCGTTCGGTTCTTCGTTCGTTCGTCCGTTCGTTTGAGTGCGAACTGCATGCGTGAGTTTGCACTTGCATTCGCAATTGTTATGCTGTTTGTATGTGTGTGGGTTTGTGTATGTTTGTATGCTTTGGCGCACGTATGCGTCCGCTTGTGCATACGCTCTGTCGACTGCAATTGCTGCTTTGTGTGTTGTGCGTTCATTCTAAGGCAAAATATTTATTTGGCGGCATGTAAATTTAGATATATATGTAAATTATATGGCACACACATGCATACAATCATACATATGTACATATGTACGTACGCATTAAAATGTTTAAATTCATTTGACTGCGGGTTGGTGAGCTTAACTCTAATATAAACTAGGGTAGTCTGCTTCATATTTTCATAATACACACACATATGTAAATATGTATGCTCCCTGTTGTTGTATTGCTCTGCTGTGGCTTAACTTCTATTCACACAAGCACAAGTGTTTATTTATCTTTCCAGCATTTTTATAAATCACGCACGAAAATGCCTAAAGTCAATTTTTTCCTTCTGCTACTCTTTACCCTCTCTCTCTCTATGGACTGCCGCTCACACATGCCACATGCTTGCTGCTGCTACAGTTCGGTTAACCAGAAAATTGTGTTGAATTATTTGCTACTTCGCCCACATAATCAAAACCCTTCGAGGCATTACCGCCGCCCCGCTCTGTTGTTGCTCTTTTCTTTCCCTTCCTTTGGCGCTGGCATTGCAGCCGACGGAACGCATGCATTTTATTTAAGTTGCAAGCATATTCACTTCTTCTTGCTCACGCAATGCTCCCCACTTTGACCGCACCTCGCTTCGCCGTCTGGGTTGCCTTGGTTACCCCCCAAACAACCTCAAACAACCTTGCTGTGAGTATTTTTCCTCTGCATACATTGCACTTGGCGTTTTCACTTCACTTGCTCTAATAAATACATACATACATATGTACGTACATACATACATGCCTTGTATTTCTATTGTAGCTTTTTCTGTATGCACGTACATACATAAGTATGTATCTAACCCCCCCCCTTGCATGTTGCCGCCATATTGTGGCAAGTGCAGATTTCGGTTATTACCAAAAACTAACCACGTTTTGTGGTTATTGAAGTTGTGTGGAATAATATTGGTAGGCCATAAGTTGTTTTTGGTCGTTGCTCATGTTCTTGTAAGCGCTGTTGTTGTTTTTTGCTATTGCATTATGATTACAATTTTTGCTACTACTGCTACAGAAAGCTGTTGTTGCAACAGTTTATTTGCTTCTAAGAGAATTGTTGCGTGCATTTACTATTTATTTTTCCATTGTTGCACTCAATATGTTATAGTATACATACATACATACGTTTGTATGGGAGTGTTTATGCATGCGCAAGTAAATACATTTTTAGATATACCAAATCTGCATACATATCTACATATCCAGCCCTAACTGCCAAAATAGCGTAAGGGACATTTTTTTCAAAATTTTCTTTTTGATTCAGAAATGCATCTAGATGCTCTAGGAATATTTCTGCATCCAAAAGAAAATTTTTAATATGTATTGTAATATGTATTGTATGTACATATATATTTTTTTATTTACATTTTTGAATGCATTTTTAAGTCGATACAGAAACTCGCTGAGCCACCCAGCTTAGAATATATTCATAAATACATAAAATGCGACTTGGTATAGAAATAAATTTTTACATAGAAAAATTCAACATTAAATAAAGTCAATTTACGCTTATCTCTGCATGTGATGAAATTTTTAGGCTTCACAAAAACTATCGAAACTAAATTGAGAAAAACCAAACTTCTTCAAGTATGTATTTTTGAATATATTACATGTATATCGGTTTCTTCAATGTTTTTCAATCAAGGCGGGTCTTTAGAGTGCAGCCAAGTCAGTTCCCTGCAAATTTCGATAAGTCGCGGGTTTTTGAAAAAGATATATTATTCAAACATTTTTTTTAACTTGAGGCCGTTTTTGGTGAAACATTGTAGTGGACAGTCAACAATCTATACGTAAATTTTGTCTGCCTTCGATTGGCGATTGTACCGAATCTACTTCAAACAAGTAAGAAAGTCTAAGTTCGGGCGGAGCCGAACATTAAATACCCGGCGCAAGTATTAAATATATGCTTTCCACCTTACCGAAAGCTACCGCTACATGATAAGCGGGTGTATAAATATTAAGTAAACTAGCATCCTTAAATTTCGAAATATTGAAATTTCAAGCATTTCTGAAATTTACCGTTATATGAAAAGCAGCCGTAATTTTAGTCCGATTTCAATAATTTTCAACGCTTTGGTTTTATGTGGCAAGCACAATAATCATACCGAGTTTGGTACAAATTGCTAGAACTGTTACCGATATACATAAATGTGATCATAAGTGGGCGGTGCCACGCCCATTTTCCAAAATTTTATCATAAGCGTATTTCCTGATAAAGAATTGTTGCAACAGTCAATTTTGAATAAATTAGCTTTAATATTTACTGATTTATCGAGGATTTCGTATTTCTCGAAATTACCGTTATATGGGATGTGGGCGTGGTTATTGTCCGATTTTAAAAATTTTCGGCCATTTGGTATGCTGTACCAGGGTCAACAACTGTGCCAAGTTTGTAAGAAATTGGTGCAGCGGTTTCCAAAATATACACATGTAACTATAAGTGGGCGTGGCTACGCCCATTTTTTTAAAAATTTTTAATATTCTTATTTCTCGTCTAAAAGTTATTCTAAATATCAATCAAATATCAAATATCAATTTGAGTGAATTATCTTCAGTAGTTACTAAAATATCGCAGTTTTCGTATTTCTGAAAATTACCGTTATATGGGAGGTAGGCGTGGTTATTGTCCGATTTTGCCCATTTTCAATACCATCCGTCCTACGCCAGAAAGAAGTGCGCGTACCAAGTTTCGTTAAGATATCTCAATTTTTACTCGAGTTATCGTGTGCACAGACGGACGGACGGACGGACAGACAGTCACCGCTTAATCGATTTCTCTTTTCATTCTGATCATTTATGTATACATTTGTCTATATCTATCTCGATTCGTTTTGCCTGTTACAAACAACCGTTATGTGAACAAAGTTATAATACCCTTGTGCACAAGTGCGCTCGGGTATAAAAACCATTGGAAAGGTACTGAAAATAGTAGATGAGGAAAGTTTTTTTACGGTTTCAAAATTGGTTGAAAATTACGGCCAATGTCGTTGTTTAAAAATGTCCGTATGTATTTTTGCAACCTGTTTAATTTGAGTTGTTTTCGCATTTGGTTTTACTTTGTATTTGAAACTAAACTTTTTAATAAAGATAAATGTCACGACGAAGAAATAAATCACAACGATAAAGACAAAAACGTGTAGGCGAAATTGACGATAAAGGCGAAAATGAAAACGATGACTAATACATATGTATGTAAACAAGACCCTGCAAAAAGTGGGTCTAGGTTAAATACTAGTACAGGACCACGCTACATTGTAACCAACACTAGTTAGTAACCAAAATGGTCCAAACACATAGAGAAAATATGGTTACACAAACATTGCGATGTCATTGGACCTGATCAGGCCCGTCGAGAGGGAGGGGGAAAGGAGTGAATACCCCCGGACCAATATTTGTACAAAATAGTCCGACTGTTACGTTACCTGTGCGATATACATACGTGTAGATTAAAATTTGGGTTTTAAATGGCTTGTAGTCTGCTTTATGTAATAAGTAGCATGAATTCAGTAGACTTGCGATTTGACATGTAATCCAAAGAAAATAAGAAAAATGATAATTATGTATGAAGACAGATTTTAAAATTTCTGTTGCTCTGCCGCTGTAGGTCGTTTCAGAGTAATTTTCTGCTTATAACTCGAGCTCGAGCTTACAACTGTTTCAAATTTTGAGGTTTTTTGCGGTTAAGTACACGAAAAACGGCTTTAATGGCCACTTTTACTTACCCTTCAAAATGCGCCTTCGAGTGGAGCAATACGATTTTTTCCTCAGAAACTATGGCGTCAGAAAGATGAGGTAATGACTTAGAAATCATGTGCTTTGTTGTAACTCATGAAAGAAAAATCGTATACCACCATTCGAGGGTGCAGTTTTAAAGATAACAATAGTACTAGAAAATAACTTCAAATAATTCAGATTTTTACTATTTCATCCAGGGACCGTAAATAACAGTTACTTTTTTTCTACAGCTAAACTTGGTTAGATATTTTTAAGTCGAAAATAAAAGTCCTTTCCTAGCAACAAATAAATCGCTTATTCAAATTAAACAAGTTTGGTCTCAACGGAAATAGGGCTAAAATAGCTTTAAAACTGAAATATTTAAACGAGGAAAGCCAGCAGAAAGCCAGCTGTTCAAAAATATTTAAATAAAAAATGTTTTTTAATTACCATAGAACAGACCTTGTGTCAAGTATATGCATTTATTTTGTATTAAGTTATAAAAAAAATATAAATAGAAGTGGTAGCCTTCGATCGTTATTTCTTTTTAAAAGCTATTTAAGTCCTCTTTCATTTGGTACCAAATTTGTTTAATTTGGAAAAAGCGGTTTGGTTACTATCCGAAAAGACCTTTATTTCGACCTTAAAAAATAGCCGGCCAAGTTTAACTGTTGGAAAAAAATAACTGCTATTTACGGTACCTGATTTAATCAGATAATCTTCATCTTCTATTAGCTTCTTATTTTGTTCTTTTTGGCCTCGTTCCATTTTGAAATAATATAGTCCTCGTCAGAAAGAATATAAATTTTAACTATGGGTCAATAACACGTTGAATAGCTTACAATGTTGCTTTAAAATTAGCCTTATATCTAACTAAAAATACAATAATTTTACCTGAAAATTCAATTAGTAAAAAGACCTAGGGTACAAATAATTTTGCAGCGAAAACACATGGATAATGAAGAGTACAGGAAATTGCTTTATTGTGAAGAAGGCCTAAAATGCGCAAAGAAACCAGATTTTTAAATTTTTAGCCTGGTGGATTTCGCGCAAAAAAGTTGTTTACATTTTGGACATTACCTTAAAAAATGATGTAGATTTTATTTTCATTAAGAAAGTTAATCACTGATTATTTCCAATACTTTTTTATTACCTTCAAATTTTTACAAGGCAATCGGGGAAAATGCAAAAAATGTTGGCCTTAACCCTTAATTTCATGTTGTGCTTTTTTAATTTTCATTTATTTAAAAGGTGAATTTTCCGGTTTGAGAGAAGAAGACTCGTGTTAATATTTATATTGTCTGATACCACAGAATATGTATGATCCAGATATAATCAAAAATCTGCGAAACCTGAGAAAAGAAATGTTTCCCCTCGATTTCGTTTTCGGCGATTGGGGCCATATGCTTTTAATTTTATACACCTATATATATAGGGGCCCGTGATTTTTTAGTCCCGGGCCCGAGTTTTCTCTCGACGGCCCTGGACTTGACCCCCTCTGGTGCAACGCTGCATAACATGAGACCACCTATACAACTAGTCCTTTTGGACCATGGACTGAATTTCTTAAGATTTTGTAAAAACCGAATATATAATAATTTTTAAAGGTGATTTTTAAATTTAAATAGCAAAATCTATTTTTTAAAATGCATTTTCTTAAAAAATTCGCCGTGGTGATGGACCACGAAGAGGTGGTATTCAACACATATATCAGGCTTTTACGTTTGAAGTGGTCCTGGTCAACATAACAAGTTACTACTATGCAACCTGGTCCTTTTGCACATACTTTAAAACTACGTCCCAGTAGACTACTTGGTCCGCAAATTTTTGCAGTTGTTTGGAACAGAAAAAACGAGTCGAGACAGATATAGGCAAATGTATACATAATAGCTTAAAATGAACAGGGAAATCGATGAAGCCATATCTGTTCGTCCCTCCGTCTGTCCATGTACACGATAACTCCAATGAAATTTGAGTTATCTCAACGAAATTTCGTATAAAAGTTGCCCATTGTCCAAGGTATGTAGGTTGGTATTGAAAACGGGCGAAATCGAACGGTAACCACGCCCACCTCCCATGCAGCTGTGTTTTCGAAAAATGCAAAATCTACGATATTACCGAAATACTGGATCCAGATTGTTGAAAATTGGGAAGTGAAATAGAATTTTGGCATAAAATGAGACAGTTATGAATTTTTTGGAAAATAGCCGTAGCTCCACCCACGGATTTTTGCTGATCGCAGAAGTAGCCTTGAAATGTGTGGGTTAATGCAGAGCCCAGTCAAACACAAATATGCTCATGTCCTAAAGAAATAAAAAATGGCTTTCCTAATAATAATAATAATAATAGATTGGCGCTTACACATATGATAGTGTTTGGCTGAGCTTCTCCTCCAACAAATGGCTCTCCTTGCATTTATTATTTTACATTTCCCTGAATAACTCTACCGCCTCTCTACAAACTATCAGCGAAAAGTATGAAGTCACAATTCAGCAATAACCCTGCTGTTGACTTATTCTTGTAATACAACCGACCAAAATATATATTAACTACCAACAAATTACTAACAATGTGCCAACGACAAGGAATAAAGAAAAAGCTCAACAATAAAACCAGTAAACAGAATAAACAACAAACAGCAAAAATTGCAACTGTAACAGAAATGTACGACAAACCGACACAATTACTTCGCGAAATTGTAAAAAATGCAACAAAATGGCCAACAACACAAACAACAAACAGGTAGTCAACGGAGCAACAATCACAACAATAAAAGCAGCAACAACATCGGCAAGTGGCAACTGCAGTTGCGCGGGCGACAAAGTGAAGATGTAAGCGGCAACATCAACGGTAACAGCGGCGACCGCGTTTGTTGGAAGTGGTGAGAAAAAAAGACAACAAAACCAACAACAATAACGTGAAACCAAAAATCACTAACCAAATGCGGTTGCCACGACTACGCGCCAACAGATGGATACACGCAGCTGAGGTAAGTGTGTGTGTGTGTGTGTGTGACCTGTGGCGGAGGCGGCACGAGGCGTGGCAGTGCGGTGAAGTGGCAGGAATTTTTGCTGTTTTGGGGTTTTCACTGTGAACAAATAACAAAACCAACAACAACAGCGAGGGCAATCATGATGGCGGCACGGCGCAGGTGGCAGTCGTAAAAAATTATGCTGTGCAAACAACAGGCGTCGAAGGAAAAACAACATGAGCAACAGCAACAAAAACAACCAGAGAAATAAAACAAATATGTATTTCCAACAATGTGCGAGTTGTGCGCGCATATGAAAAATTCGTTGCAATAACTACTATGTATGTAAAATGACAACAACTACAAACAAACAGTTCAAGCTGAAGCAGTGGCAGTGGCAGTCTTGCAACACCAAAATATGCGCGTATGCCACACGAATAAGCAACAATAAAATAATAAAACAACCAACAACTATGCTGACTGACGACAACGACTGGAGCAACACACACTTTTGTTAACTCGCGAAAGTTGCAAAAAAGCAAAAAAAAAACGACAAAAATTGAACGACGATACAACGATGAACCGCAAAAAGTTGTTGCTTCATCATCGGCAGCAACTGTAATGACACTGAAAACAGCAGTCAGCGTTCGTGGCTGACAAAAGAAGCAAAATAATGACAGCGAAAATAACCACTGAAGCAGCAACAATAATTCAACTGACTACTGAAGGACACAACGAGCTGCGAGCGAACGTTGCAAATGAACAATCATCGATGCTGGATGCCGGAGGAGCGGATGGAACGGATGGAACGGACAGGCGAATGGAAGGTATATTTGTTTGGAGGGACAGCGGACGGACGGAAAAGCGCAGCAAACGGAAGTGCGTTGGCCAGTTGCAGGGTTTCCGGATCTTTGCAAATTCACAGCAACAAAGGCAAAGTTTAAAAATGTTAAGCGAAATAAAATGAATTGAAAGCAACGAATGAAAAACAAAAGCTGCAATGATTGCTGCAAAATTAAAAAAATCAATAAAATGTGCAACGCATGCCACGCGTGGCGCTTGCAGTGGCTGAGGTGGGGAAAAGTGGAAATTGGTCAGAGTAATTGTTATTGAGTTAAATTGGAGGCTGCGTGTACGACCTGATGGTCATATAATCGTTGAAATATGGCTGCAATAGCTGCATGAAAATAACATTCAAGCATAGGCAAGCACACGCAAACACGCACTTGCACGCAGGCAGAGTTGACATTGTAAATTAATTCATACAATTTAAATGTTGTCTGTCATTGTTCGTGCTCATTTACAATAACGGCCAGTAGAATAGGAACCACTATAGTTTTTAATAATAATTTGTGCGTTTAAGAATTTGTAGATGTGCTATTACCAAACCTAGAAGAACTGAACGCTTGAAAGTAAAAACTTGACATGCATTTTTGGTCATTTAAAACTGCACTTAAATTTTCGGTATTTCAAAATTGGGCATACCGGTTTGGTTATATAAAAGTTCGACATCGATTTTCAGTTATTTTTATAAAAAGTTGAAAAAAATGTTGTTGTTACGAAAAAATTATGTACACATTTCAAATAACTTAAAATTATGCTTGTGTCCAAATTTCGACAAATTATGTCCGCCTTCTAAACTACCAATAATTTATGGTATGTCTTCAAAATACTAAAAAAAATTTCCAGCTTTTAAATTGCCAACAAGTTTTGTCCAGTTTTAGGGTACTCAAAAATTATGTCCACTTTTTACTTACTAAAAATTTGTATCTAGTTTTCGAATTACTAAAGTAATGTAAAGTTTTTAAGTTGACATTCAGTTATAAAATTACCTAAAACTATATCTATCCGTATTACCAAAAAGTTTCGCGTTTTTAAATTGCAAAAATGTACCGTCCAGTTTTCAGTTTAACAAAAATTGTGTCCAGTTTTTGAATTGTAAACAATTTGTACCGAATTTTCAAATTACCAAAAAATAATTTCCGGTATAAAAGTTGTCGACGATTTTTGGCCAGTTTTCAAACTACCAGATTTTGAACAGCTTAAGTTTATGCCTAGTTTAAAATTATCAGAAACTACTATATCTATGTGTCCTTTGAATTGAAAAATTATTACAAAAAATACGGTTTTTAAATTGCTAAGAATTTTTTTTGCGAGCTTTCCAGTTCCTAAAAATTATGTCCAGTTTTTTGATTGCCGAAATTGTTTGTCCTATTGCCTTATTGCCAAAAATTATGTCTAGTTTCAAAATAACCAAAACTTTTTGCGCCAAATATAATAAAAATAATTTTGTGCTCAGTTTTCGAATTACAAAAAATTATGTCCAATTTTTAAAATGCCAAAAAAATTGTCTCCATATAATTTTTGCTTTTCGCTTTTTAAGGTAATATTTATAAGGGATATAAAGAAGCTTATCTGAAGTAACTTCTAATGCTGAGGCGAGTGGTTAGAGGTGCGTACTACTACTCCGTGGGACCACTGCCTGATAAAAAAAAAACATCACAAAAAAATATGGAACAAGTTTTTTCTAAACGGCGGTCGCCCCTCGGCAGGCAATGCCAATCCTCCGTTGTATTTCTGCCTTGAAAAATAGATCAAATTGCCATTCGAAGGCAGCGTAAAACTGTAGATGCCTCCGTTTATGTAACAATATCAGATCGCACTCCACAAATTAGAGTAGAAGCTCGGCCTAACTCTTAGCAAAGCCCTGGCGGGCCAAACGAACATCTGCAGCTAACTAAGCGCCAACTCTCGCCTCTCACCCGTGTCCGGCCCGGGCATTGTCTATTGGGAACCCATGCGATATTATGTAAATTGTTTCTTAACCTTTACTGTCGCAGCTGTTTGGAGAACGACGAGGTGGAATAACGTAAGCATTCCCATATTGGCTCTTATTTTATCAGCTTACTTAAGAACTCTAACCGAAATTACAGTTATCGTAATTGTATTTTAAGTGGCAACACAATGGACAATGCAATAATTATCCCGGTGAGGATCTCACAGTGATGCCGCTAGAATTAATTGAAGTTGAAGAGCATCCCAAGACTTTTGCGCTTATAATCCTTTTGGCGATCCGCAAGATGTAACGCCAAAAGTATTATAAGCGCAAAAGTCTTGGGATGCTCTTCAACTTTCCACTTCAAATTTACATAACGTTTAAGAATTCTGAGGTCCATAGATGATCAACAAATGTAACGGGAGCTCACTAGTAGCATTTATTATTTTTTTATATTATCAATTATTTATTTATATTATTTATTATTTATTATTTATTTATATTATCAATGAATTATTATTTATTTATATTATCAATTATTACTGTAGCTATTCTTAGTGCTTTCACCGTACAAAGTTAACAGCAGCATTACTTTTTAAAAGCAAAAACATTTAGAATTCATGCGCTGCATGCTCCGCACCGCTATTGCATATGTAGCATATTTTGTACCAACGGCAATGTCTCATACCTTAATTCACCTCAGCAACATATCGAAACTTTTATTCGCACTGCACTTGCGAAATGTATCAGCGATTGTTATTTTCATCGATTTTTCGGTTTTTCGCTAGTCACAGCGTGCTCTCCCATCCCCCAGTC
Source organism: Rhagoletis pomonella (assembly GCF_013731165.1). Taxonomy (NCBI): domain Eukaryota; kingdom Metazoa; phylum Arthropoda; class Insecta; order Diptera; family Tephritidae; genus Rhagoletis; species Rhagoletis pomonella. The sequence goes on along the minus strand of NW_023458556.1, from coordinate 53,450,403 downwards.
ATTCTTTTCATTTGTTTTATTTTGAGTGCTGCATCGTCGCGGAAGTGCAAATAAGAATTCAATCGGCGCGTGTCCTTTTCCCAATTTTACTGCACCATCATTCGTACGCACTATTCCGCGAATGTAAAAAAGAAACAGCAGACGCACGTCCGATACAGCAACACAGTGTGTACAAAAAGAAAGCGTCACCGGTATATGCAACACCGTTGGCCGCCATCAGCGCCAACACCAGCATTACGTAAACGGCCACCAACTGTTCACCAACACTGCCAAGTCGAGTAGTATTGCCTGATGTAGCTCGTGATTTTATTTGATAGCTTGGCTGTTGGAATTCCCTACACAGTTGGTGTCTCATCCGTCCTTCGATCATCAGTTTGGGTTTTGTACTGTTTTTCGGTGGACCTTTTTGATTTTTGAGGCCAACATTGCGGCCACCAATCTTCTGGCTTTCGTGGTCGGCCCATAGCTTGCTTCCACGATGGGTTCCACCAACGTCGAGCGACTTGCTCCTTTTTTT
>NW_023458556.1:53446566-53449786 GCF_013731165.1 Rhagoletis pomonella | reverse complement strand
TTTTTTTGGTTATCACTGACTGCTGTTGGTTCTCTTCGACTTTGTCATTTTTTTTTACGCGCACGCGACCGCATATTTTCTTGAGGTGTGGGCAGCAGCAGAACGATGCATACCAAAGGCAAAAAGATGAAACGAAAATGCAAGGATAGCGAACCGGCTGTGCAATTTGTCACTTGATTATTGCGCGAAAATGTGCAAGCGATAACTGATAGGCGAAGTGATACGAAAAATATCGAAGCGGTTTATTTTCATTTCGAGTTACATTTAACAAGCTCTACCACACTGATTAAGTGTGGAGGTGTTAAATTGGTACTTTTAACTCTGTGTTGGTAATTGCTGTGTGTTTCGGCTTTTCAATAAAAATGACAAAAATGTACCACTTGACGCAGATAAATGCTCGCCAGAATCGACGTGTTACAAGCAGAAGTATTACACCGCTTATGCTGATAAAATTAAACGCCCTCTCTTTCGCCTTCTTTCTTCCACAATTTCTTCCTTTTTGAGCTTCTGGTTGCCAGTGTACACTTTGCTTCATATCATTTACAGTTAACTCTACCACAACGAATTGAATTAATTTTTGTAACGCGAAAATGGCTGTCGCTCACATCGTACATACATATGTAAAGACAAACTTCTTCTTCTTCTTCTTATTTGGCACTACAACCGTTTGTCGGCTTAAACCGAAGCACAAAAGCTTCGCCTGTGCGAATTTGCGCCAGTTCCTCATCCCGAGTGCAGACAGGTCCTTCTGCCATTGGCCCTTCCATTTTGTTCGTGGGCGCCCTTCCTTTCGTTGTCCACCGATGGATGCCGCGTCGAAGGTTATTTTCCATACGTACAACATGGCCAAGCCAGCGCAGTCATCGTATTTTAATGCGTTCATATCATTTAAAGCTCATAGAGTTCGCCATTCTGTCCTCTCCGATACTCGTCGTTTATGCCAATGGGGCCATAGATCTTGCACAGAATAGCTCTCTTGAAAGCACCCAAGGTTTTCCCAATTTTGCTCGACGCACTCCACATATTTGCGCCATACAGAAGAACAGGAATGACGAAAGACTTGTAAAGCGCAATGTTTGTTCGTCGAGAGAGAGCTGTGCTTTTCATTTGCTTGCCGAGCCCAAAGTAGCACTTGCTGGAAAGAGATATTATTCTTCACCTTCTTCTATATATATTTTCTGTATATGGTGTCGCGCAAGAGTGAATCGCCTTGTATTAAGCTTCATTTGGTATCAAGCGGCGAGGAGAGGTCCTTTCCCAATTCGGACAGAGCTGAAGGGTGTGCTCGACGTGCTTGCTTATTGTGGATCGGACAAGGTAGACTGAGATTCCAGACTTCGTCATGATAGTTGTTTCTACGCGGATGGTAACAGCCGATAACCTCTTTCGCAGCGGTATGAAGATTGGGAGATGGAGTCCCACGGCGACGAAGAGTTGCTTGATTAAGCAGGATTGAGAGTCTATTGCTAAATTATTGGGCTGTCCGTTGTGACTGCAGATTCGCGACTTGGAACCTAACCGCGTTGTCTGGCATATGTTTTTTAATACACAGAGGTGCATGCGGACCTTAGCTGCAGCAAGGTCACAACATAATCAATTAGTTCTTCGTTCTTTGATCAGCGGACACCCAAGTCGCTTTGTCGATGTTTTGATGCTCGGGTCTGGTACTATCAACTTCCAATATTCTGTGCCGCAGCAAAGTCGATCAGCCTCTTTGAGTTGTTGGAGGTATTGTCATGAAGGCTGAATTTTCTGACTGTTGGACCAAAAATTGCTTCCAGGAGACTAGGTGCGGAGTCTCCTCCGCCCAACCAAAAATCACACACCAAATTTTTGCTCCGTTTTATGACAGCTGTAATAGTTGTTACACGGTAATAATTTTTTTGCAGCCTTACCCCGTCCATCGCATTTCCTGTACTGCGGTGATGTCGGCCTAGTATTTACCCATGACATCCAGGCACTTTCCCCATGGAGGGTGCGGACATTCCAGGTCCAGGTTCCAGGTCTATGGTGCAATCCTTGTTCCGTTTGCGAGGGTTGTCAACGTGTGTAGAGTCAGTTATCCGATTTTCATTGGATAGGGGTTTGTTCGTGGCGGGTCTCAAGCCCAGCTCAACCATTGCTGTGCCGAATGGGTTTTCAACCGCATACACGATTAGATAACGAGCCGCACTTACTTTCGAACAGACAGTGAACCCTTAACGGGTAACAGAAGATCCTGGCGTGTGCTCGCAAGCTAAATGAGCAATATTAGTGGGACGAGCAAGGCGAGAAAAGCAAGCAAGATGAGCACGAGCAAGACGAGCAAGATGGGTAGAGATGAGGACCAGTTGTTTTTGGTAAGAGAAACAACAGGAAGAATGAATGCAGAGTGTGCATGTTGAGGAGGAATTGTTCCTGGTCAGGGACACAGCACAGGAATAAAGAAAGATGAGTGTGCAAGTTGAGCAACTCGGAGCAAGTTTACCAAGTCGAGCAGGCTGAGAGTTCAGCATTACTCCGATCTGTTCTTGGGTACGGCCTCTCGGGGAGTATTCATGGTGGCAGTGGTTTAACGCCAAAATGCGGGTAAAACCGGCCTTGGTTGGTTCGATGTGGAGTTGCATACCAACCAAGTGCCGGCACCCAACGAATGGCAGAGGCTTTGGATAGGCTTCGAGCCCTACCAAGGTGGTTAGTGTGTCCACCCCACACTGCCAATTGGTACTGTAGTGCTTGCTTTTCAGGGCGCTGATCAACGAAATGGAATTGATTTGTTGTGCTTTTTTTTAGCGCCGTTAAACACACGTTAAACAACGACACATCTGTATCAATCTAAAAAATTAAAACGAGTTCACAATATTGATATCTAATGAATGGTCATTTAAAAAGCTTATCTCTGGTCCTACTTCGTTAAAATGTGTTTCGAAAAAATTCAATTTTTTTGAGTAAAAGAAAATTTGTGCTGAGTTTTTCCCAGTAAGTAATTTTCAAATTCAAAGCCAAACAATTTAAAGGTCACATAGGGCAATAAGTTATCAACTTTAAATTATAGTTAAATCACTAGAGAACCACAACAATGGAATATTTCATAGATAATGTCTCGGATCTACACATTTACGTTTGTGAATGCCAATTTATTATTAATTTTTTCCTCACATTTAATTTTTGAAATTTAAATTTATTTATTAATTTTTTTTAAAGTACATTGTATTGCAATCACGAAATATCAAGCTGTCGC
>NW_023458556.1:53443655-53446466 GCF_013731165.1 Rhagoletis pomonella | reverse complement strand
GCGACAGCTTGATATTTCGTGATTGCAATACAATGTACTTTAAAAAACATATTAAAAAATAAATTTAAATTTCAAAAATTAAAAGTAAGGAAAAAATTAATAATAATTTGGCATTCACAAACGTAAATCTGTAGATCCGAGACATTATCTATGAAATTTTCCGTTGTTGGGGTTCTCTAGTGATTTAACTATAATTTAAAGTTGATAACTTATTGCCCTATGTGACCTTTAAATTGTTTGGCTTTGAATTTGAAAATTTCTTACTGGGAAAAACTCAGCACAAATTATCTTTTACTCAAAAAAATTCAATTTTTTCGAAACACATTTTTAAGAAATAGAAACAGAGATAAGCTTTTTAAATGACCATTCCTTAGATATCAATATTGTGAACTCATTTTAATTTTTTAGATTGATACAGATGTGTCGGTGTTTAACGTGTCGTCCTACCAGGATGGCCTAAGCCCACGGCGCTAAAAAAAAGCAAAACGGATCAATTCCATTGCGTTGATCAGCGCCCTGAAATGCAAGCACTTCAGTACCAATTGGCAGTGTGGGGTGGACACACTAACCACCTTGGTAGGGCTCGAAGCCTATCCAAAGCCTCTGCCGTTCGTTGGGTGCCGGCACTTGGTTGGAATGCAACTCCACATCGAACCAACCAAGGCCGGTTTTAACCTCATTTGGGCGTTCAGCCACTGCCACCGATCGGAGTAATGCTAAACTCTCAGCCTTCAAACTCATCTTCCTTTCTTCCTGTGCTGTCTCCCTGACCAGGAACAATTCCTCCTTAATATTCACACTCTGCATTCATTCTTCCTGTTGTTTGTCTTACCTAAAACAACTGCTCCTCATCTCTACCCATCTTGCTCGTCTTGCTCGTGCTCATCTTGCTTGCTTTTCTCGCCTTGCTCGTCCCACTAATATGGCCCATTTAAGGGCTCACTGTCTGTTCGAAAGTAAGTGCGTCTCGTTATCTAATCATGTATGCGGTTGAAAACCCATTCGGCACTGCAATGGTTGAGCTGGGCTTGAGACTCGCCACGAACAAAACCCTATCCAATGAAAATCGGATAACTGACTCTACACACGTGACAACCCTCGCAAACGGAACAAGGGTGCACCATAGACCTGGAACCTGGACCTGGAATGTCCGCACCCTCTATGGGGAAAGTGCCTGGATGTCATGGGTAAATACTAGGCCGACATCATCGCAGTACAGGAAATGCGATGAACGGGGTAAGGGTGCAAAAAAATGGTTACCGTGTAACAACTTTTACAGCTGTCATAAAACGGCGCAAAAAATTGGCGTGTGATTTTTGGTTGGGCGGAGACTCCGCACCTAGTCTCCTGGAAGGCATTTTTGGCCCAAGAGACGGAAAATTCAGCCTTCATGACAATACCTCCGACAACGCAAAGAAGCTGATCGACTTTGCCGCGGCACAGAATATTGGAAGTTGGTAGTACCGGACCCTAGCAACAAAACATCCACAAATCGATTTGGGTGTCCGCTGATCAGAGAACGAAGAACTAAATTGATCATGTTGTGACCTTGGTGCAGCTAAGGTCCGCATGCGCCTCTGTGTATTAAAAAACGTATGTCAGACAACGCGGTTAGGGTTCCAAGTCGCGAATCTGCAGCCACAACGGACAGCCCAATAATTTAGCAATATACTCACAATCCTGCTTAATCAAGCAACTCTTCGTCGCCTGAATATACATGAGCAGTGGGACTCCATCTCCCAATCTTCATACCGCTGCGAAAGTGGTTATCGGCTGTTACGAGCAAAAATGGGAAAACCTTGGGTGCTTTCAAGAGAGTTATTCTGTGCAAGATCTATGGCCCTGTTCGCATGAACGGACGGGTATTGGAGAGGATCGAATGGCGAACTCTATGAACTTTTAATGACATGAACGCATTAAAATACGATGACTGACTTGGCCATGTTGTACGTATGGAAAATAACCTTCGACGCGGCATCCATCGGTGGACAACGAAAGGAAGGGCGCCCACGAACAAAATGGAAGGGCCAATGGCAGAAGGACCTGTCTGCACTCGGGATGAGCAACTGGCGCAAATTCGCACAGGCGAAGCTTTTCTGTTTCGATTTAAGCCGACAAACGGTTGTAGTGCCAAATAAGAAGAAAAAGAAGTTTGTCTTGACATATGTATAATACTCGTACATAGTGGTTAAACGTTATTACGATGTGAGAGACAGCCATTTTCGCGTTACAAAAATTAATTCAATTCGTTGTGGTTGAGTTAACTGTAAATGATAGGAAGCAAAGTATACACTGGCAACCAGAAGCTCAAAAAGGAAGAAATTGTGAAAGAAAGAAGGCGAAAGAGAGGGCGTTTAATTTTATCAGCATAAGCGGTGTAATACTTCTGCTTGTAACACCTCGATTCTGGCGAGCATTTATCTGCGTCAAGTGGTACATTTTTGTCATTTTTATTGAAAAGCCGACACACAGCAATTACCAACGCAGAGTTAAAAGTACCAATTTAACACCTCCACACTTAAGCAGTGTGGTAGAGCTTGTTAAATGTAACTCGAAATGAAAATAAACCGCTTCGATATTTTTCGCATCACTTCGCCTATCAGTTATCCCTTGCACATTTTCGCGCAATAATCAAGTGACAAATTGCACAGTCGGTTCGCTATCCTTGCATTTTCGTTTCATCTTTTTGCCTTTGGTATGCATCGTTCTGCTGCTGCCCACACCTCCAGAAAATATGCGGTCGCTTGCGCGTAAAAAAAAAATGACAAAGTCGAAGAGAACCAACAGCAGAGTCAGTGATAACCAAAAAAA
>NW_023458556.1:53440122-53443555 GCF_013731165.1 Rhagoletis pomonella | reverse complement strand
TCAATTCAAGTGTATTACATGCGCCCCACGCTTTTCATTTTCAATTTCATAGATTGTTTATAATGACTTTTGCTAAAATTTCAAAATCAAAAGTTATCAAAACAAATTCTATGGGACTGAGAAGTATTATTTTCTACTTTTTAGTCCATTTATAAAAGCGTTGTATATTAAAAAGTTTTTTTTATATTATTTATTTTCTACTTTTTAGTCCTGTCTGAATAAAAGTTTGCAATAGATATTAAAATAATTCAACGATATTAATAGAAAGGTGCACACACATGCATTTACATATGTATGTACATACAAACGAGCACCAATTAATTTTATTTAAAGAAATGGCGTGTCGTCTATTTCCGGTGTAGCAAATGTAGTACATAGGGCGACATCTAGATGTCATCTACCTCGCCCTATTCACTATGCTTTTTTATAGGAGCTTTTCAAAGCTTTGCTTTATGGTGTCGGACACACAACATTGAAAGCTTCTGGAACACAACATTGAAAGTTTCTGGAACACAACATTGCAAGTTGATAAAAGCGTTGTAAAAAATAAAGGTAATTAAAGAGGAAAGAATATAGAGAGAGACACAGACACTCAATCTGGGAACTATTTTGGGATTTTAGAGATTTCTGCGATTCTCCGGTCTTATCGATAAAATAATCGACATTTTTATCGCTTTTGTTATCGATATTTTGGTCGATTTCGTTATCGAAATTTTTATCGATATTGTAAATTTTGCTATCGACATTTTCGAAACTTATCGATATAATAATCGATATTTTTATCAAATTTGTTATAGATGTTTTCATCGATTTGTTATCGGTTTTGTAATCGGTACTGTCAGCGATATTTTTTATCGATTTTGTTATCGATATTTATCGATATGTTTATCGATTTTGTTATCGATCTATTTATCGATTTTGTTATCGATATTTTTATCGATTTTTCTATCGATATTTATCGATTTTGCTGTCGATATTTTTTATCGTTTTTGCTATCGATATTTGTTTATTTTGTTGTCTATATTTGTCGATTTTGTTATCGATATTTATCGATTTTGTTATCAATATGTATCGATCTTGTTATCCATGCTTGTTATCGATTATTTATTGATTTTGTTATCGACATTTTTATTTTTATTTGGTATAAAGATAAAAACGAACATAAAAGAAAACAGAAAAACATAAATGAAATTAGAACGAACAGGGGCAGAGGTAAGGATCTAGATAGAAAAAAGACAAAAAATATAACCCTAAGCAAAAGCAGATGTATGTATGTATGTACATATGTATGTGCCTATCTTAGTTATGAGACAAAATAGATATGTATGTAACGTAAGTTTCACTTCTCCAGTGTGGACCAGGCGCACTTACCTTTTTTTTTGTTTTGGAAGAACCTCACAATTTTTATTATGTAACTTGTGTTAACTGGAACAGGATAATCGATTTTCTTCAAAATTGGTACCTTTTCCGCAAATTGCACTAAAAAATTTAATACAAACTATCAAAAATTCAACGATCGGGTCCAACTGGTCTTTTGCAAATTTTATTAGCTTTCATCAAAAATAAGAAGCTAATCAAATTGAGTGAAAAATGTAGGCTCTAGGGAATTGTGAGCACAAAATGCCAATTTAGAACAGTGAATTATGCAGCAATAATGTTAAAAAAAAATTAAAATTAACTTATAAAAATTGATTTATTTATTTAGTGCACATGTTAAAAAAAATAGTTTTTACATTAATTTAGAAATGGTTGAATTGCTATATTAATAAGTTTAAAACATCACAACAAGGGTTTTCGCAGAAAATGTTTCAATAAATACAAGGATACACTAACATGCGTTTGAATTCATACATTTTTTGATTATAATTGAATATTTTTCTTTTTTTATCATTTAAATTATTACACGCTAAGTCGATGTGTTTTACACTCGAATTCTTGTAACAACAATTAATGTTAAACGAAATTATTACATGGAACTCGAAAAAAAACGTACAAATAATAATAAATTGAAATTAATACAAAAACGCGTGAGGAGAATTTACAAGAAAAACAACAAACAACGTCGCACACAAGTGTAATTGTGAAAAAGTGAAACCTTGAAAATGGAAAAATTACTGGCGTACCGCACTTATTTACCGCAAGTTTCACCGCGAAATTGATCATTCAATGGCTTACCGAGGGCAAATATCGGGCTGCAACTCGAAAAAAGTAAACGCACAGAGCTACATACATGCATACATACATACAAACGTGGGCATTCATTCATATACACACATAGTAGCAGTTTCAAGAATAAAAAATATAAAAAAAACATAAAAGAAGTGCAAATAAACGCGCGTTCATGAGCAACAACAACAATACAAGATGAGAATAGTCATTTTTGCAACAAATTAAAAAACAAACAGCAGAAATTTTAAAATTTCATATTCATGTAAAACAACAATAACAGTACAGAGAACTGCCACCAAATGCCAATAAAACGGCTAAAAAAATTAAAAAATGCATAGCGAAAAAAAGCAAAAGAAAAACACTTTAACGAAATGAAATCGAAAAAAAATTCAAGTGTACCAAAGTTATTTGGTGATACAATGCCCAACCCACACGAGCGCCGCCGCCTCCTCCCTCACCAATGCTATCAATTCACCTGCCGTCGGTTGGCTGAACAGCAGCGGTTGGGTGGGTGGTCGTCGCTCACAGCGATTGTCTGCATATATTGGCCGCAGAGTAGGCCAGTTGTTGGTGTAATTTTTGTTTTGAAGTGGTCAACCAACTGAGCGACCACAAACGAAACAAAAACAAAAAGCAACGAAAACGTATGCGAAAAAAAACGAAAACAAAAAATGAATAATACAAATAAAAAAATGTTTACGATGTTTACAACTTTGCGCTGTTAAATAGCAATGGAAAAAGCAAAAGTAACAACAATCAACATAACGAGATAACAAATAAAGTAAAAAATAATTATGAATTCACATGGATTGCAGGGCGCGTGGGTAAAATGCGCGGTGTGGCGCCTACAAGCAGACTACACATTCTATGCAAATCGGTTGAGAAATGAGATTTTGAAGAGATTGGAAATAAAAATATGCAGATATTGGCAGCTAATTTGAGAGCGGAAATTTAAACGAATTTGTATGTACAAAACGAAGCAGCTGATTAAAGATTTTATTTGCGAAATGAATTCTCACAAACTTGATCAAATTTATAGAAAATACCTAAATACATATTTATAATTAAATTATTGCGAAAAGTTTTCGACCCTTTTCTACTAAATACTCTTCCTCCGAAAAATCAGCGTTGCCAAACAAGCCGCAAAAGTGGCTTTTATTTGTGGCCAACACAATAGCTTGTCAGGGTGTTTGCGGCGATTTGTAAATCAGCGGTTTTATTTTGCTGCTGTTTTGACTGGCGAACATTAAATTACAAAAAAAAA
>NW_023458556.1:53431574-53440022 GCF_013731165.1 Rhagoletis pomonella | reverse complement strand
TATTTTGCTGCTGTTTTGACTGGCGAACATTAAATTACAAAAAAAAAGGTGAAATTCAAATGCGTATTTGCAAAAAATAGCTCTTCAGATATTTTAGAAATACAAAAAATTCTTCATAAATTAAAACAATTAATTAGTGACTAATTAATTGGCAACTCGATACTTTTTTTTTGTATTGTAGGCTTTTAATTCCAAATTTAACTTTGCTGAGTGATTTTGCATTTTAATTAAATGTAGCTTAGAATTTATGATGAGTCTCAAAATGCATTAATTGAAATTTAACTATAACACCGTGCGACTGAAACAAAAAAAATTCGAAACAATCAATATACTCACAAAGCTGTGGGCCAAATACAGTAAAACTGCGTTTTTGGTTTTGCTCTCTGCCGCCAGGATTTTTTCTAAATGACTTTGTGGCTTCAAAGATATGCATAATTCCAAAAATTATTTAAAAATTCTGTGCAATGTAGGATAACTATATGGGTACCAAATAAAAAAGAAAACTCTGACGAATTTCTAAAACAAAAATTTGTTGGTTAGCAAGGACGAATATGTATTAAAGATGCGCTTTTAATACATCTAATTTTTTAAGCTAATAAAGTTGGAAGGGCGAAATTCGAGAAAGTGCTCGAGTGCATATTACTCCTTAACATGCATTTTTTTAAAAATAATTATTGCAAAATTTAAAGGATATTCAAAGATAAAATTTTAAAAGGACATCTTCAATACCTAATCATCCTTGTGCACCATAAAATTTAATCGGCTTTAATTCTACATATTATTCGGCACGATCTTCAGAATTAACTAATACATATGTACATATACACGCCATGTCATGTTTATAAGCGCGCATCATATTGACAACTTTCTAATAAATCTAATTAAAAAGCTCGTAATTTTTACGAAATGTTGTTGATTTTTTTTTATATTGCACAAAGTTTGAGATTTGTATTCATTCGGTCTTTGTTAAAGAATAAACTTTATTTTTATAAAAAACTTAATAAAATTAAATAACAAAAAGGGAAATTTTTAAAACTTGCGTTTATATTTATTACGCGGCGTGTATATATCGGGCTTATTCAAAAAAATCTACTATTTCTTTTTTAATCGACTTCAAAAAAGGAGAAGGTTATCAATTCTTCAGAATATTATGTTTTTTTTTTTTTATATATGGCACCGCATAAAGCTCAGAATAAACACAATGGCCGCGCACGACGGCTTTCGTCAATTGTTTTTTGTTTTCAAAATTATCATTAAAATTAAATATTTTTTTCGGTACGTGCGAGCATGTAGATTTGCTGGATTTAAGAATGGATAAAAACATTGCCAAACTTGTGAAAATAATAAAAATTACTACAATCAACACTCAGTCAACATTGTGCCGATCCCGCCGGGCGGTATCAATACAACCGAAAAATGTCGGCGGAAAAAACGCTTGAAAACCCGGTTTTCCGAAACACCGATCTTATTTGAACATCCCTAGTATAATTATGATAAACAGCTTTCATCTTTGGCGCTGTAACCTTCTAGGCGATTTCGGCCGAGTTCAACAAAGCACGCCAGTCATTTCTCTTCTGTGCCAAATGACGCCAATTGGAAATGTCAAGTGAGGTCAAGTTCTTCTCCACTTGGGCTTCCCATGGCAGTGGGGGCCTCGCTCTTCCTCTGCTACCACCAGCGGGTTGCGTGTTAAATACATTCAGAGTTGGAACGTCGGTATCCTTTCAAATTATATGGCCAAGCCAACGGAGCCGCTGTATAACACTTGTTGACAAGAGTGATTCTGTAGTGAATTTCAATTCAGACATTATTATCGGTGTTAATAATGGTTCTCAAGTAAAAGATATTCTCAACTTTCTCGAATTTATAACTGCCAACAGTGACGTGGGCTCCAAGCCGCGACTGTTTGTTTGATGACAGGAGATACTTCGTCTTGTCCTCGATTACCACCAGACCCATTTGCTTTGTTTCCTTATCTAACTTGGAAAAGGCAGACGAGGCTTCGCGGTTTTGTTTACGATGATGTCGATTTCATCGGTATGTGCCAGTATTAGCACGCTTTTGTAGTAAATGGTTCGTGAGCAATTCAGTTCTGCAACCCTTATTATCTTCTACAAAACCAGATTAAGTAAATCACACGAAAGACAGTCTCTGTCTTGCTCAATGCCATTTTACACAGCCGTATCAGTTTCTCGGGCATGCAAAATTCAGCGATCGCGGCGTATAGGCAACTCCTTTTAGTACTGCCGCAAGCGGTTTTGAAGTCGACAAATATACGGTGTGCGTCGATTTTTTTATCGGAGGTCTTTTCCATAATTTAAGTAGGTTCTGGGCATCGCCATGGTTTTTCTTACAGGAGTTCGCCCTGGTCAGGAAAACATCGCCTAATTCTCTGGTAAAATTTTCAGATGTTTTTCCTGTCGGACTGCATTTCGAGCTCTTCGCACGCACCTATTTCGTCCTCTCTCTTTATATTGCTGCAAATACGTCTCTTCAGTTCCCTGTAATGGTACCACATTGCTCGCTTCGCAGCGTGGCAGCGTAGGCGGCATCTTTTTCGCTGCAGCTTCTTGACACTTCTCATCGTACCCGTTGTTCTTTCGGGCGCGCTCAAATCTGGCTGCTTCTTCGGTGGCGGTACGTAATGAGCGAATGCTGAATGCATTGGCCGTCAATTGTGGAGGCTGAATTTTCCGAAGGTAGGGCCAAATATCATTTCTTGTCGACACTGGCATTGGTGTCGCCAACCATGATTTTTATATATTGACAGGGCAGCGCTCGTATGTGTTCTCTAAGCGCTCATAAAATAGATTTTTGAATGCTCATCTTTCTCTTCCATCGCGGCGTGGGCGCAAAGGAGCGAGATGTTGACGAACCTTGCTTTGGTGCGTATTGTGGCTAGACGCTTGTCCACCGGGGTGAACGACAGTAGTCTTCGACACCTAATTTGCACTCCTTTATATGCAGTTGTATTAGACGTCGCAAAGTTCGAAAAATTGTTTGCCTTGCCCCATCTCAAGCTTTTCTTGGATGGCGGCGATGTTAGCTTTTGTCCTTAGGAGCATATCAACCAGCTGAATAGAGAAACCTTCCCCATTAGGGGCCAGACATTCCAGGTGCATGCCGTCAAACCACAGGCCTGTAGACGTTTGCCCTGGTCATCAGCAAAAGGGGGTTTGGTCCGCGACTTTATTTTTATTTTTCACTGGAAAATGGTTTTACGTGGCAGGTTCTAAGCCAGCCCACAACCCATTTCTGCGAGGGAGGTCGTTTCTCAACCGACTATATGTTTGTATAGCGAGCCGCTTGCTCCAAGATAGACGCCCTTTTGCAGCGGCACCTGCTGGTGAACAAACGCTTAAGACTTCAGTGAGCCCTTAAACCAAATAAGTCGGAGTGGCCCCACCAAGATTCCCTCTCTTTCTACCGTTACCCAAGGCTCCACTGGGATCAGTAATCGCTTCTCGTACATGGGTTGCTCACGTTGCCAATAGTGCGCGAACGAAGATGCAAGGGTTGGGAGATAATGTAGCCGTACAACTGAAACTGCATACCCAGAACAACGACTAAGGTTGCTTATATACTTCAAGTTAGTACTTAAAAATGTTTTTTCTTGTATTTTTTTCCGTCAGTGGCAGCCCTGGCACCAGGTCACTTGCTCTGTTTGGTGAATAGCTATATTGTAGCTCCTTTTGGTGCATATATTTCTTAGTAGATCTTATTACTATGTAGCATAATAGGGTATTTCTGGCTACGATAGTTGAAAGTTTTTTTTCGACAATTGAAACGCTGCACTATGGTCTGGAAGCTACTTGCTGGCTAAAAGTAATTTTTTAAAGTGTCGAAAAATCGATTTCTTTTTTTCCTTTCACTAAATTACTTATCGAGGGTAAAAAAGTACATGCTCATTATTTTCTTAAAAAGTTTTCCTATTGTGATATCAGCTGTTAAAGTTCACAGTTCTTAAAAAATAATTTTTTTTTTCGTAGACAGCATTATTGTAGTTCGAATTGGAATAAGTATTCGAGTGATAAAGATACTTCACAAACAAAATGGAATGGTATAATGCAGGTAATATTCGTTTGATTAACAAAAACAAAATTAGAATATAAGTAGCTTGCTAAATAAAATAAAATTTATTTTCAAAATGGACTATAGTTTGGGTAATAATATTCCACTTTAAATAGAGCTATAAAAAATTGGGTTCATTTGGTGGCCTTCAAGCTTTGTGGGCAATGAAATTGTTTAATTTAGAGTTTTTGGGCTGAGAATGTTACACTTTCTTGTACTTTTCGAATAATGGGCTTTTTTCTTAGAAAACTTCTACGTGTGTTTTGTCGAGCTTTTCGATGTTTGAAAAGAAGCAGTCAACAGCGCTTTTTTTAAAATAAAATATATTTTCTTAATGCCCTATAATATTTAGAAGCATATTTTTTTCCTTTCTCTTTTCTCTATTTAAGTAAATTTTTAGAAATTTAGAATTTTTTTTTTAATTGATTTAATTTTCAGAAACTTAAATTTTTCAATTCAATTGTTGCTCTTTTATTTAATGTTCCTATAATTTCTACATTAAATTGTTAAAAAGAACTATAGGAACTTATTTTTTCTATTTTTTGTTCAATTGTTTTTCAATTTCATTTTATTTTAATTTTTTTCAAGCCAAGCCGGGCTTCGAGCTAAGTGAAGCTTTCAAATTGCTGTAACTATAGAAAGTGTTCATACAGCAAGCATTTTCTGAAGCATTTTGGATCTGAAACCAAAGCAGTTTTTGATTTTGAAGTTATGATGCTGCTGCAAACAAAATATCACAATATTCAAATAAGAACGAATTTTTCAACTAATCTTTTGAAGAAAAAATCTGAGCAAATATTTTTGCCTCTTTTCTCTGACGATAAGTTTTGAGGTGTCTTTGCAGTCGAGTCTATGCGAAAAGCTCCGCTACGCCTCGTTCATTGTGAATACTTGCAGGTTCGCTCACCCCGCTCGGCTTGCTGTATGAACGCACTCTAAGCCCTCCTCGCAGGATTTCCTTAGTGGAAAAATCCCAGGTCGCCAGGACCTGAAGCCAAACACAGACTATGAAAGATGGTTTCGGTTAATTGGTTTTATCTTTCAAAATAATTGTCCTAAACATAAAATTATTGCAGATTTTTGCAATAAAAAACAAAATTATTTGTGTAGTTATATACCAAGAAAGTTAATTGCATGCGCTTAACATAATTTATGGAGGATTCAATTCAGTTATTTCAACAGTTTTCTCTTTTAAGAAACTTTGCAATGTAGGGATATACCAGGCACATGGAAGTCAAAACTTAAGAAAAATACAGAAACTCATTTTCAGCAAAAGGATAAAACAGTACTAATATTTCTATGGCATATATCTACAATTATCTTCATCCGAAGTATAAATTATTGTACTTCAAACAATTCTTAAAAATAAAATTTTGAATTTGATTACACAAAACTGCATTAAGCGACGGGTGTAGGTCGAAACTATGCACCAAACAAATGTTTACACATTTATCCCAAATCATATTGCTCATAGAACTTTCTCGCGCAAAATGAGTTATAAGAAAATAAATACAAGTATTTTTTTAATGAGTTTTTATGCTCTAGGTTCTGAGTGCCTGAGATCTTCCCACTACAGGTGTCCTGTTTTTTCTGGAATACCGTATTTTTACCCTCAAGTTATCCGAAACTCGCGGAGAGTGAAAAAGGCTCACATACATATATTGTTAAATCAGGGACCAAAAATAACTGTTATCTCGAATTTAAAAATGAAAATGTTACCCGCCGATAAGAGTTATTACCCAATGTTTCTTTTTTACGTTGCCTGATAAACGTTTTAAGATAAGAATATTGACGTAAACGTAGATGTACACCGAGGTAAAGATGAAGATGAAGAAAATAAAAGAGGAGGAGCGAAATAACTATTATCAGACAACGTAAAAATAAACGTTGGGAAATAACTTTTATCAAGCAACCTAAAAAATAAACGTTTGGAAATAACACTTATTGGCGATCAAAAACACATTTTTTTCTACATAACAGTTATCAGGCAATGTAAAAGGTAAGCGTTGGGTTATAACTCTTATCGGAGAAATAAAAAATAATTATCCAATCTTATAACTGTTATGGAACACCATTTTTCGATAAAACTTATAAATGTTATGTACCTGTGTTAAATAAAGATCAGTCATTATTTAACACATATGTGAATGATTTGTGCATAATTTTAAACATTTATATGTATGTATTTGTTTGTCTTTAAATCTATCGATATTTAATATAATTTTTCTCTACAAAATTAGGAACGCCAATAAATCTGAAAAGATTTCGCTAACCATTGATTTTAATTTATTGGCTAGTAGTAATCGGCTCTCTTTTTTTTAAGTACAATCAGCGGATTTAAAATGTATTAAACTGCTTTATGACATTTTGAAATCATATTTCAGAGCACCACAAAAGGCAGCATTAAAAATATAACAATTTTTCAACGTCGAAAACATTGGCCGGCGCCAGCTATTGTGCTTCAGTTGTGAATGTTTGTGTGTGTGTGCATTGCGTTTTGTTATTTTTGCTATTGTCGCCGCGACGGTGCCATGTTGCAGAGCTTACTATAATTAAGTGCACATTTTTGCACAAATCCCGACATTAAATTGTCAATAATTAAAATTAACAGCCATTTACTTGCGCATATATGTACATAGGAAAATCCTTCGCATATTTTTGCAACGCGGCACTAATTAATAAATACAAAAAGTGCACATGCCACATGCCACACATACCACATGCAACGCCCAATCATGTACACCCACGCGCTTAAGTTTACATTGCCAGCAACAAGCTTATAAAAACGAGCGCTAGGCAAATGAGTTGCAATTCGAGGTACTTTAACAAATAAAGAAACAACAATGGGGAAAGAATTAAAAACCCAACAACAAAGTTAGTATTGAATATAAAGTGCCACTGCATGAGTTAATTTGTCTCATTACTTTGAGCTTACGCCCCAATCTCCACTCTCTTCGCATTAAAATATTAACATATACATACAACAACGCTTCTGTATGCTCGTGCGTACGCGTAGGCGTTGATTGAGGTATGTATCAGTGCTGATAAACTCCATTGAAAGCACAAACAATAAGCGAAATACGAAAAACAAAAATTAATCCGCAAAATATCACCTTAAATGAACGCTTATCTTGTGCATCGAGTATGCATTGGCCGAGCGCATTTTAATTTGGCATACTTTGAGGTGCCGCCACCGCAGCGCATACGCGGACGTACGGTTATCAGCTCAGATGTGTGCAGATTGGCACACCGACACGCAGACAATTAATAAGAATTACAAGTTGTTCACTAGCTGCCGCTAACCGCAGCAGCATACACGCTCAGCTTAGTTCAGTTCAGTTCTGTTCAGTTCAGTTCAGGTCGGTCGGGTCAGCTCAATTCAGCTCGATGCGGCTTAACGCGGTTCAGGTCAGCTCTGTGCCTTGTATCCACACTTTAACGCTACGTTGCCAATTGAGCGGCCGCCATTACGCCAATAACTTAATAAATCATCGCACATTTGCTGCTCCCAATAATGCTTGCAAAGCAGTTGTCAACGACAAGAACAACAAACATTTCGCATGCAAATACATTTACGTAATATACGTATATACCACAACAGATAGCCGCCGCGAAAGCACAAACGCGCCGCTCAAAATCGCCATCTGATCATCAACGCCAGCAATCCGCGCTGATGGTTGGTTGTTGGTTGCTGATTGGCAGACATGGCGGCTAGAGCAAGAGTCTCTTGGGTCAGCGTGCGCGCGCGCCCAAAATGCATAATTCAATAAAAATCCGCAAATTCCTTTAATCCTCCGATATTCATTAAAATGAGCCCTGGGAAACATGAAGTGGATTACGCGATACGTATACGCCGTGTTGGTCCATAAGTGGCAATGTGGCGGCAAAGGACAGCCTAGCTGCTCGTTCCAACATACATACATATATATTTTCTGCATATATATAAGTTGCCGCTGAAATAAGTAATATACAGGATACAAGCGACCAAATGTTGTCACATGAGCGTCGAAGTCGCCGTCGGCACCATCGATCCCATTTGCAGGCGAGCGCGTCAATTAAATCCAGATAAAAAGTGCGTTCGCATACACACTGCTACGTGTGCGGCGGCGATTCAACCAGCGTTTATGGCATTGCATTGACCAGCTATAGCAGTTTTAATGGTCGTTATTGCTATAGAGATTGTTGCTGTTGGGCATTGTGTGTTTTGTTGCTGTTTTTACTGTATTAACAACTGACCGATTGTTTGGTAGTTTATTAACACAAATGACCGCCGCCAGGTGGTGCTATATACACTCGCACATAAGCGTATACACAGATACATATAGACACACAGATTTTTATAAATAATTTTGTGCTTTGCACAGATGTCGTGCATCT
>NW_023458556.1:53423045-53431474 GCF_013731165.1 Rhagoletis pomonella | reverse complement strand
AGATGCACGACATCTGTGCAAAGCACAAAATTATTTATAAAAATCTGCGTGTCTATATGTATCTCTGTATACGCTTATGTACGAGTGTATATAGCACCACCTGGCGGCGGTCATTTGTGTTAATAAACTACCAAACAATCGGTCAGTTGTTAATACAGTAAAAACAGCAACAAAAAACACAATGCCCAACAGCAACATTCTCTATAGCAATAACGACCATTAAAACTGCTATAGCTGGTCGATGCAATGCCATAAACGCTGGTTGAATCGCCGCCGCACACGTAGCAGTGTGTATGCGAACGCACTTTTTATCTGGATTTAATTGACGCGCTCGCCTGCAAATGGGATCAATGGTGCCGACGGCGGCTTCGACGCTCATGTGACATCATTTGGTCGCTTGTATCCTGTATATTATTTCAGCGGCAACTTATATATATATGCAGAAAATATATATGTATGTATGTTGGAACGAGCAGCTAGGCTGGCCATTGCAGGCACACTGCAACTCTGGGGCCAACACGGCGTATACGTATCGCGTAATCCACATCATGTTTCCCAGGGCTCATTTTAATGAATATCGGAGGATTAAAGGAATTTGCGGATTTTTATTGAATTATGCATTTTGGGCGCGCGTGCACGCTGACCCAAGCGACTCTTGCTCTAGCCGCCATGTCTGCCAATCAGCAACCAACAACCAACCATCAGCGCGGATTGCTGGCGTTGATGATCAGATGGCGATTTTGAGCGGCGCGTTTGTGCTTTCGCGGCTATCTGTTGTGGTATATATGTACGTATATACATAAATGTATTTGCATGCGAAATGTTTGTTGTTCTTGTCGTTGACAACTGCTTTGCAAGCATTATTGGGAGCAGCAAATGTGCGATGATTTATTAAGTTATTGGCGTAATGGCGGCCGCTCAATTGGCAACGTAGCGTTAAAGTGTGGATACAAGGCGCAGAGCTGACCTGAACCGAGTTAAGCCGCATCGAGCTGAATTGAGCTGACCCAACCGACCTGAACTGAACAGAACTGAACTAAGCTGAGCGTGTATGCTGCTGCGGTTAGCGGCAGCTAGTGAACAACTTGTAATTCTTATTAATTGTCTGCGTGTCGGTGTGCCAATCTGCACACATCTGAGCTGATAACCGTACGTCCGCGTGTGCGCTGCGGTGGCGGCACCTCAAAGTATGCCAAATTAAAATGCGCTCGGCCAATGGATACTCGATGCACAAGATAAGCGTTCATTTAAGGTGATATTTTGCGGATTAATTTTTGTTTTTCGTATTTCGCTTATTGTTTGTGCTTTCAATGGAGTGGACATTTATCAGCACTGATACATACCTCAATCAACGCCTACGCGTACGCACGAGCATACAGAAGCGTTGTCATATAAATATTTTAATGCGAAGAGAGTGGAGATTGGGGCGTAAGCTCAAAGTAATGAGACAAATTAACTCATGCAGTGGCACTTTATATTCAATGCTTACGTTGTTGTTGGTTTTTTAATTATTTACCCACTGTTGTTTCCTTATTTGTTAAAGTACCTCGAATTGCAACTCATTTGCCTAGCGCTCGCTTTTATAAGCTTGTTGCTGGCAATGTAAACTTAAGCGCGTGGGTGTACATGATTGGGCGTTGCATGTGGTATGTGTGGCATGTGGCATGTGCACTTTTTGTATTTATTAATTAGTGCCGCGTTGCAAAAATATGCGAAGGATTTTCCTATGTACATATATGCGCAAGTAAATGGCTGTTAATTTTAATTATTGACAATTTAATGTCGGGATTTGTGCAAAAATGTGCACTTAATTATAGTAAGCTCTGCAACATGGCACCGTCGCGGCGACAATAGCAAAAATAACAAAACGCAATGCACACAAACACACACACACAAACATTCACAACTGAAGCACCATAGCCGGCGCCGGCCAATGTTTTCGACGTTGAAAAATTGTTATATTTTTAATGCTGCCTTTTGTGGTGCTCTGAAATATGATTTCAAAATGTCATAAAGCAGTTTAATACATTTTAAATCCGCTGATTGTACTTAAAAAAAAGAGAGCTGATTACTACTAGCCAATAAATTAAAATCAATGGTTAGCGAAATCTTTTCAGATTTATTGGCGTTCCTAATTTTGTAGGGAAAAATTATATTAAATATCGATAGATTTAAAAACAAACATATATGTACATATAAATGTTTAAAATTATGCACAAGTCACTCAAATCTGTGTTAAATAATGACTGATCTTTAGTTAACACAGGGACATAACAGTTATAAGTTTTATCGAAAAACGTTCTTCCATAACATTTATAAGATGGGAGAAATATTTTTTATTTCTCCGATAAGAGTTATAACCCAACGCTTACTCTTTACATTGACTGATAACTGTTATGCAGAAGAAATATGTTTTCCGTCGCCATTAAGTGTTACTTCCCAACGTTTATTTTTTACTTTGCTTGATAACAGTTATTACCCAACGTTTACTTTTACGTTGTCTGATAACAGTTATTTCACTCCTCCTCTTTTATTTTCTTCGTCTCCATCTCCGTTTACGTTAATATTCTTATCTTAAAACGTTTATCAGAGAACATAAAAAAATAAACGTTGGGCAATAAATGTAATCAGAGAACGTAAAAAATAAACCTTGGGTCATAACTCTTATCGACGAAATAAAAAATATTTGCCATCTAAGCACTGTTATGAATTGGAGCAACGTTTACAATTTTTAAATTCCAGATAACAGTTATTTTTAGTCCCTGATTTAACAATATATGTATGTGCGCCTTTTTCGCTCCCCGCGAGTTTCGCATAACTTGAGGGTAAAAAATAAGGTATTCCAGAAAAACAGGACACCTGTAGTGGGAAGATATCAGAGACTCAGGACCTAAAGCATAAAAACTCATTAAAAAAATACTTGTATTTATTTTCTTATAACTCTTGAAATAGTCATTTTGCGCGAGAAAATTCTATGAGCAATATGATTTGGAATAAATATGTAAACTTTGTTTGCTGCATAGTTTTGACCTACACCCGTCGCTTAATACAGTTTTGTGTAATCAAATTCAAAATTTTATTGTTAACATTTGTTTGAAGTACAACAATTTATACTTTGGATGAAGATAATTGTAGATATATGCCATAGAAAGATTAGTACTGTTTTATCCTTTTGCTGAAAATGAGTTTCTGTAGACCTGGGCTATGAGTATTTTTCTTAAGTTTTGACTTCCATGTGCCTGGTATATCCCTACATTGCAAAGTTTCTTAAAAGAGAAAACTGTTGTAATAACTGTATTGAATCCTCCATAAATGATGTTATGCGCATGCAATTAACTTTCTTGGTATATAACTACACAAATAATTTTGTTTTTTATTGCAAAAATCTGCAATAATTTTATGTTTAGGTTAAACGAGTGTATAAACAAAAAATTCACTATTTTAATCTGCACCAAACCGCCTAGGACAATTATTTTAAAAGATAAAACCAATTAACCGAAACCATCTTTTTCAGCCCATTTTTTGGCTTCAGGTCCTGGGGCCCTGGGATTTTTCCACTAAGGATATCTTTCGAGGAGGGCTTAGGGTGTGCAGGTGTTCACACTGCACGGAGCTTTTCGCATAGACTCAACTGCAAAGATACCGTCAGAGAAAAGCGGAAAAAATATTTGCTCAAATTTTTTCTTCAAAAGATTAGTTGAAAAATTCGTTCTTATTTGAAGCAGCAGCATCATGAATTCAAATCAAAAACTGCTTTGGTTTCAGCTCCAAAACGCTTCTGAAAAAGCTTTCTGTATTAACACTTTCTATACCTACAGCAATTTGAAAGCTTTACATAGCTCGAAGCCCGGCTTGGCTCCGCTTTATGTATGAACGTACTTACTTAGCGTTTTTATGCTTGTCTTTTAGCGATAAGTTTTCTAAAAATAAACAAACCTACAAAAAATATATATTTTTCTTTTTAAAACAAAAAAAAAATAAAAATAAAATAAAATTCAATTTAAAAAGTTTCTCAAACATAAATGTAATTTAGAAAATATATTTCTCTTTTAAACAATAAAATCTAAAAATTTAAGTAAAATGATTTTTTTATATATATAAAGTTTTGTTTTTTTGAAATAATATAGTGTAAAAATTTAAATTAAATGAAATTAAAAAATAATTTAATTAAAAACAGAAAACATAAGCTCCTATAAAAAATTAAAGGACAATTAATAAAAGAAGAACAACAATTGAATTAAAAGATGTAAGTTTCTGAAAATTAAATCAATTTAAAAAATTCCTTTTTCTAAAAATTTATTTAAATAAAGAAAAGAGAATAGAAATAAAACATGCTTCTAAAAATTAGAGTACATTAAAAAAATATATATTTTTATTTAAACAAAGCTCTGTTGACTGCTTCCTTTTAAACATCGAAAAGCTCGGCAAATCACAACTAGCAGTTTTCTAAGAAAAAAGCCTATTATTCAAAAAATACAAGAAAGTTTAACATGATTCTCCGCCCACAAACTCTAAATTAAACATTTTCATTGCCCACAAAGCTTGAAGACCGCCAAATGAAACCACCTTTTTATAGCTGTACTGAAAGTGGAATACCCATATTAGAGTCCATTTTGAAAATAAATTTTATTTTATTTAGCAAGCTATATTATAATTTTATTTTTGTTAATCAAACAAATATTACCTGTATTATACATTTCCATTTTCTTTTCTGAAGTATCTTTATCAATGCTGTCTACAAAAAAAAAAAATTTACTATTTGTAGAACTGTAAACTTTAAGAGCTGATACCACAATAGGAAAACTTTTTAAGAAAATTATGAGCATACACTTTTTTATCCTCGACAATTAATTTAGTGAACAGGCAAAAAGAAATCAATTTATGGATACTTTAATAAATTTCATTTTAGCCAGCAAGTAGCTTCCAGACCATAGTGCAGCGTTTCAATTGTCGAAAAAAAACTTTCAACTATCGTAGCCAGAAATACCCTATTATGCTACATAGTAATGAGATCTACTAAGAAAAATATGCACCAAAAGGAGCTACAATATAGCTATTCACCAAACAGAGCAAGTGACCTGGCACCAGGGCTGCCACTGACGGAAAAAATACAAGAAGAAAAATTTTTAAGTACTAACTTGGAGTAAATAAGCATCCTGGGAGGAAAATGGGGTATAGACGTTGTTCTGGGTATGCAGTCTCAGTTGTACGGCTACATCATATCTCAACTCTTGTATTCTCGTGTGCGCGCTATTGGCAACGTGAGCAACCCATGTACGAGCAGCGATTACTGATCCCAGTGGAGACTTGGGTCGCGGTAGAAAGAGAGCGTTTGTTCACCAGCAGGTGCCGCTGCAAAAGGGCGTCTATCTTGGAGCAAGCGGCTCGCTATACAAACATATAGTCGGTTGAGAAACGACATCCCTCGCAGAAATGGGTTGTGCGCTGGCTTAGAACCTGCCACGTAAAACCATTTTCCAGTGAAAAATAAAAATAAAGTCGCGGACCAGACCCCCCTTTTGATGATGACCAGGGCAAACTTCTACAGGGCTGTGATTTGAGGGCATGCACCTGGAATGTCTGGACCCCTAATGGGGAAGGTTCCTCTGTTCGGCTGGTTGATATGCTCCTAAGGACAAAAGCTAACATCGCCGTCATCCAAGAAAAGCTTGAGATGGGGCAAGGCAAACAATTTTTGGAACTTTGCGATGTCTAATACAGCTGCATATAAAGGAGTGCAAATTAGGTGTCGAAGAGTGCTGTCGTTCACCCCAGTGGGTAAGCGTCTAGCCACAATATGCACCAAAGCCAAGTTCGTCAATATCTCGCTCCTTTGCGCCCACGCCGCGATGGAAGAGAAAGATGAGCATTCAAAAATCTATTTTATGAGCGCTTAGAGAACACATACGAGCGCTGCCCTGTCAATATATAAAAATCGTGGTTGGCGACACCAATGCCAGTGCCGACAAGAAATGATATTTGTCCCTACCTTCGGAAAATTCAGCCTCCACAATTGACGGCCAATGCATTCAGCATTCGCTCATTACGTACCGCCACCAAAGAAGTAGCCAGATTTGAGCGCGCCCGAAAGAACAACTGGTACGATGAGAAGTGTCAAGAAGCTGCAGCGAAAAAGATGCCGCCTACGCTGCCACGCTGCGACGCGAGCAATGTGGTACCATTACAGGGAACTGAAGAGACGTATTTGCTGCAATATAAAGAGAAAGGACGAAATAGGTGCGTGCGAAGAGCTCGAAATGCAGTCCGACAGAAAAAACATCTGAAAATTTTACCAGAGAATTAGGGGATGTTTTCCTGACCAGGGCGAACTCCTGTAAGAAAAACCATGGCGATGCCCAGAACCTACTTAAATTATGGAAAAGACCTCCGATAAAAAAATCGACGCACACAGTATATTTGTCGACTTCAAAACCGCTTGCGGCAGTACTAAAAGGAGTTGCCTATACGCCGCGATCGCTGAATTTTGCATGCCCGAGAAACTGATACGGCTGTGTAAAATGGCATTGAGCAAGACGGCGACTGTCTTTCGTGTGATTTATTTAATCTGATTTTGTAGAAGATAATAAGGGTTGCAGAACTGAATTGCTCACGAACCATTTAGCAAGAGCGTGCAATTGCTGGCACATGCCGACGAAATCGACATCATCGTAAACAAAAACCACGAAGCCTCGTCTGCCGTTTCCTAGTTGGATAAGGAAACAAAGCAAATGGGTCTGGTGGTAATCGAGGACAAGACGAAGTATCTCCTGTCATTGGAGCCCACGTCAATGTTGGCAGTTATAAATTCGAGAAAGTTGAGAATTTATTTTACTTGAGAACCATTATTAACACCGATAATAATGTCTGAATTGAAATTCAATACAGAATCACTCTTGTCAACAAGTGTTATACAGCGGCTCCGTTGGCTTGGCCATATAATTTGAAAGGATACCGACGTTCCAACTCTGAATGTATTTAACACGCAACCCGCTGGTGGTAGCAGAGGAAGAGCGAGGCCCCCACTGCCATGGGAAGCCCAAGTGGAGAAGAACTTGACCTCACTTGACATTTCCAATTGGCGTCATTTGGCACAGAAGAGAAATGACTGGCGTGCTTTGTTGAACTCGGCCGAGATCGCTTAGAAGTTTACAGCGCCAAACCGGGTTTTCAAGCGTTTTTTCCGCCGACATTTTTCGGTTGTATTGATACCGCCCGGCGGGGTCGGCACAATGTTGACTGAGTGTTGATTGTAGTAATTTTTATTATTTTCACAAGTTTGGCAATGTTTTTATCCATTCTTAAATCCAGCAAATCTACATGCTCGCACGTACCGAAGAAATATTTAATTTTAATGATAATTTTCAAAACAAAAAACAATTGAAGAAAGCCGTCGTGCGCGGCAATTGTGTTTACTCTGACATATTTCACTGCGGAAACTATACAGCCGTTCACTTACCGCCGACCGCTTTACCGTCGTCCGCTGTTATTCTCGGTAGAGCTTTATGCGGTGCCATACATAAAAAAAAAACGTAATATTCCGAAGAATTGATAACCTTCTCCTTTTTTGAAGTCGGTTAAAAAATAAATAGTCGATAGTCGGGGGTTGTCTCGAGCACCCCTTGCCCCTACCTGGCTACGCCCATGATGAAGATCATACCGAAAATTATGTAGAATTAAAGCCGATTAAATTTTTCCCTGCACAAGGACGATTAGGTATTGAAAATGTCCTTTTCAAATTGCATCTTTGAATGTCCTTTAAATTTTGCAAAAATACATGTTAAGGACTAATATGCACTCGACCACTCCCTAGAATTTCGTCCTTCTAACTTTATTAGCTTAAAAGAATAAGATTAATTACAAGCGCATATTTTATGCCTATTCGTCCTTGCTAACCAACAAATTTTAGTTTTTTAAATTCTATAGATTTTTCGCTTTTATTTGGTTCCATATTTTTATTCTACATTGCACAGCATTTTTTAAACAATTTTTGGAACTATGCATATCTTTGAAACTACAAAGTACTTTCAAAAAAAAAATCCTGGCGAGAGAGAAAAACTAAAAACGCAATTTTACTTTATTTGGCCCACAGCTTTGTGAGTATATTGATTGTTTCGATTTTTTTTTGTTTTAGTCGCACGGTGTTATAGTTAAATTTCAATTAATGCATTTTGAGATTCATCATAAATTCTAATCTATATTTAATTAAAATGCAAAATCACTCAGCAAAGTTAAATTGGAATTAAAGGCCTACAATACAAAAAAAAAGTATCGAGTTGCCAATTAATTAGTCACTAATTAATTGTTTTAATTTATGAAGAATTTTTTGTATTTCTAAAATATCTGAAGAGCTATTTTTTGCAAATACGCATTTGAATTTCACCTTTTTTTTTTGTAATTTAATGTTCGCCAGTCAAAACAGCAGCAAAATA
>NW_023458556.1:53419767-53422945 GCF_013731165.1 Rhagoletis pomonella | reverse complement strand
GTAGTAGCCACTTCTCCCACCGACGTTTGGGCTGATATCCCAGCCCGTTAACACAAGTTACATAATAAAAATTGTAAGGTTCTTCCCAAACAAAAAAAAAAGTAAGTGCGCCTGGGCCACACTGGAGAAGTGAAACTTGCGTTACATACATATCTATTTTGTCTCATAACTAATATAGGCACATACATATTAACATACATACATACATCTGCTTTTGCTTAGGGTTATATAAATAATCGATAACAAACATCGTTAAATATATCGATTAGAAAATTGATAAATATATCGATAACAAAACCGATAATAATATCGATAACAAAATCAATAAAATATCAATAAAAATCAATTAAAATATCGATAACAAAATTTATAACAAAATCGATAGATATCGATAACAAAATTGATAAACATTGATAACAAAATCGATAAATATCGATAGCAAAATCGATAGAAATATCGATAACAAAGTCGATAAAAATATCGTTAAATATCGATAACAAAATCGATAAAAAATATCGCTAACAAAATAGTTAATACCGATTACAAAACCGATGAGAATATCGATAACAAATTCGACAAAAATATCGATTTATATATCGATAATTTCCAAAAATGTCGATAGCAAAATAACAACAATATCGATAAAAATAACGATAACGAAATCGATAAAAATATCGATAACAGAACCGTTAAAAATGTCGATTATTTTATCGATAACTAAGAGAATCCCAAAAATCTCTAAAATCCCAAAATAGTTCCCAGATTAAGTGTCTGTGTCTCTCTCTATATCCTTTCCTCTTTGATTACCTTTATTTTAATCTTTCTTCCCCTATCTTCATCTTTACTTTTATCGGAATCCTCCTCCTCATCTTTGCTTTTACTTTTATATTTATCTTTTCTTCATCTACATATTCACCTTTGCCCTTATATAAGTAAAGTGTTTAAATTGGTCTTCATTTTTGCCTTTATTTTTACGCATTTTTGTTTTTGCTTTTATTTTTACCTTTACCTTTATCCGTTTCTTTATCTATGTACGTACTCACCTTTACTTTCATTCTTGTGTTGGTCTAAGTGTTATTCTTTAACCTTTTATTAGCTAATTTTTGTTAAATTAATACCACATTCATAATCACAAGAAGAATTTGCTTCAGCCCCAACCATTTCCGTTGCACCATTTCCGTGTGCAATTTCCGTTGAATTTGCCAATTCACTCCCAACCAACCAACCGCCGCTAAAGAAGTTTCACTTCAAAAATATTGAAATGTTGCAAAAAAATTTCGCCAAAATTTAATTAAGAAGTTTTTCATTAAAAGCGACCTCAAGCTCAATAAAAATTGGTGAATAAAATTTAATTATTTTAAAAAATTTTTGAAATCAGTTTTATAGATCATTAAATTTTAGTACAATAAAGTGCAAGTTCCAAGTGGCTAAGAGTTCACGTTGATTTTTAATAATATAACCAACCCTTTTATTTCCCATATATCATGGAGATGCGCTCGAAAAGTTAGCGAAAAAAATTTTTTTGAATGAACGCGACCTCCAGGTCACTCGCAAATTGCAAATTATTATACTCAAATTTAATGATCTATAAAACTACATACGCTGGGTTTTCTAGAAACTCAAACTCTTTTTCTGCATTTTGAACCGGAAAATTTAATACAAACAAACAAAAATTCAATAATCGGGCTCTACTGGTCTCTTGCAAATTTTATTAGCAATTTCATTAAAAGAAAATGTTGTCAAATTGAGTGAAAAATTAAGATTCCAGTGAATTGTGAACACAAAATGGCAATTCTGAACCACTGTGCGCTGTGGTGTAGTGGTAAGCTGTGAGCGGTACCATTACGAACGGCTTCGGTTTGATCCCAGTTTCCAAACAGCATCAAAAAATAAAAAAACAAACAAGTTTTTTTTCAAATAGTGGTCGTCCCTCGGCAGACAATGGCAAACCCCTGACTATATTTCTGCTATGAAAAACAGCTTCTCATAAAAATACAATCGTCGCTCGTTGTCGGCGTAAAACTGTAGATCCCTCCAGTTTGTGTGCCAACATAGGCCCACGCCACAAATCGTAGGAGAGGCTCAGTCAAACACTAAGATATTAAGGCTGTTCAGGATCTTGTGCATATGATCGCGTATTTGCATATTTTGGTGCATTTGTAAATTCACAAAAATAAAATGCAAACGGTTGCCATGGTAGCAAGCATAAAATTTGCAAACGCAATGCGAAATGCAAATGCAAGATCATTTTCACAATATCTTACAGAGCCCTTTCGTGTTAGCGCCAATCTATTATTCTGGGCTATCGCTGAAACAATCGTAGTCCGATTTTCGTAAAATGTACGAAAATGCGATCACTGAATCCGAATTGCTACGAACGTATGCACTCATAGTGTATGCTTCGTTCGTAGCTATTCGGATTCAGTAATAGCATCTTCGTAGATTTCACGAAAATTCGAACTACGACGGATTTAGTGATAGCCCTGATTGTTATTATTATTTCTAAAACTCAGGGGCACTATCAAACGCCATCCAAGAGACCAACACTTGCTGGTGCCTGCAAGCTGGTGTCCATGTATGGGCCCGTTAAAGTTTTTTTTACAAAATATGTAAAAGTGCTTGAGAATTCGGTTTTGGGTTGTGCCCTTAACTCAAGAGCACAAAAGCTACTTATTGCATTTTTAAAAGAATGGATCGATGCTGCAGGTCCACAGTGTAAAATAGTGAACGAAATATGAATGACATTCTCAGTTTTAAGTTCTAATTGAACAAATGGTTGTTTACATTTTTATACTTGCAGATCAAAGATTCAAATAATTTAACCCCTTGTTACACATGTGAAGCAAGTATTGAAAAAAATATTTTAAAGACAATCTTTTATTAGTGGTTAATAAAAAAAGAAAAATCGACCTCGCATTTCCTAACCGCAAATTTTTTTATGTAGCTATTTCTTTCAATTTAAGTAATATACGCTCTAAACATATCGTACCATAAATAAGGATTTTCACAAAACTCTCGCTCCTGTGCCCCTATCGGGGTTAAATTTTGTGCAGTAAGTAGTTTATCTACACTCTAAATTTTGAACAATAATAATAATAATAATAATTGTCGGCCGCTGTGGTGTAGTGGTAACCCTGCAGTGAAAAGCCAAACCAGTTAGAAAAAATACTAGTTCATT
>NW_023458556.1:53405752-53419667 GCF_013731165.1 Rhagoletis pomonella | reverse complement strand
TTATTATTATATAATAGATTGGCGCTTACACATATGTTAGTGTTTGGCCGAGCTTCTCCTCCGATTTGTGCTGTGCGCCTTGATGTTATCACACAAAGCGGAGGGACCTACAGTTTTACGCCGACTCCGAACGGCGATTGTATTTTTATTAGAAGCTTGTTTTTGAACAATATCGCACCATAAATAAGGGATTTTCAAATATCTCGACACCTGCGCCACCTAGCGGATTAATTCATATTACATTGTCATCGGGTTCTTAGCTAAGTTTGAAGTTTCAAGTCAGTAGCACATCAGGAAGTTGGGTAAAAATTGATTGCAAGGTTTGATTACACGCAGGTGAAACGGATTTAAATGAAAGGTCGTTGCACTGAAATTTTTCTATGGATTTTCAATCCGCTAGGCTCCTTGACTACTTTTTTGAGAAAATTCACTTTTGATGGTTTATTCATTGAACTTTCATGTAAAGCATAATTAACCCAAATCCACCCCGTGTTGCCACATGGCAACGCAAAATACATCATGTATGAGAGAGTGTAAAACCAAAGCGCCTACTTAAAAATGCTTATCTAATTGCAAGTTTAGGTTAAATTAATCTGGCCGGCGTTGAGCCGCACATAGACCGGTAGGTCCTTAGTGATGCCATTGGAGCTCCTTTTTACTCGTTAAAGTAGACATCACAAAGGATGTCAACGCTTTCTGCTAATTTCAGTAAAAGTTTCAAAGCTACTTTTAAAATGCCGTCTAACTTCTCGAATACGTAGGCTTTCAAGCATTCTAATCGTATTTTTGACAGTGCAGGACATCGGCAGAGAAGATACTTCAAAGTTTCCCTGGTCTCCCGCTCCCGACACTCCCTGCACCTGTCCACGCTGGCAATACCCATTTTTTGTGCATGAGCACCCTCCAGAATATACCAGGATGAAATTTCTCCATTGGCCCGAGGTATGAGGACTTTCTTGCGGCTTTCCACCACACCCAAGCGCCTAAAGTGTTATTGGTCTAACTATAGCTGTATAGCACCAATGCATCAGGGCAGATGACAGACCCCAAGTGACTCTTAGTTAGAGACCACGCAATGAACGGCAAAGCGGCGAGCATTGCTGTATGGCGCCGCTCAGGAATGCCGCTCAGTGCGTGACCACTTCAATAGTGTTTCATAAGTTTTAATTTTAAGCCGCTCAGCCTCTCGCCGCTTTGCCGCTCACTTCGTGACCTCGGCCTTAGCACCATTTTACATGAACAAAAGGCGTTACTGGCTTTCTTAACCCTTGCCTCCACAGCAGCTTATTCTCTCAAAATACTCCCAAACACTTTGTGTGGTCTTTAATTGGCAGCTCGATGCTACCTAGCCTCGGGGGTCTCCAGGCTGGGACCTCATATCTTCTTGTGCCTAAACCACTAACCCAATCAAATTGACAAAAAACGTCGTTGTACTCGTGAAGCATGTAAAACTGTAGGACGAGTAGCCTGTATAAATGTGATGTTGGTTTATGTTTGAAATTTTTTGCTACTTTTCCTACCAAAAATTTACTCCTACATCCCTTTTGAACGTAGAATATGCATATATTATCAATAAATGTATAAAACTTATAAATAATATATTTATTATTTTATATTTTAACCAAATACTGTCTTCTAACAATCCATTTGGAATACGCCCCATGTCGCCATATTGCAACTACAGTTATCGGACGAAGTATACTACACCCAAAGTGTTAGTCATGAATTTTCCTTTACATTACAGCTTCTTTTACCTTTTATTGAAAAAAATTTAATACGGAACTATTTGGGCTAATAACATTGTGTGACAGTGAAATACACGGAAAATTTTATTTTTTTACTTTGAATAAAAATTCTTAATTTTAAAAATCCATCTGGGTTTGGCTGAGATATTCTTCTCCAGCCAAATTCTGAAAACGGATGTTCTTTAACCAGTCAAGAGCTTGTTACCGCGCAAGAGCTTGTTGCAATACTCAGGCTTGTGGTTTGTTAGTTTTAATTGTAAAGAAATTTCCCTTTCCTTTAATCGAACGAGCCGATAAATTTTCAAAACCACCAAAAATTTACTACTTCCCTCACGGAAAACCAAATGAATCAAAATTACGTTAACAAAAAGTGTAGCTGTAACCGCCCAATAATAGCTAGAACTTGCGGTTGATTTTTGACGATTTTTTTTTTTTGTTGAAGGTGTGTCTCATCATTTCATATAAAAAATCGTCGAACATTCTTCGTATAGAAGAAAATGCACATGTCCTTTTTTTACTTTTTATACTAAAATCAAACGGGTCACAAATTTGCAAACCGAAATCTTTCTAAGAAATCGATTTAAAAAGCTCAAAGTTTTTTGCTAAAGTTTGTTGGATTTTTGTTTATTTTATTTTAATATGGCACAAAGTTTGAAACTTAGGTTTACACGGTTTACAGTCGTTCATAGCTCACATTTAGCATGAATAAATTCATATCTTCTAAACTGTTATTCTCAAATTCGGACACAATAATCTGCTTACTAAAAGCATAAACAGACGGCAGCGTTGATCCGGATCAACTCGGGAATTGACTGCAGTTGATCCGGATTAAGTCCGAGTTAGTCCGGATCACCGCTGCCGTTTGTTTATGCTTTTAGGGACCCATTTAAAATAATACCTCTGTATAGCTACAAGAAACTGATAAGACACACTATAATAAAAAATATGGCAATATCGGTGTCAAATTTAAGGTAATAGGAAGTATTTTAATCCAAAAAGATTTTCAGGTTGCCACCTAGTCAAAATTTTATAGTTATGCCGCAGTATCCTGCGCAGTAACTGCGGCTCCATTTCGTTTTCCACTTCTACGTAAGCTCCTCTGTATATCGAATGAACGTTCTTGTGCTGTACAAATTAATGCCAACACTTTTACTTCCTTTTGCTAAGCCATACTTCCACTTTCACTAAAACTTTTCGTTGGCCTTCCCCGTCATTGTTATTTTTGAGAAATTTTGATGAATTTTTGTTTGCGTTGCTCCACCGTAATTCAAAATTTTCAATAAGTTTCTCCAATATATTGCGAATGTCGTGTTCTTTTATATTATATTTGGTTGAAATGAAGTTTTCTAATGCATTGCAGCAGAAATTTCTTTTCAAAACTTGAAACTTTAATCACTCATCAAAACAGTACATACCGAATAAAGTCATTAAAATTATAGACTCTCGCTGAAGGACCTTATTTATATTGAAAAGTCAAGCTAAATAGTTAAACTATTTTCTTAGATAATTACCAATACCAGCAACCACATTTTTAAAATGATTGTTTCATAAACCTAGTCGTATTAACAAAACTTTTTATTAGTAATAATAAAAATTATAAAAACTTACTTTAGGATACTTTTTTCATAACGCACACAAAAAAAATCCACTCTTTTCTAATAAAAATACAAGTATTTTACCAATAATTGCACGATACATATAAATGCTAAGTACACTGATTTTGCGGGTAGATGCATTTCGAGTGTGCTTTTCGCTAACAGAAAAATATTTATTATTTCCAATTTTTCCTGATTCGAGTAGTGCATTCTTTTAGCTACTAGATAAACATAAACAAAATCAAGATTAAGTTCGCACCAGATTTGCGTTCCAGACCACAGTGCGGTTTTTTTGTAAAAAAAAAAAAACTATATTTTTCTAAAACAGAAAATTTAATTAAATAACAGAAAAATAAATTGTTAACACTTTTCAATATGTTATGCGCTTATAATTTCAACAAGGGGTATATAAGGGATGCTATACCACTTTTCGACTTTTAGTTTATCGTTTTCCCTTTGTTTTTAGTTTTTTTGCTCGTTGATGAACCGAATTCATAACGTAAGTTTCCATAACTTAAGAAGAAATGTATCCTTGAATAAAATAGCCAGTTTTTTTAATTGTTAAAATGTTTTTTAACTTATTAAAAGGTTTCAATAAATCAATTAAACGATTAGTCGATAACTAAATCTTTTTTCCATTACTACACCTACCTACCCACCGAATATAGCACACTTCAGGCCTTATGGGGACTGTTTATAAAGAGGCCCCAATAAATTGGTTAGCATTTAAGGCACCAGAACAAAAACAAGTTTCGTCGATTTTTTTCGATAGGAAACGTGGTCTGATTGCATTAAGTACTAAAAATATATGATTTATAAAAATAATAAATAAAGATAATGTTAAAAGCCGGTGATTTTTTTTTATGAAAGTTCTGAAGTGTATTTAAAGTTTCTGAGGTATAGTTTACTTTTACTTGAGAATTGTCAAAGCGGGAAAAACCACTAACGGCACCACCTTTATTCTCTACATCGCGATGCGTTGCACATATAAATATGAGCGTTTTGCAGTAGCTGATGTTCAGCAGTTTGACTCGTTTCTTCTTGCAGTGTAGTTCTTGTGAAAATACTCATCTCTTAGGAAACTTATTCAATGAGGTTGACTTTGAAATTTCGTATTAAACTTTCCGTTTTACTATTCGCTTTCAAAAACTTTTTTTTTAACGAAAGGACACTCATAATTTCATTAAATGTGAATCGCATAAGCGTAGTAACCATTTGACGAACAATTTTATTTGATACATTCCTTATTTGACAACGATTTTTTTTACAGCGAAACGAAAAAATAAATTCTTTGTTGAAAACTATAGCAGATTTTGCCGAAAAAAAAATCTTTTATTCAATAATTCACTGACTTATCAAAGCGCGCTGAAATCTCAAGATCCCTTTTCAAACTCTTTAACTCATCTGGGTAAGAGGTGTTGGTTCTTTAGATGCTATCCTTTCTCTTTCTCTCTTTCGCTGCTCTATTCCCAGGATATTTCCTGGAATATAATAAAATTTTGGAACAGGATTTTTATTTAAATTAATAAAGGCTTTCGAGTGGATTTTAAAGCTGAACTCATGCTTTCCGTAACAATAACGTCCCGTTACATTCCCACTTTGAGTTTCGTAGTGCTTTTTGACTATTAAAACACTGTCTCTAAAGTTTTCATATCACATTTTGCAAAACAATCTCTAGTGTCCATTTTTCATAGTTTTGATATGAAATAATCAGAAATAAGTGACGTGAAAAAAGTGTATACAAACAGTTACGTGGCGTCTATCAGACTCCCCCATGATGGCTTTTATTTTTATTGAAATTAATGCAATAAAAAAGTTATTTTGCATGCGCAATGAAAACTAATTTTTTTCTCTACAAAGTCAATAAAACTATTTTTCCCAACAACACTAGGCTGAAGTTCTGTGGGCCTTGAAGCATGATTACATTTTTTCAAACGAAAAAGGTCGTCAAAAGAGGACGTTCCCTTGGTTTTAAAATAGACGATTATGAAAAAAAAAAACAACTTTCTTATTAATCTGCAAATAAAAAGAAAGAAAATAATTTAAGAGCACCAAATTATTTTCAAATGCAAAAACTGTCCCAGGTCTTGGAAATTTCCCTTGAATTTTACAAAAATTTCAGACGAGTCTAATAGACTCCGCGTCAGTAGGTACTGATTAGAGATGCGCTATTACCCTCGGTAGGGCCCACGTTGCCTTCCAGCTCCGCGTAAAATTAAAACTAATTAATACCTCCGAGTGTATTTCTTCGACAAAAAGCTTTTCTCCAAAACCATATGCCATTCGAAACGGGCGTAGAACAACGTACGTAGACAACGTAAATTTAATATTTATATTTCATTTTTACTTATAGCTGAGTGAACATGTATTCAAAAGCGTTTGTTGGCGGATTTAATCCGATAAAAGGGCAAACCGCCTATATGAAAGTGCTTCCGAACAATATGTAGGAAAATATATTTTTATTTTGATTGAAGAATTTTATTGGGCTTCAGGCCGTTTTTATTGAAAAAATATTATGGAAAGTCAACAATAGTTTATCGATTGGTAGAAGTTATAGCTGCTATTTCGGAGATCACCACATCTCCTCATCGGACTCCTATACCGCGGTCACTAGGTTATGCACCAGCGACTCCGCATAACTAATACTAATATAATTAGGATATCACGGCCCTGAAAAATATTATTTACTGATAAGTGAAATTAAGCACGAATTGCCAGAAGATTTGGTACACATACTTGAGCTGTAATAAACTCTAGACTTACATGAGTCCGACGCCTTAATGTGATTTTTTAAACTGCTGTTGATTTTTATTAGCCACTTTCTGTGATTTTTTGACTTGCATTCTAGGAATACATTTTTATAAACACTTCAACGGTATTTCCCATTTGTACCTGCATACTTTTATCTTTAACACTTTCGAATTGTCAAACATGCATGAACTTTTTTTTTTTACAATAATTTTCAAATTCATATAATGCAGCCACGAGATGTTCGCTGTTTTCTAGACTACTTCAAACACAACACTATCCACTCCACAGTATTCACAAAATATTCAATTGAAAACAATACCATTAGCTAGTTTTCTCAATGAAATTTAAACTTTGTTTAAGCTTCGTAATTTCACAAACTCTATGGCGTTCACATAACACATCGGAGTGGTCGCCACTTTGAACTTCCCACTTGCCACTTGTAACCAGTAATTTAGCACTTGCCACCAGTTCGATTGGATAACAATACGAGTACGCACCCAAAAATCGCCGTCCATGCAAAATCGACACGCTTGCAAGGTGAGAGTTAATGCCGCGGAACGCGTACGCTGCTTTCGATGCAAAGTGCAACTTTAAATTACGCAAATTTGTGAGCCGGAAATGCGGCCGCCAAGTTGGTGGTCAAAATACCGAGTGACATATGCCAGGACGACAACGAGACAATGACAGCGATAACGGCAAAGGTAACGATAATGGCAACGCCAACGACGACGACGACGACGACGATGACGACGACAGCGACAAAAACTACTACAGACCGAACGTTTGGCGCTTATGAACGACGCATGGCGGCACGCATTGGCCTCAGCAAATAAGAGTATGCAGTCAGTGGATTTGCAGATGCAACGGCAGAGCGATAGCAGCGGTAATGATAGCAGTAAAGGCGCAGCAGCTGCAACATTAAATGCAGCACTACAAACCAAGCGGTGGGCGGCGGCAATGAAACAGGTGATAGGCGGTATGAGTTGGTTGCCAATTTTTGGTAACACTTTTTGGGCGTCGAATTGGTGTGTCGGCGGTTCCGTTGGTGTTCACAAGTTCCGGTTGTGCGAGCGCGTTGTTCGCATTGCAAGCGTACATGTGAGGCTACTATTAAATGGACTATTTACGTGCGCGACGATACACTATTTGGCTACACAATTGTTTACTAGTGGCAGGTCGACACAGCCGTGGCGCGATACAAATGCAAATAATGATAAGCGCACGGCAGCGCTATGATTTTGAGTTGAACATTTTCAAAATTCCGCCTCTTTTTCCGTAACGCAACGTAAAATTAACAAACTCCATATGTGCTTATATATTTACACACTCGTACGTATGTATATTTTACATACATGTTTTGTCTTTGCCTTCGTATGTGGCTTAAATAGTACGCGCGCGCAACAGAGCGTCAGCAGTTAGTTAAGTTGCTGCCAGCAGCGCGCTTGAGTCCTTTCAGTTTCTGTGTATAGGATTTTGAGCCAAACGCGTAGGTGTTGGGGCTGTTGAGCGGCAAGTCTGCAAAGTGGCGATAGGAGAGCGCGTCAACTTGGCGCTATTGCAGCTTGTAAGCGCAGTCCACCAAAGTTGTTTGCAGACGCGCGCGCGCTCCCTTTCGGCAAGCGTGCGCGCTCATTTTCCTTACTCTCCCTAGCAGCCTGTGCCTGCTCATTTGTGTGTTATTGTATTGGTTTTTAAGTGACGTGGAGCCGGAAACGGAAACACAGCGCTATACCCCCTTTTACACGCACGCAACATGTCGCTGGAAGTGTGAGGTGCGCGTTGTTGCACACTGCATGTTGCATGCATTTC
The DNA here is from genome assembly GCF_013731165.1 of Rhagoletis pomonella. Taxonomy (NCBI): domain Eukaryota; kingdom Metazoa; phylum Arthropoda; class Insecta; order Diptera; family Tephritidae; genus Rhagoletis; species Rhagoletis pomonella. The sequence goes on along the minus strand of NW_023458556.1, from coordinate 53,411,767 downwards.
ATGTACGGATGTGTGTAGTTTTGGTTGCATGAGCAGCACTCGAGCAATGGAGTAGCTTAACTCGTTTTCAGGCGGCACAGACGTGGTGCATCGAAGTTGACGTGGCGCTGTTTAACAATCTGCTCGAGGCAAGTTAGTGGCCATCCGCGAACAACAGGCCGCCGCAATAACAATAAAAACACTAAAAAAGTAAAGCGTTACGCGTAAAGGATGTGCGTAACAACTTCAACACTTCCGCTTTCCACGACCACTAACCTACTGCCGTGCGGCCGTGTGGCGTTGAACTGACTGACCAACATCCTATCAGTACGTAATATAAGCAAACACAGCGGCAGCAAAAACCTTTGATAAATCTGTGAATAACCTCTTTGGCGCGTCAACAGCCATATGCGCTCTATTATACGCGTCCATCTCATTATCACCAAAGCCTCGAAATGTTGAAAATATGCACACCGGAGGGTGGCGTAAAAGCAGCCAGACGACTGGTCATCCGACGCGTTGGTCATTCATACAAATAAATGAATGTGAAATAAATTTAAAATAAATGAAATAAAAGGCGGAAATACAACAATTCTGCGCGCCGGACAAAGCAAAATTGAACCCTTTCCCAAATGAGGTCCACGTTTGCCGCTAATACTCACCCACAATGCATATACGTGTAATAGATCAAAGCGCACATATATACATATGCGTATGTGAATATTTATGTACAGATGTGGGTCTATGTAACAATAAATGTACTTATGTAAATTTCCAGCAGGCCGCCACCACCCAGCATTTCGCAGAACTTTTTGAGTTTTAAAATAAATTTATTTTGGCCTATGCGTTTGTATGAATGTAAATATTTCACTCATTTGAGCAGAAAAGCAGGTTTAATTTTCTATACAAAGTACATAAATTCTGCATCATTATTAAGCTATAGCAACAACAAAAAATCCACACTCGAGCGCTAAACAGCAGCAGAGGTGGTTGTTAGAGAGTAGCTGGAGCTAGTTTGGGTAAGCAGACATAACTACAAACATATTTACATATGCACATACATAGGAATTTACATTTGTTTGTTCACGAAAATAGTTGGTGGAAAGGCACTGCGAGTGGGATGGTCCAACCTTCAGTTTCATATACATATGTAATATACGTAAATAGTTTTTTTGTAGTTGTAGTTCGTAGGCGCTTTTACATAAGCGAGATGGCTATATTAATGCTACTTTATATACTTATAGGTATCTACATATCTGCTTGTAGGCATAACTGAGCTTATTCTCATTAACATAAATAGCAGCAGTGGCAGAAATAGTGGCATAGCAGTAGTGATATATCAACAATAACAACAACAATGCACTGCTAAACTACTGAAACATCATAGCGGCAGCAGCAGCAGCGGCAATGAGACGATTGCAAAATGCACTGAATATGTTGTTTATAGCATAGACAGGCGACAGCGTTAATCCGGATTAACGGCACAGTTCATCTAAACGAACCCTGACAGAAGCCGCAATCCGCAAAGACGCACAATGTTACGTGAAATTTAGTATTAGCTATATTTTCACTTAGGAAAGGGGAAATATGAAAAATTATCAAGATTGGATGACTGCCACGCCTCCCACCCTTGGGGGCGGAAGTGTTAAGAGTTATCTGATTTTAATGAAATTTTGCTTACACATTTTGTTTACCTAGTAAGCCATAGATACGAAATATAGTGAAGATTAGGCCACTGCCAGGCCCCCTACCTGCACAAAATGTTTCTTCAAATTTCATATATGGTCTGAGTTTTGGTCAGTGTTGTTATCGAAAATTTACCTAATCCGCATTAAGTTTGAGAATTAGCTTTAGTACTCAATCCAGATTAACTGCAATTAATTGCCGAGATATTTCCGAATTAACGAGTTGACGCGAATCAACGCTGCCGTCTCTCCACGCTTTTTATAAGAGTAACTGTTATGTTTATTATTATGTATGTATATGAACATCCAACGTGCAAATTTGAAATTTTACATATCAAACTGTTTACACATAGACTTCTACTTAATAAGTACATATGTGTGCACATGAATATTACAAATAAAGTATATCTCGGTATATACATACGGTGACCATCCGTTCTGTTTTTTGCAGGACCGTACTGTTATTTAAAGGTCTGTCCTGCGTAGTTTTTCAAAACAGAAAACCACCAAAATGTACTGATTTTTTCCAAGTGTCCTGCCTTTGTCCCTTCTTCGATATTTTAAAATTAACTTCTCCTAATCGAAATAAAAGCAGTGTCGATAACTAATTGATAACTACATAAGAGTAAGCTGGTTTTGAAGGTTCAACTAGTCAATGCGTTCTAAATATTGTACGGTTATGGACAATGGATGACGAGAAATTGAAGACCAACATCAAATATATCGATAACACTGTTCTACAAATTTTGTGGTAATCGCTTAAGAAAAAAAATATTTTCCACGTGTTTATGGTACATTTCGAACCTTTTCCGTCAATATCCATTAAAAAATTATCCAATCAACATAAGCGACCTACAGTCCTCTTACAAAAATATATTCCTTTGCCGATTTCGATGAAAATTATTAGTGTTACAAGCGACCAAAATCGAAAACTTGAAATTTCAATAATTTTCTTTTTACAGTAAATGAAAATCTGATGAGAAATGTAGATGTTACGGAACACAATCTGCACAAAAAATATATATTTTTGCAAAGAGTCCATCAATACCTTTCGAACTGTTGGTCGTTTCATGAGATATTGAGGAATAACTGCAAGAGTACTAAAAATACGTTTTTCGAAGAAATCTCGAAAACACTTCTTTGAAACCACGGGTTTTTTTCGTGTTCAACGACCCAAAGTTTGCCTAAAAAATTTGCTTTACAGAGGTTCATATTTCGTGTAAAGTAATATGTAGTATGCCTTATTATAATTCTTATATATTTATAATTTGAAGCAAATGTGATTTATGTTTAAAGTTTAAAATTGGATTAATAATTAAGAAATATACACTCTTCGTTATTTGAATAGCGCATACTTTTAATACTTAGTAGGTACAGTTTTCCTTTTGTTTGTTTAATATTCATTAACTTTTTATAAAAATATAGCATATTCTACGTCTACATCCCATTTTAAAAATTTTTGAAAATTAAAAAAAAAATAAACATAGGGTCGAAAATTTTTTTTGTTAACGGTGCTGCGTATTTTCTTCCATATAAAAATTTTGTCAAGCATACTTTGTATGGTAGAAAATCAAAAACGGGTGCGCTATTCAAATGACGAGGAATGTATATATGTAGTATATTTTTGTTATTTTTATACTACGCAATTATATGTAAGTAAATTTTTTGAAAAATTGTCCTGCATTTTCAAAATATATTTATGGTCACCGTATATATACATACTATACAGTGACATCAAACAGAAACATCGACTAAAACTTCTATGAGCCTATGGCAGATGCTAAATCCGAGGGGTTAGAGATATGTACCAATATGCGGTAGAGCCCAGGTTCGATTACTTGTCCAATCAATACTTAAAATGATTTTTTTTTTCATTCCTTGGCAGGCGATGTTCCATCGTCGAAGGAATTAATGACATGACAAAAGCTTTTCAAACAGCAGTTTCCTCTTCAGCTCGTAATAAAACTGCAATTTCCTACACTACAGCAATAACATCAAGACGAACTCCACAGACTATAGATAAAGCTCATCGAAGGTTGGGTTAATCGGGATGGCTGTGCGACACAAGTTAATAGAAAAATGTTCTTCAAGTAGATCCCTACTAGGCATCATTAGGCATAACAACGTGTTCGGCGAATCCAATAAGTTCCTGAAGATCTCATGCTGACACATCCTCAAGCCTATTAAATTACAAGCTGGCCAAATATCTTGTCGCGTACTGGGCGCAACACAGTTTTCTTTTGTGTATTCCTCCGGAGCGAACTCTACCGGCAACTACTCGTATCCAATCGTAAAAATATAGGAGGAAGAGATGACGCGAAAAACCATAATAGGGGCTCGTATCGTGGCACTTTTGTTGTCCGCCGAATGATGGAAATAGCATAGTCCATGGTCTTTGTTTGAGTGCGTGGTGGTGACGACCGCCAAAGCGCCCAATTCGTTTTCAGAATTAACGTGTCGGCGCGAATTGATTGGGCACTGAGGCCTGAGGAGTTAGTATTACGTTTATATAGCATATATATATACACTGTTCCTAATAGTTAGTGCCGTTAAGTATTTTTCATTATTGTTGTCCAACTTAAAATTTAATTTGCCTTAAGTATTTTGTAAATTACCTTGTTGTTCCTCTTCAAGCAACCCAGCCGTCTCCACTGAGTCAGCCGGTTGCTAATTTTTTGTTACTTCCTTTTAGTGTATATATTCGTTTATTTAGTTGGCCCCTTTGTATTGCTGTGGTTTATTTGGCAAATATTGTTCACTATTTTGCTTCTTGTCACGCACCTATGACCAGGCACCAAGTCGATATGGAGTCACCTATTTTCGACCATCTTATTTGTAACTTTCCTGCTCTTTAGGACATTTATAAAAGTAATTGGGTATGAGCTGATGGCCTTTATTGCCATAATTTTTTGCCTATACTCGGCGGCGGCTTACCTCAGAGCAAAAAAATTTCACTATGCAACTAGGAATATACTACAGTGTTCTGCCAGCTTTACTGGTTGACGAATGTCGCCGCACAGTGTGAAAAATTTACTTCTTTTGTGACATAAACTAATATCTCGAGAGCAAAAAGATAAAGCTTTTGAGATGGTAAATTAAAAACAAAAATCTCGTTGGATAAAGAACTTAACCTAACCTTCAAAAATATAAGGCTTTGAATTATTTTCTTTTCTTGAGCTGCAAAATGTGTTTACTTTTTAAAAAAATGTTACAAAAATATTTTTCATCAAAAAAACAACGCATTCTTGTGGTTGCAAGAACCGAAAAAAGTATTTAAAATTTCATTACAAACTGATTTTGGGTCAAAAAAGTCTACATTTTGCTTTATAATGTCACTTTAATGATTGAATTAAAAATTTCATTGAACTTAAAACTCACCTTCAAAAGTAAACTTTTTTTTATATTTTTTATTTTATACACAGCATGTAAGAGATAAAAAAATGTTAAAATGCGTGTTCAAATTCTTGTGACGAAGGAAATTTATTTCTTGAGGCAAGCGTAGCAAAACATATTTCAAATTTTTAAAAAATTCATTGCAATCCGTGTTCAGACCAAAAAAGTACGAATTTAAAAACATCTCCTTCTGAAGTTAAGTTTAAGTATCCCGGAAATTTTTTGTATCCAACGAGACTACTTCTTCTAAACTCTCCACCTCAATAGCTTAATAATGCCGTAGCATTTATTTCGCCATCTCTCCTGTTTAGGTAGCTTTCCTTCACGTTTATCTAGTAGCGGGGTTACCACAAACAACCAAAGAATCGGAGATAATACACCAACCTATAGTAGTACTCGTCCTTTGCTTGGTCAGTCTGCCTTCACTCCATTCCACTTGTATTCTTCTATGGCTTAGTAAGCTTTAAATCCATAGGTGGATTGCGGCTTCTGCGATAAGCATATTCTTTTTATTCTAAAGCACACGCTAGTACTTAGAAATAGGTATATTTTCGTCACCACATTTGCAAGTTGCGCATACGCCCCCGCATCTCAAATTCAAATACTTGGAATTTAAGTATACTTGCGAGTAGGTATAAGTGGTGCGATTGGTCACTCTAGACCCCTCAATATCTCTTTTAGTGGGGCAAAGTTTACACCAATTGAAAGCGTATAATCTTTTTACTAGCTTTTTAAAATAAGTTCTTACTTAATTTTTTAGGAGCATGATATATTTGCTTGCGTCCACACTCATAACTGGTGCGATGAGAACAACACCATCCAAGGCACTGTATGCCCTACTGAATTTTCTTCCGGTGGACCTACATGCCAAACAAGTCGCAAGTGGCGCGGCAATTCGAATGAATATTCTAAATAAGTGGTCAAATACCAGTTATGGTCACGGTAGAATATTAACGGA
>NW_023458556.1:53384043-53405652 GCF_013731165.1 Rhagoletis pomonella | reverse complement strand
TCTTCATCTTCATCTTCATCTTCATCTTCATCTTCATCTTCATCTTCGTCTTCATCTTCATCTTCATCTTCATCTTCATCTTCATCTTCATCTTCATCTTCCTCTTCATCTTCATCTTCTTCCTCGTCTTGGTCTTCATCTTCTTCTTCAGCGTTATCTTTTCCTTTATCGTGATCTAAATATGTCTATTCTTTTCTTCATTTACATATTCACCCCACCATTGTTATTAGGTTAGGTATTTAAATTTTCCTTCCTCTTTGTCTATGTATTTAGGATTCTTTACTTTTATTTTAATTTTTGTATTTATCCCTTTCTTCTTCTCCATACTCAACTTTACCTTCTTCCTTGTTTGAGTCTAATCTATTCATGTACATGCATACATACATCTTATTCCTAAACTGCTGCTTAGCACGTTTCTTATTTCACTATCAATATTAAAGCATACATTTAGGGGGCATTTCCGCCCCAAGCATGTACATGTATGGCATTGGTATTGGTGTGACTTTTGAATTGATTTTTTCGCTCTATTTTAAACTAATTTCAAATTTTAAAAATTGCCTGCACATCAGCATCAAAATACCTTTCTAATGATATATAATTGTTTATACCTTAGAAGTATAGTTTAGTCGTAAAAGGGGTGTAAAAGAAACATGATTGCCTATTTATATAATTGATATAACCAACCCTTTTGTTTCCCATTTATCATGGAAATGCGCCCAAAAAGTTAGCGAAAGAAATTTTTCTTAATGAACGCGACCTCCAGGTCACTTGCAAATTGCAAATTATTATACTCAAATTTAATGATCTATAAAACTGCATACGTTGGGCTTTCTAGAAACTCAAACACTTTTTTTAATTTTGAGGAATTTCTTTTTTTAACATTTGGAATTTTTCTTGTGAAATTTTCTTTCATTTTGAGGGATTCTTACAAATATTTTCAACTAGTTTTAATTATGTAACATTATTATTTTCTTCTAAATTGCTCCTTTTTCTGCATTCTGCTCTGGAAAGTTTAATACAAACAAACAAAAAATCAATAATCGGGCTCTACTCTTAGTCAAATTGAATGAAAAATGAAGACTCCAGTGAATTGTGAACACAAAATGGCAATTCTGAACCACTGTGCGCTGTGGTGTAGTGGTAAGCTGTGCGCGTTACCATTACGCACGGCTTCGCTTCGATCCCAGTTTCCAAACAACATTAAAAAATAAAAAAACAAACAAGTTTTTTTTTCAAATAGTGGTCACCCCTCGGCAGGCAATGGAAAACCCCTGACTGTATTTCTGCTATGAAAAGCAGCTTCTCATAAAAATAAGATCGTCGCTCGTTGTCGGCGTAAAACTGTAGATCCCTCCAATTGGTGTGGCAGAATAGGCGCACGCCGCTTAGCGCTGCATAGGCGCAAGCTGGTATTATGTATAGGCCCATTAAAGTTTTTTTTTACAAAATATGTATAAGTGCTTGAAAATTGGGTTTTAGAGCGTGCGCTTAACTCAAGAGCACAAAAGCTACTTATTGCATTTTTAAAAGGATGGATCGATGCTGCAGGTAACCAGGTATTTTACCCACAGTGTAAAATAGGGAACGAAATATGAATGACATTCTCAGTTTTAGGTTGTAATTCGACAAATGGTTGTCTACATTTTTGTACTTGAACATCAAAGATTCAAATAATTTAACCATTTGTTACATATGTGACACAAGTATTTAAAAAGACATTTTTAAGGACAATCTTTTATTAGTGGTTAATAAAAAAGAAACCGAAAGAAAATCGACCTCGCACCTCCTAACGGCTATTTTTTTATATAGGTGTTTCTTTCAATTTAAGTAATATACGCTCTAAACAAATCGTATCATAAATAAGGATTTTCCAAAACTCTCGCTCCTGTGCCCCCATCGGGGATAAATTTTGTGCAGCTATCCCTTTTTATGTAAGTAGTATATCTACCCTCTAAATTTTTAACAATATCGTACCATAAATAAAGGGATTTCAAATATCTCGACACCTGCGCCACCTAGCGGATTAATTCATACTTCATTGTCATCGGGTTCTTAGCTAAGTTTGAAGTTTCTAGTCCGTAGCACATAAGGAAGTTGTTAAAAAATTTATTGCAAAGTTGGTTTACACTCAGGTGAAACGGATTTAAATAAAAGGTCATTGCACTGAAATTTTTTCTATGGATTTTCAATCCGTGAAGCTCCTTGACTACTTTTTTGAGAAAATTCACTTTTGATGGTTTTTCCATTGAATTTTCATGTAAAGCATAATTAACCCAAATCGACCCCGTGTTGCCATATGGCAACGCAAAATACATCATATATGAGAGAGTGTAAAACAAAAGCGCTTACTTAAAAATGCTTATATGTACGTTAACAAATTGCAAGGTTACGTTATATTAATCTGGCCGGCGTTGAACCGCACGTATGTAGTTATACCTGTAGGTCCTTAGTGATGCCAGTTGGAGCTCCTTTTTACTCGTTAAAGTAGACATCACAAAACATGTCAACGCTTTCTGCTAATTTCAGTAAAAATTTCAAAGCTACTTTTAAAATGCCGTCTAACTTCTCGAATATGTACGTTTTCAAGCACTTTAATCGTATTTTTGACAGTGCAGGACATCGGCAGGGAAGATGCTTCAAAGTTTCCCTGGTCTCCCGCTCACGACACTTCCAGGACAGGTGCACTACGCTGGTGATACCCGTTTTTTGTGCATGAGCATCCACCAGAATATACCCCGTAAGCAATACGGTAATAACACTGCAATCTTTCTTTTGCGTTGAAATTTCTCCTCCATTGGCCCGAGATATGAGGACTTTCTTGCGGCATTCCACCACACCCAAGCCCCTAAAGTATTTTTGGTCTGACTATAGCTGTGTAGCACCAATGCATCAGGGCAGATGACAGACCCCAAGTGACTCTTAGGTCGAGGCCATGCAATGAACGGCAAAGCGGCGAGTATTTCTATATGGCGCCGCTCAGAAATGCCGCTCAGTGCGTGGCCACTTCAATAGTATTTGCTATGTTGTCGGCCTTAGCATCATTTTACATGAACAATGTGTGACATCACACAGCTGCCTCCACAGCAGCTTACTCTCTCAAAATACTCCCAAATACTTTGTGTGGTCTTTAATTGACAGCTGGATGCTACCCAGCCCGGGGGTCTCCACGCTGGGACCTCATATCTTCTTGTGCCTCCTCCTACATCCCTTTTGAACGTATAATATGCATATATTATCAATAATTGTATAAAACTTATAAAAAATATTTTTATTGTTTTATATTTTAACCAAATACTGTCTTGTAACAATCCATTTGGAATACGCCCCATGTCGCCTTATTGCAACTACCGTTATCGGGCGAAGTATACTACTCCCAAAGTTTTAGTCATGAATTTTCTTTTACTTTAAAGCTCCTTTTACCCTGTATATAGAATTAGGAAAAAAAATCTAAAAGAAATTTAATCTGGAACTATTTGGGCTAATAACATTGTGTGACAGCGAAATACACGGACAATTTTAATTTTTTTACTTTGAATAAAAATTGTTTGTTTACTAGTATATAAATCAGAGTATGTAAAAAGAAACCGTAATCAATTATGTTTTCAACTAGTTAATAATTTTAAAAATCCATCGGGGTTTGGCTTAGATATTCTTCTCCAACCAAATTCTGAAAAAGGATGTTCTTTCACCAGGCCAGAGCTTGTTACCGCACAAGAGCCTGTTGCAATACTCAGGCTTGGATTTTGTTAGATTTAATTGTAAAGAAATTTCCCTTTCAGCCGATAAATTTTCAAAACCATCAAAAATTTACAACTTCACTCACGGAAAACCAAATGAATCAAAATTAATCAAAAATTGTAGCTGTAACCGTCCAGGACTTACGGTTGATTTTGGCGATTTTTTTTTTTTTTTGTTGAAGGTGTGTCTCATTATTTCATATAAAAAAATCGTCGAACATTCTTTGTATAGAAGAAAATGCATAACATCGCCAGCAAAGAAAAAAAAATCCAAAAATCAACGGTTAGTTTTAGCCAAATCAAACTAAAACAAAATTAAACGGGTCACAAAATTGCAAACCGAAATCTTTCTAAGAAATCGAATTAAAAAGCACAAAGTTTTTGCAAAAGTTTGTTGGATTTTTATATTTTTTTTTTAATGTGGCACAAAGTTTGTAACTTAGCTTTACACGGTTTACAGTGGTTCAGAGCTAACATTTAGCATGAATAAATTCATATCCCCTAAACTGTAACCGATTATTCTCAAATTCGAACACAATAATCTGCTTACTAAGTGGCACATTTAAAATAATGCCTCTATCGATGCCGGAATAATGGCCAAAAGTATAGCTACAAGAAATTGATAAGATACACTATACTAAAAAATATGGCAAAATCGGTGTCAAGTTAAAGGTTATAGGAAGTATTTGAATCCAAAAATATTTTCAGGTTGCCACCTAGTCAAAATTTTATAGTTATGCCGCAGTATCCTGCGCAGTAACTGCGGCTGCATTTCGTTTTCCACTTCTATGTAAGCTCTTCTGTATAGCGAATGAACGTTCTTCTGTTGTACAAGTTAATGCCAATACTTTTGCTTTCTTCTGCTAAGCCATACTTCTACTTTCACTAAAACTATTCGTTGGCCTTCCCCGTTTGACGGCCCGGGCTCTTGACAAATTTTGATGAATTTTTTGTTTTCGTTGCTCCACCATAATTCCAAATTTTTAATAAATTCCTCCAATATATAAAGAAAGTCTTCTAATGCTTTGCAGCAGTAATTTCCTTTAAAAACTTTGAACTTAAACCACTCATCGGAAAGCTACATACGTGTAATTGCGCGAGGACATGGAGAAATAAAGTCATTAAAATTTTAGGCTATCGCTGAAGGACCTTATTTATATTGAAAAGTCAAGCTAAATAGTTAAACTATTTTCCTGGATAATTACCAATACCTGCAACCACATTTTTTTAAAACCCTAAATATGTTCGCAAAATGCTTTTAAAATTATTGTTTCATAAACCAAGTTGTATTAACAAAACGTTTAAATTAATAATAATAAAAATTATAAAAACTTACTTTAGTATACTTTTCCCATAACGCACACACAAAAAATCCATTTCGAGTGTGCCTTTCTCTAACAGAAAAATATATATTATTTCCAATTTTTGCTGATTCGTGCAGTGCATTATTTTCGGTATTAGATAAACATAAACAAAATCAGGGGTGCGACTAGTCTATCTTTTGAATAAATTCGGACCAGATTTAAGTTCCAGACCACACTGAGTTTTTTTTTATTAAAAAAAACTATATTTTTCTAAAACAGAAAATTTAATTAAATAACAGAAAAATAAATTGTTAACACTTGACAATATATTGTGCGCTTATAATTTCAATAAGGGGTATATAAGGGATGCTATATCACTTTTCGACTTTTAGTTAATCGTTTCCCCTTTGTTTTTAGTTTTCTTGCTCGTAGATGAACCGAATTCATAACGTAAGTTTCCATAACTTAAGAAAAAATGTATCCTTGAATAAAATAGCCAGTTCTTTTAATTGTTAAAAGGTTTTTTAACTTATTAAAAGGTTTCAATAAATCAATTAAACGATTAGTCGATAACTAAATCTTTTTTCCATTACTACACCTACCTACCCACCGAATATAGCACACTGCAGGCCTTATGGGGACTGTTTATAAAGAGGCCCCAATAAATTGGTTAGCATTTAAGGCACCAGAACAAAAACAAGTTTCGTCGATTTTTTTCGATAGGAAACGTGGTCTGATTGCATTAAGTACTAAAAATATATGATTTATAATAATAAATAAAGATAATGTTAAAAGCTGGTGATTTTTTTTATGAAAGTTCTGAAGTGTATTTAAAGTTTCTGAGGTGTTGTTTACTTTTACTTGAGGGTTGTCAAAGCGAGCAAAACCACTTACGGCAGCACCTTTATTCTCTACATCGCGATGCATCGTACATATACGAGCGTCCCATTGTCCGTTATGTAGTAAGTGACTTTCAGCAATTTAACTCCTTTCTTCTTGCAGTCTAGTTCTTGAACACTCATCTCATAGGAAACTTATTCAATAAGGTTGACTGTGAAGGCTTTTATTGAAATCTTACTTTTTGCTTTCAACAACTTTTTTTTTACGAATTTAATTCCATTAAATGTAAATCGCATAAGCATAGTAACCATTTGACGAACAATTTTATTTGATACATTCCTTATTTGATAACGATTTTTTGACAGCGAAAGGAAAAAATTAATTCTTTGTTGAAAACAATAGCGGATTTTGCCAAAAAATATATATTTTATTCAGTAATTCATTGACTTATCAAAGCGCCCTGAAATCTTAAGATCCCTTTTTAAATCTTTTAACTCATCTTGGGTAAAAGGTGTTGGTTCTTTAGATGCTATCCCTTCCCATTCTTTCTTTCGCTGCTCTATTCCCAGGATATTTCCTGGAATATAATAAAATTTTGGAACAGGATTTTATTTAAATTAACCCTCTAGTAGGCAGAACCGCCTCCAGACGGTCGTTAACTAAACACCTTTTTAGTGCACCTATAATAATTTTTTTCTATATTCGTAAGGCACGATCTTTAGACAAAAATCGTACCCTTACGGAGAAGTAAATTTTAATCCGTTATGTCAATCCGTTTTATTTTAATCGGCAGTTGAATTACAGATTTTGAAAATACGGTTAAAATTAATTATTTCTTGCTATTTAGTAATTTCGTAATTAAAGAAATTTTTTCTTTTGAAAAATTTTTTGATATAAAAAAATTCGGTGGATTTCGTTGTTAAAAGCACCGTATTTTAATATAAGTTTTATAATTATGTCACCATTCAAAATGGAGAAAATTGCTTTCGAACACAGACCGTCTACAGACCGGCTTGCCGACATATAAAACCCCAGTTTTGCATTTTTGACCGTCTGCAGACGGCATCGCCGGTTCGTAGGTCAACAATGTGTAAGAGAAAGCTGAAAATATGTGTAAGTATATCGGCAAGCCCGTCTCCAGACAGTCTTTGTTTTTCTCCCCTGTAGGAAAAAGTCACTGTCACAGATCGAAATGGACATCAGTTTTGGATTTCTCGTGCTAAATTCACCCATTCCTGAATTTTTCAACTCATAAAAAAATTGGCCTACTAGAGGGTTAAGCTGAACTCATGCTTTTTATAACAACAACGTTCCGTTACATTGCCACTTTGGGTTTCGTAATGCTTTTTGACTATTAAATGTTTTCTCTCTATGTTTTCAGATCACATTTTGCAAAACAATTCTAGTGTCCGTTTTTCATAGTTTTGATATGAAATAATCAGAAATAAGTGACGTGAAAATATTTTACACAAACAGTTACGTGGCGTCTGTCAGACTGCCCCGTGATGGCTTTTATTTTTATTGAAATGGATGCAATAAAAAAGTTATTTTGCATGCGCACTGAAAATTAATTTTTTTCTCTACAAAGTCAATAAAAGTATTTTTCAACAACTCAAAACTGAAGTTCTGTGGGCCTTGAAACATGATTACATTTTTCAAACGAAAAATGGTTGTCAAAAGAGGACGTTCCCTTGGTTTTAAAATATACGACTATAAAAAAAATCTTATTAATCTGCAAATAAAAAGAAAGGAAATAATTTAAGAGCACCAAATTATTTTCAAATGCAAAAACTGTCGCAGGTCTTGAAAACTTTCCTTGAATTTTACAAAAATTTCAGACGAGTCTGATATACTCCGCGTCAGTAGGTACTGATTAGAGATGCGCTCTTACTCTCGGTAGGGCCCAGGTTGCCTTCCAGCTCCGCGTAAAATTAATGAATACCTCCGACGATATTTCTTCGATAAAAAGCTTCTCTCCAAAACCATATGCCGTTCGAAAGGGGCGTAGAACTTTGCGAGGGACAACATAAATTGGAGCAGAAGTTCGGCCAAGCACCTAACAAAAACTTTAGCTCTAAATATTTATTTAATTTATTTTTACTTAAAGCTGAGTGAACATGTAATCAATAGCGTTTGTTGGCGGATTTAGTCCGATAAAAGGACAAACCGCCTATATGAAAGTGCTTCCGAACAGTATGTAGGAAAATATATTTTTTATTTTTATTGAAAAATGTTATTGAGCTTCACGCCGTTTTTGTTGAAAAAATATTATGGAAAGTCAACAATAGTTTATCGATTGGTAGAGGTTATAGTTGCTATTTCGGAGATCAACACATCTCCTCATCAGACTCCTACACCGCGGTCACTAGGTTGTGAACCAGCGACTCCGCAAGACTAATATCTTATCACGGCCGTAACAAATATTATTTACTGATAAGTGAAATTAAGCAAGAATTGCAAGAAGATTTGGTACACATACTTGAGCTGTAATAAGCCTTAGACTTACTTGAGTCCAACGCCTTAATGTGATTTTTCAAACCGCTGTTGATTTTTATTAGCTACTTTCTGTGATTTTTTGGCTTGCATTCCAGAAAGACATTTTTATAAACACTTCAAAGATATTTCCCATTTGTATCTGCATACTTTTCTCTTTAACACTTTCGAATTGTCAAACATGCATAAACTATTTTTTTTTTACAATAATTTTCAAGATTCATGTAATGTTGCCACGAGATGTTCGCTGTTTTCTAGACTACTTCAAACACAACACTATCCACACCACAGTATTCACAAAATATTCAATTGAAAACAATACCATTAGCTAGTTTTCTCAATGAAATTTAAACTTTGTTTAAGCTTCGTAATTTCACAAACTCTATGGCGTTCACATAACACACCAGAATGGTCGCCACTTTAAACTTCCCACTGGCCACTTGTAACCTGTAATTTATCACTTGCCACCAGTTCGATTGGATAACAATACGAGTACGCACCCAAAAATCACCGTCCATGCAAAATCGACACGCTTGCAAGTTGAGAGTTAATGTCGCGGACGCGTACGCTGCTCTCGATGCAAAGTGCAACTTTAAATTACGCAAATTTGTGAGCCGGAAATGCGGCCGCCAAGTTGGTGGTCAAAATACCGAGTGACATATGCCAGGACGACAACGAGACAATGACAGCGATAACGGCAAAGGTAACGATAATGGCAACGCCAACGACGACGACGACGACGATGACGACGACAGCGACAAAAACTACTACAGACCGAACGTTTGGCGCTTATGAACGACGCATGGCGGCACGCATTGGCCTCAGCAAATAAGAGTATGCAGTCAGTGGATTTGCAGATGCAACGGCAGAGCGATAGCAGCGGTAATGATAGCAGTAAAGGCGCAGCAGCTGCAACATTAAATGCAGCACTACAAACCAAGCGGTGGGCGGCGGCAATGAAACAGGTGATAGGCGGTATGAGTTGGTTGCCAATTTTTGGTAACACTTTTTGGGCGTCGAATTGGTGTGTCGGCGGTTCCGTTGGTGTTCACAAGTTCCGGTTGTGCGAGCGCGTTGTTCGCATTGCAAGCGTACATGTGAGGCTACTATTAAATGGACTATTTACGTGCGCGACGATACACTATTTGGCTACACAATTGTTTACTAGTGGCAGGTCGACACAGCCGTGGCGCGATACAAATGCAAATAATGATAAGCGCACGGCAGCGCTATGATTTTGAGTTGAAAATTTTCAAAATTCCGCCTCTTTTTCCGTAACGCAACGTAAAATTAACAAACTCCATATGTGCTTATATATTTACACACTCGTACGTATGTATATTTTACATACATGTTTTGTCTTTGCCTTCGTATGTGGCTTAAATAGTACGCGCGCGCAACAGAGCGTCAGCAGTTAGTTAAGTTGCTGCCAGCAGCGCGCTTGAGTCCTTTCAGTTTCTGTGTATAGGATTTCGAGCCAAACGCGTAGGTGTTGGGGCTGTTGAGCGGCAAGTCTGCAAAGTGGCGATAGGAGAGCGCGTCAACTTGGCGCTATTGCAGCTTGTAAGCGCAGTCCACCAAAGTTGTTTGCAGACGCGCGCGCGCTCCCTTTCTGCACGCGCGCGCGCTCATTTTCCTTACTCTCCCTAGCAGCCTGTGCCTGCTCATTTGTGTGTTATTGTATTGGTTTTTAAGTGATGTGGAGCCGGAAACGGAAACACAGCGCTATACCCCCTTTTACACGCACGCAACATGTCGCTGAAAGTGTGAGGTGCGCGTTGTTGCACACTGCATGTTGCATGCATTTCATGTACGGATGTGTGTAGTTTTGGTTGCATGAGCAGCACTCGAGCAATGGAGTAGCTTAACTCGTTTTCAGGCGGCACAGACGTGGTGCATCGAAGTTGACGTGGCGCTGTTTAACAATCTGCTCGAGGCAAGTTAGTGGCCATCCGCGAACAACAGGCTAACAACAGCGCCGCCGCAATAACAATAAAAACACTAAAAAAGTAAAGCGTTACGCGTAAAGGATGTGCGTAACAACTTCAACACTTCCGCTTTCCACGACCACTAACCTACTGCCGTGCGGCCGTGTGGCGTTGAACTGACTGACCAACATCCTATTTACTATTTACTTAGTTAAAGCGCTAAAGGCTGTTAGTGGAGGCAGGCGACGCGCTGAAGTCAGTACGTAATATAAGCAAACACAGCGGCAGCAAAAACCTTTGATAAATCTGTGAATAACCTCTTTGGCGCGTCAACAGCCATATGCGCTCTATTGTACGCGTCCATCTCATTATCACCAAAGCCTCTGAAAAGTTGAAAATATGCACACCGGAGGGTGGTGTAAAAGCAGCCAGACGACTGGTCATCCGACGCGTTGGTCATTCATGCAAATAAATGAATGTGAAATAAATTTAAAATAAATGAAATAAAAGGCGGAAATACAACAATTCTGCGCGCCGGTAAAAGCAAAATTGAACCCTTTCCCAAATGAGGTCCACGTTTGCCGCTAATACTCACCCACAATGCATATACGTGTAATAGATCAAAGCGCACATATATATCTACGCGTATGTGAACATTTATGTATAGATGTGGGTCTATGTAACAATAAATGTACTTATGTAAATTTCCAGCAGGCCGCCACCACCCAGCATTTCGCAGAACTTTTTGAGTTTTAAAATAAATTTATTTTGCCCTATGCGTTTGTATGAATGTAAATATTTCACTCATTTGAGCAGAAAAGCAGGTTTAATTTTCTATACAAAGTACATAAATTCTGCATCATTATTAAGCTATAGCAACAACAACAAATCCACACTCGAGCGCTAAACAGCAGCAGAGGTGGTTGTTAGAGAGTAGCTGGAGCTAGTTTGAGTAAGCAGACATAACTACAAACATATTTACATATGCACATACATAGGAATTTACATTTGTTTGTTCACGAAAATAGTTGGTGGAAAGGCACTGCGAGTGGGATGGTCCAACCTTCAATTGCATATACATATGTAATATACGTAAATAGTGTTTTTGTAGTTGTAGTTCGTAGGCGCTTTTACATAAGCGAGATGGCTATATTAATGCTGCTTTATATACTTATAGGTATCTACATATCTGCTTGTAGGCATAACTGAGCTTATTCTCATTAACATAAATAGCAGCAGTGGCAGAAATAGTGGCATAGCAGTAGTGATATATCAACAATAACAACAACAATGCACTGCTAAACTACTGAAACATCATAGCGGCAGCAGCGGCAATGAGGCGATTGCAAAATGCACTGAATATGTTGTTTATAGCATATACAGACGACAGCGTTAATCCGGATTAACGGCGAAGTTCAGCTGTACGAACCCTGACAGAAGCCACCGCCTCTACTTTCACTTAGGAAAAGGAAATATGCAAAATTATCAAGATTGGATAACTGCCACGCCTCCCACCCTTGGGGGCGGAAGTGTTAAGAGTTATCTGATTTTGATGAAATTTTGCTTACACATTTTGTTTACCTAGTAAAACATAAATATGAAATATAGTGAAGATTACGCCACTGCCAGGCCACCTGCACAAAATGCTTCTTTAAATTTCATATATGGTCTGAGTCAGTGGTCAGTGTTGTTATCGAAAATTTACCTAATCCGCATTAAGTTTGAGAATTAACTTTAGTACTCAATCCAGATTAACTGCAATTAATTGCCGAGATAATTCCGAATTAACGAGTTGACGCGGATCAACGCTGTCGTCTGTCCACGCTTTTTATAAGAGTAACTGTTATGTATATTACTTATATATGAACATCCAACGTGCAAATTTTAAATTTTACATATCAAACTGTTTACACATAGACTTCTACGTGATAAGTACATATGTGTGCACATGAATATTATAAATAAAGTATATCTCGAATATCTATACATACCATACAGTGACATCAAAAATTAAACAAGTACGCAATTGAATAAGGCCTGCCAGAAACATCGACTTAAAGTTCTATGAACCTACGGCAGATGCTAAGTCCGAGGGATTAGGGATATGTACTAATATGCTGTAGAGCCCAGGTTCGATTACTTGTCCAATCAATACTTAAAACGATTTTTTTTTCACTCCTTGGCCCATCGTCGAAGGCATTAATGACATGACAAAAGCTTCTCAAACAGCAGTTTCCTCTTCAGCACGTAATAAAACTGCAATTTCCTACACTACAGCAATAACTTCAAGACGAACTCCACAAACTATAGATAAAGCTCGTCGAAGGTTGGGTTAATCGGGATGGCTGTGCGCCACAACTTAATAGAAAAATGTTCTTCAAGTAGTTCCATACTAGGCATCATTAGGCATAATAACATGTTCGGCGAATCCAATAAGTTCCTGAAGATCTCATCCTGACACATCCTCAAGCCTATTAAACTATAAGGTGGCCAAATATGTTGTCGCGTACTGGGCGCAACAAAGTTTTGTTTTGTGTATTCCTCCGGAGCGAACTCTACCGGCAACTACTCGTATTAATTAAAGCCCAGTTTGAAGAGCAAAGCATCTGTTTGTCGTTGGTAATGCATTGGGGAAACAGTCTTCATTAGGGTGTTTGCGCCAAACCGACACCGGCCATTCGTAAAAATATGGGAGGAAGAGATGACGCGAAAAACCACAATAGGGGCTTGTATCGCGGCACTTTTGTTGTCCGCCGAATGATGGAAATGGCAAAGTCCATGGTGTTTGTTTGTAGGCGTCGTAGTGGCGACCGCCAAAGCGCCCAATTCGTTTTCAGAATTAACGTGCCGGCGCGAATTGATTTGGCACTGAGGCCCAATGGTTTTGCGGACCGGCGCGTAGGTCCAATTCGTAGATACGCGCCGGGGCAGAACCAGGTGAGCATTGACCAGGGAAACATCCCTATTGTGAGCGCTAGTGACAGTGATTAAAAAAAGCGAAATTTTATTTGCGGGGTACCAGTTTTGTTTTTGTTCCTGCTGATTTGTTTGGGTGCCAGGCGAGGTACTCAAGGCTGTAGTTGCGCAGGCAAATCCGAGGAGTGGGGCCAAGCGAGGTGATCGAATTTATTGAGTCGGTGCCTGGTTTGGAGGACATAGTCCCGCAGGAACACCCATGACCACAGCTTATTTAAGTATTATCTGTGGTTGCCTGTATTTGGCCTGTAGTATTGACAGTGGCTTTTGTCATATTGTGTTCCCCCCCCCCTCGCCCTTTTAGCATCCCCCACCCAGAGCCCAGTCACTGGGCGGGTTAAATTTGGGTTGTTAACCTTTTGGTTGGACCTCACCAACCCCAAAGCAAGGTCTTTTTTATTTTAAACTTTTGTTTTATTTTTTTGCTTTGTGTATTTCGATCCACCCTAGTGCTAGTATTACGTACATATAGTATATATATATACACTATTCCTAATAGTTAGTGCCGTTAAGTATTTTTCATTTTTGTTTTCCAACTTAAAATTTAATTTGCCTTAAGCATTTTGTATATTGCCTTGTTGTTCCTCTTCAAGCAACCCTGCCGTCTCCACTGAGTCAGCCGGTTGCTAATTTTTTGTTACTTCCTTTTAGTGCGAATATTTGTTTAATTGGTTGGCCCCTTTGTATTGTTGTTGTTTATTTGGCAAATATTGTTCACTATTTTGCTTCTTGCGACGCACCTATGACCAGGCGCCAAGTCGATATGGAATCACCTATTTTCGGTCATCTTATTTTATAACTTTCCTGCTCCTTTAGACATTTATAGAAGTAATTGGTCACGGGCTGATGGCCTTTATTGCCATAATTTTTTGCCTATACTCGGCGGCGGCTTACCTAACAGCATAAAAAATTTCACAATTTAACTAGGAATATACTACAGTGTTCTGCCAGCTTTACTGGTTGACGAGTGTAGCCGCACAGTGTGAAAAATTGACTTCTTTTGTGTTATAAACGAATATCTCGAGAACAAAAAGATAAAGCTTTTGAGATGGTAAATTAAAAAAAAATTTCGTTGGATAAAAAACTTAACCTGACCTTCAAAAATATAAGGTTTTGAATTATTTTCTTTTCTTGACCTGCAAGCTGTAAGCAATGAACTTTTTAAAAAAATTTTACAAAAATATTTTTCATCAAAAAAACAACGCATTTCTGTGGTTGCAAGAACCGAAAAAAGTATTCCGTGTTCAGACCTAAAAAGTACGAATTTAAAAACATCTCTTTCTGAAGTTAAGTTTAAGTATCCCGGAAATTTTTTGTATCCAACGAAACTACTTTCATTTCGACATCGGTCCTCGTTCTCGAGATATTAGGTTTGGTCACAAAAAAGTTCATTTTCCACTTCTGGTATCTAGGTGCTTTTCCGTTCGCCTATGCAACTTGTTTAGGTAGCTTTTCTTCACGTTTATATAGTAGCGGGGTTACCACAAATAACCAAAGAATCGGGGATAATACACCAACCTATAGTAGTACTCGTCCCTTGCTTGGTCAATCTGCCTTCACTCCATTCCACTTGTATTCTTCTATGGCTTAGTAAGCTTTAAATCCATAGGTTGATTGCGGCTTCCACGATAAGAATATTCTTTTTGTTCTAAAGCACACGAGCGATAATTGTTTTAGTACTTAGAAGTAAGTATATTTTCGTCACCACATTTTGCAAGTTGCGCATACGCCCCCGCACCTCAATTTCAGGTATAAATGGTGCGATTGGTCACTGTAGACCCCTCAATATCTCTTTTGGTGGGGCAAAGGTTACACCTATTGAAAGCGTATGATCTTTTTACTAGCTTTTTAATTAATTTTTTAGGAGCATGACCTACTTGAAAATGTGGGTACAGTACTTCCCTCATAGATAGTAATCGGTACGAGACTTATGATCTAATTTATACTCCTAATTCTTATACTTTATTTAGGTGATCAAATAAACATTGGCGAAAAATAAACCTAATGGGGTATTTTTAATCTGAAGTATTTGTGTAGGTTCCGATTGATTTAAATTTAGGGGTATATCTTAGGCTCCAAGTTTTGGGCCGACTTATGTCATATACATATTACGATACCAGCTCTGATGAAATTTTTCGTGGCTTTTGTATTAAAATAAGTTGCTCTGCTTTGTTTCCTAGACGCAGTAGTAGAACAGTCTTGAATTTCATCTGTCACTTGCCATCGATTGATATTTTTATCAAAGTGATTGCTTAACAGGGTGCCCTAAGTTTGAAGGAACTGCAGAATGTGAATGAATAATGTGGCTTTTACTGAACACTTCGATGCATCCATTTTTACCGACGGCTAAGAAATGGATTTTTGGGTAGGGATAGCGTTTTTTCATAGGAGTTAACAACAGAAGTCGAAGCCGAAGCGGGACAATTTCGTCAACTGACGAAGCGTTGGTTTATTTTATAAGTACAAAGCGAATGTATCATTACTAAAATTAAACTAGAAAGAATGAAAAATGGGTTTGCGTGTAGCTACTAGCGAAGGTCTGATATCAATGCTATTGACTCGGCCAGATCATTTTATATACAATTACATACATCGATGCCCGCAGCCACCAGAGGCCTTTTCTTACCCACAGAGTAGATTTTTTAGTAATAGTTGATAGTTTTACATATCGATAGCTTAGAGTGAAAAGTTGCTAAGTCCACTTTTTATGAAAACTCATATTTTGATATAGGAGGCTAAAGAAATTGAACACGCATCGTTTCGTAAATTATAATGGTACTTGTTTTATTTTGTCCTCTTTATAAGCAATAAAAGGAAAATTTGCTAAGTCCAAAAGAAGCACCGCAAATCCGATAAGGCCAAAAAAAAACGACGACAATGTTTGATTCAAAGTCTTGCAAAATAGTTAAAGAAAATGGCTATGGAAAATTTTTTCCTCTCCTGTAAAATTTTTAAAATGGGACTTAGCAACTTTCTTTCTAAGCTAGCGATATGACATCAAGACTATCTCATATCTTGGTAACTTAGGTTTCTAAAATTGTTAATTTTATGTTTCTACTTCACTGTGCATCTAGATACAAACAAACTATTTACACATTTATCTGTAGGTTTCTATTTACATACCTAGTATATATGTATATACATATATTTATATGTACAAATACATAAGCTCAGAAACAGCAAACATATTTTTACATACCTACATACATACATATATGTACTGAAGTATAAATACATATGCCCACATTACATCCGCATGTATTTTCCAACTTCAATAGGCCTTAACGAGTATTCACACTTTCCAATTGCAACGCCAATTCAACTCAACCCCCAACTAAATAGAAAATACAAAAAGCGCAGCAAAGTGCGAGGCCATGCGTGTGACGGACATTTCTAATTTAAAGTAATTTCTACATCAACTCACAATTGTGTTAATGATTAGAAAAAGCACAGTTACGCGCAAAATCATTTCCCCCACCCACCCCATCTTAACTACTCTTTCCGCTGCTGACTTTCCGACGACATGTCTGAGCTGGCTGGCAGCCAGTCGGCATATGTGAATGTTTGCATTCACAGCTACATACATACAGGTGCGTGGTGTGTGTGTGTGTGTGTGTGCGTGCATTTGCTTTTGAACGACCTGACATGGCAATTAACGTGCAACGCATCGCATCTAACGTGTGTTGCATGTAGCCGAGCCCACACATGAACGACCGACCGACCGACCGACCGACCAACGCAGGATACGCATTACGACGTTATGTATGTATGTAGGCAGGCAAGCCATTGGGTTAGCATTCGCTGCCACTAACTTTAAACTCCTGCGAACTGCCAACTCTTCCGACAGTCATTGTGCGTCCGGCTAACGTCCATTCTTTGCCGCTACAGCGAAAGCGATAGCAACGGCAGTGACAGAGGCAGTGGCGGCAACGACGTCCTTTTTGTGTCCCAGCACAGCGGCTACGCAGACAGGCGCCACACAAAGGCCAAAACAATTTACCGGCTTTTGTTTTACACTCTTTTGGTGTTGTTGTATTTCTGTTTCCATTATTGTTGTTTTCGATGTTTCCTCAGCCATAGCGTTTGTAACTGTTACGAGATTTTTTGCTGTAATTTAAGTGATTTTCAAAAATGAGTGGAAAAAGGGTTAAAAATACACTTCGAAACTAAACACACAAAAACCTGTTTGGGAAGTTTTCGACATGACGCATGTGTGGCATATACATATATGTATGTATGTGTAAATGTGTGTTATAATGCGTACGCATATGTGGCAAGTGGCAGCTACCGGATGGGGTGGCCGTCGTTGTCGAAACGGAAAATGCAAATGAAAATTCTATAGAAAAAAGCAGAAATACTAACTCGCGCGCGCCAAACGTGTAAAGGACGACAACAGAATGGCAGGGTACTATAGCAAAGCAAAGGATACGTGCATTACAGACAGGATATCAGTTAAAAACCTGTTTGTGGCAAGTAGTTATGTTTGCATGTGTGGCGTTACGTGTAGGAGGGCGTACGCAATTGCGTGGATCTCAAAGTATTTTCATACATACATACATACGTATATGTATACGATGAACGCACGCATGTTGATTGTGACGTTGGCAAAGGAGTTACATGTCTTTAAGCAGCATGGTAAAGATATAGACCGCATTGACCGATTTATGGTGGAGGATATGATTTAAATATGCACGTACATTTATGCAATAAAAAGAAAATAGTGTTCTAGTTAAATAACAAGTAATTTTTAGCAAAAAAAAACCGACTTCAACTCTCATATAACAAAAAAATATATATTTATATATCTCATGATCCACTGATCGGATCTTAACCAGATTAGTATGGGACCACCTCTGAGACACTACCTTTCCGATGCAAAAAGAATTATTGAAATCGGTTGACGTGGTCCAAAGTTATGCGGTAACATACATAAAAATAAAAAATAAAAAAATATTCCGACGAACTGATAACCTCCTCCTTTTTTGGGAGTCGGGTAAAAATAGGAAACCGCAGTCTGCATTGAGCTGCATACTATCAGTGGGTTGGACCCAGATTCTAACACTGGCCCAACGAACATCCAAAGTTTTATCTATCAGTGGTCACCTTTTAGCTGACAATAGCAAACCTCTAAGTGGCTTTTATGCCATAAGATGGTTTATCGTAAAAAATCATTTTCCTTTCGTAGCTTGTGAAAATAGGTAACATCTTAGTAAATATTAGATATTTAGAGTGGCAGTTACTGTCGAAATTCGACTGTTTTCCTTTTTTTTGTTTTGAGATCCGTGGAGAGGTACAAAATTAATTATCGGAAATTCTTCTGCTTTGGAACTATACATTTTTAAATATTTGAAGGTCTTTCTAATACTTTGACAGGACTTGGAATTGACCCGATACATTCCAGTTTGTCGATAAATTTCCATAATTTAATACATATCGATAATTAAATGTATTTTAATAAGACTTAAATCCGATAACTCAACAAAATTCGATAACTCGACTAATTTCGATAAATTTGGATCCGTAAATAACGATAACTTAAAAATGTATATATGTATCCCGACATAAATCGATAACTCGATATACTTTAGATACCTCTATAAATTTCGATAACTCGGTTAATTTTGATAGCTCCGTATTTTTTGAAAGCTATCAATAAATTTCGATAACTCCTTTCACCCTGGTAACGGGATACATTTTGATAAGCAGTGATAACTGGATAATCTTGTATAGCCTTGAAATCTCGATAACTCTATGTATGAAAATTCCAAAAACTGCATAGACAAATTTCTGTAAATTAATAAATATCAATAACTGGAAAAGTTTAAAGAACTCTATGCATTACGGCAACTCAATAAATTTCGTTAACTCTATAAATATTGATAATTTAATAGATATCGATAACTTGATAAATTTCATTTGACAACTTTGGATAATCCCATAAATCGATTATAGCTCCATAACTATCAGTAAATTTCGACAAATAAGTTCCAATATTTATAAATTTCGACAACCCAACAAACATTGATCAATTTGAATAATTCGATACGTTGTAATAACTCCATAAATTGCGATAACAATAAACTTCGATGATTCGATAAATTTCGAAAACTTGACAATTTTCGATAACTAAATTTTTTGTGTCAGCATTTATTTTGATTCTTATCGAAAAATTTCAATAAATATCCTTACCCTTTCAGTTACCCTAATTCGTATGCATTTCTCATTGTTTTCGTTTTCTTCGTTATTTCCAACTTTGTCTTCACTTTTTTGTCTTAATCGTTTTATCTTTTATTTCTTCATTATCACATTTGCCTTTATTAAAAAAATTTTATTTCAAATACGAAGTAAAACAAAATGCAAAAACAATTAAAGTTGAACGGGTTGCTAGAAGAACTAAATATATATATACAATAACGAAAATTTTTAAGTGACGATTTTGGCCATAATTTTCAACCAATTTTGAAACCATAAGAATTCTTCACGTCTACAGAAAAATATATTTGCAATGATGTTCTTGGTTCTCGGCTACTACTACTGTTAGCTACTAGGGTACCACTGTTAGTTATTAGGGTAGCTCTTAATTAGTAGTAATAGTAATAGTAGATAATAAAAAATAAATAAAATTAAAGATAATAGAGTACAGCTTATAGATAATATACGATACATAAAATATGATAGATAATAGATGATATATAATAGATAACAGATATTAGATAGGTATTAAAAAATAGAGAATAGTTTTGTTGTTGCTCGCCACCATAATGTCTACTGGCTACTGGCTGGCTTCTTCACTGATTCATGAATTAACCCTTCACATTGGCACGTTGAATAAACAAGCATAGGTTTATACACACCTGCAAACATTCATACTCGCCCTCATGCTTTTGTTTGTGATCCAACATATTTTAAAGTTTGTAAGTACATACATACATATGCACTAGGAATGTTAGTACTGGGATCCCAGGATGCTTGGCAAGTAATCCCGGGATTTTCGGGATTTGTAATTTGCACTGATGGTAATAATAGAAACTCCTTTTCTTAACCAGTATTGGCTATATTTCTTTTTTTTTTATTTGAGAATTAATATTTTTTTAAAAAAGTCTAGCTCATAATATATAGAACACTGCGCGATAGTAAATTTTAAACACAAATATCAGTATATTCGCGAAACCATGGGCCAAATATAGTAAAATTGCGTTTTTAGTTTTTCACTCTGACGTCAGTAATTTAAAAATGATTAAGAAAAATCAGAGAAATGCGCTTAGAGAAGAAGTATGAGTATCAAATTAAAAAAGAAATCCTGTAGATTTTAAGCAGATTCCAGTTTTTGGTGCAGGAGGACTGGTAAGTATTGAAAATTTCCTTTTAAAATTTTATCCATGAGATTTTGCAATATTTTATTTTGAATAAATTATATGTTAAGGACTTATATAAACTCGATAACATCCTCGAATTTCATCATTCTAACATTATCAGCTTAAGAAATTACGTAATCGTCCTTGTGAATATAAAAAAAATTTAATTTTCTTTTAAATATAAAGAAATTTCCTCTTGCATTCGGTACGCATATTTTTTTATTTTATATTGCATTGAATTTTTTACATAATTTTTGGATTTAATCATATATTTGAAATTAAAAAGGCCTTTAAAATAAATCCTAATGTCAGAGAGAAAAAAATAAAAACGCTACATTAAATAAAAAATTTGGTTTCAAACTCATTAATTTATTATTTATTTTATGGTAGGAGAGCTTCACAAACAATATAGAAGCAATTTTTTCGATTTAAGTTGGTGAAAAGTAATGAATATCTAAATCCCGGGACTAATCCCGGCATTGTGACAACGACATCCCGAAAATCCCGGCATCGGAAAAAGCTGACAAATTAACATCTCTAATATGCACGTACATATGTAAACCTTTGCACATGTCATATGTGGCAGCTCCATAACTCACATCTCTACTTAATTACATACATATATATATACATACTTACGTACATACCACACGCTAATGCATACGCATACGCGTCTCGTTGCCACGGTTGCTCCCACGCAGCTACAATTACAAAAACAAAGGCGACAGCAACTCCCAGTGCAGCGCATTCAATTGGCTCCCGTCCGTCCCCATGGAGCTGAGAGTCAGGCCTTTTTAGTGGGTCGGAAGTGGCAGCGGTTTGAACGTATGTATGTATATATGCACATATATGTATGTATGTATGTACGTGCGCTTGTTATTCCGTTGCGTTTGTGGCAACTGCGTAACGCGCGCGTAATTTAATGAAAGATGTGCGAATGAGATGGCTGCGTTCTGCCTTTGCCGTGCTCGAAAAA
>NW_023458556.1:53378254-53383943 GCF_013731165.1 Rhagoletis pomonella | reverse complement strand
AGCCTAAGTGTGTCTTATAGACGACCGCGACAACCTACCTACCTACCATGATATATTTGCAAATGTGGGTACAGTACTTCCCTCATAGATACCAATCGGTACGAGTAGGTACTTATGATCTAATTTATACTCCTAAATCTCATATTTTTATATTGCCATAAATGAACCTACTAGGGTGTTTTTAATTTGACGTATGAATGTAGGTTCCGATTTATTTAAGTTCAGGGGTATATCTTAAGCTCCAACTTTTGGGTCGACTTATGTCATATACATATTACGATACCAGCTCTGATCACATTTGTCGTGGCTTTTGCACGAAAACGAGTTGCTCTGTTTTGGGTCCTAGATGCAAAAGTAGAACAGTCTTGAATGTCATCTGTCACTTGCCATCGATTGATATTTTTATCAAAGAGATTGCTTAACAGGGTGCCCTAAGTTTGAATGTGGCTTTTACTGAACACTTCGATGCATCCATTTTTACCGACGGCTAAGAAATGGATTTTTGGGTAGGGATGGCGTTTTTTCATAGGAGTTAACAACAGAAGTCGAAGCCGAAGCGGGACAATTTCGTCAACTGACGAAGCGTTGGTTTATTTTATAAGTACAAAGCGAATGTATCATTACTAAAATGAAATTAGAAAGAATGAAAAATAGGTTTGCGTGTAGCTACTAGCGAAGGTCTGATATCAATGCTATTAACTCGGCCAGATCCTTTTATACACAATTACATGCATCGATACCGCAGCCACCAATAGGACCGACGAGGCCTTTTCTTACCCACAGAGTAGATTTTTTAGTAATAGTTAATAGTTTTACATATGACATCAAGACTATCTCATATCTTGGCAACATAGATATCTAAAATTGTTAATTTTATGTTTCTACTTCACTGTGCATCTAGAAACAAACAAACTATTTATACATTTATCTGTAGGTTTCTATTTACATACCAAGTATACATATACTTATATTTATATGTACAAATACATAAGCGCAGAAACAGCAAAACATATTTTTACATACCTACATACATAGATATATGTACTTAAGTATAAATCCATATGCCCACATTACATCCGCATGTATTTTCCAACTTCAATAGGCCTTAACGAGTATTCACACTTTCCAATTGCAACGCCAATTCAACTCAACCCCCAACTAAATATAAAATACTAAAAGCGCAGCAAAGTGCGAGGCCATGCGTGTGACGGACATTTCTAATTTAAAGTAATTTCTACATCAACTCACAATTGTGTTAATGATTAGAAAAAGCACAGTTACGCGCAAAAACATTTCCCCCACCCATCCCA
Organism: Rhagoletis pomonella; assembly: GCF_013731165.1. Classification (NCBI taxonomy): domain Eukaryota; kingdom Metazoa; phylum Arthropoda; class Insecta; order Diptera; family Tephritidae; genus Rhagoletis; species Rhagoletis pomonella. The sequence continues at coordinate 53,382,633 of NW_023458556.1, read as the reverse complement.
TCTGAACTACTCTTTCCGCTGCTGACTTTCCGACGACATGTCTGAGCTGGCTGGCAGCCAGTCGGCATATGTGAATGTTTGTATTCACATCTACATACATACATGTGCGTGGTGTGTGTGTGTGTGTGTGTGCGCGCTTGCTTTTGAACGACCTGACATGGCAATTAACGTGCAACGCATCGCATCTAACGTGTGTTGCATGTAGCCGAGCCCACACATGAACGACCGACCGACGACCGACCGACCAACGCAGGATACGCATTACGACGTTATGTATTTAGTATGTAGGCAGGCAAGCCATTGGGTTAGCATTCGCTGCCACTAACTTTAAACTCCTGCGAACTGCCAACTCTTCCGACAGCCATTGTGCGTCCGGCTAACGTCCATTCTTTGCCGCTACAGCGAAAGCGATAGCTACGGCAGTGGCAGTGGCAGTGGCGGCAACGACGTCCTTTTTGTGTCCCAGCACAGCGGCTACGCAGACAGGCGCCACACAAAGGCCAAAACAATTTACCGGCTTTTGTTTTACACTCCTTTGGTGTTGTTGTAATTCTGTTTCCATTATTGTTGTTTTCGATGTTTCCTCAGCCATAGCGTTTGTAACTGTTACGAGATTTTTTGCTGTAATTTAAGTGATTTTCAAAAATGAGTGGAAAAAGGGTTAAAAATACACTTCGAAACTAAACACAAAAACCTGTTTGGGAAGTTTTCGACATGACGCATGTGTGGCATATACATATATGTATGTATGTATGTGTAAATGTGTGTTATAATGCGTACGCATATGTGGCAAGTGGCAGCTACCGGATGGGGTGGCCGTCGTTGTCGAAACGGAAAATGCAAATGAAAATTCTATAGAAAAAAGCAGAAATACTAACTCGCGCGCGCCGAACGTGTAAAGGACGACAACAGAATGGCAGGGTACTATAGCAAAGCAAAGGATACGTGCATTACAGACAGGATATCAGTTAAAAACCTGTTTGTGGCAAGTAGTTATGTTTGCATGTGTGGCGTTACGTGTAGGAGGGCGTACGCAATTGCGTGGATCTCAAAGTGTTTTCATACATACATACATACGTATATGAAAATATGTATACGATGAACGCACGCATGTTGATTGTGACGATGGCAAAGGAGCTACATGTTTATAAGCAGCATGGTAAATATATAGACCGCATTGACCGATTTATGGGGGAGGATGTGATTTAAATATGCACGTACATTTATGCAATAAAATGAAATAGTGTTCTAGTTAAATAAAAATAGGAAACCGCAGTCTGCATAGAGCTGCATACTATCAGTAGGTAGGACCCAGATTCTAACCCTTTCCCAACGAACATCCAAAGTTTTATCTATCAGCGGTCACCTCTTAGCTGACAATAGCAAATCTCTAAGTGGCTGTTCTGCCATAAGATAGTTTCTCGTAAAAAATCATTTGCCTTTCGGAGCTGGTGAAAATAGGTAATATCTTAGTAAATAATAGATACTTGTAGTGCCAGTTACTGTCGAAATTCGACTGTTTTCCTATTTTTTTTTTGAGATCCGGGGAGAGGTTTAACATATAAGAAACAAAATTAATTATCGGAAATTCTCCTGCTTTGGAGCTACAAATTTTTAAATTTTTGAAGGCCTTTGTAGTACTTAGACAGGACTTTGAATTGACTCGATACATTCCAGTATGTCGATAAGTTTCCATAATTTCGTGCATATCGATAATTCAATGGATTTCAATAACACTTAAATCCGATAACTCAACAACATTCGATAACTCGACTAATTTCGATAAATTTGATTAAGGAGCATTTGAGTGCTCCAAAAATAACGATAACTTAAAAATGTATATGTCTCGAAATAAATCGATAACTCGATAAACTTTGGATACCTCCCTAAATTTCGATAACGCGGTTAATTTGATAGCTCCGTATTCCTCGAAAGCTATCGATACGTTTCGATAACTCCTTTCACTCTGGTAACGGGGTAAATTTCGATAAGCAGTGATAACTATATAATCTTGTATAACCTTGAAGTTTCCATAACTCGATGTATTTTGAAAATTCCAAAAACTTCGAATCGAGGAATAGACAAATTTCTGTAAATAAAAAAATATCGATAACTCGATGCGTTGAAAGAACTCGATGCATTACGGTAACTCGATAAATTTCGTTAACTCTATAAATATCGATAATTCAAAAGATATCGATAACTTGATAAATTTCATTTGACAACTTTTGATAATCCCATAAATTTTTATAGCTCGATAACTATCCATAAATTTGGACAGATAAGTTTCTATATTTAAAAATTTCGATAACTCAATAAACATTAATCAATTTGAATAATTCGACACGTTGCGATAACTCAATAAACATTGATCAAGTTGAATAATTCGATACTTTGCGATAACTCAATAAACATGGATAACTCGATAAATTGCGATAACAATAAACTTCGATGATTCGATAAATATCGAAAACTTGACAACTTTCGATAACCAAATTTTTTGTGTCAGCATTTATATCGAATCTTATCGAAAAATTCCAATAAATTTCCATACCCTTTCAGTTACCCTAATTCTTATGCATTTCTCATTATTTTCGTTTTCTTCGTTATTTCCAACTTTGTCTTCACTTTTTTGTCTTAATCGTTTTATCTTTCATTTCTTCATTATCACATTTACCTTTATTAAAAAAATTTTATTTCAAATACGAAGTAAAACAAAATGCAAAAACAATTAAAGTTGAACGGGTTGCTAGAAGAACTAAATATATATATACAATTACGAAAATTTTTAAGTGACGATTTTGGCCATAATTTTCAACCAATTTTGAAACCATAAGAATTCTCCTCGTCTACAGAAAAATATATTTGCAATGATGTTCTTGGTTCTCGGCTACTACTACTGTTAGCTATTAGGGTACCACTGTTAGTTATTAGGGTAGCTCTTAATTAGTATATTTAAGGTGGAGGCCTAAACAATAGTAGATAATAAAAAATAAATAAAATTAAAGATAATAGATAAAACATAATAGATAACAGCTTTTAGATAAAATATGATATATAATAGATGTTATATAAAATATTATATTAGGTAGGTGTTAAAAAATAGAGAATAGTTTTGTTGTTGCTCGCCACCATAATGTCTGCCGGCTACTGGCTGGCTTCTTCACCGATTCATGAATTAACCCTTCACATTGGCACGTTGAATAAACAGGCATAGGTTCATACTCGCCCTCATACTTTTGCTTGTGATCCAACATATTTTAAAGTTTATAAGAACATACATACAAGCAAGTAATTCCGGGATTTTCGGGATTTGTAATTTGCACTGATGGCAATAATAGACATTCCTTTTCTTGACCAGTATATTTGCAATATTTGTTTTTGGAAAAATTATATGTTAAGGACTTATATAAACTCGATAACATCCTCGAATTTCATCTTTCTAACTTTATCAGCTTAAGAAATTACCTAATCGTCCTTGTGAATCCAAAAAATTTTAATTTTCTTTTAAATATAAATAAATTTCCTCTTGCATTCGGTACCCATATTTTTATTTTATATTGCATTGAATTTTTTACATAATTTTTGGATTTAATCATATATTTGAAATTACAAGACCTTTCAAATAAATCCTGACGTCAGAGAGAAAAAAAATAAAAACAATGCCACTATGAGTAAAAAAAGTAGGTTTCAAACCCATTTATTTATTATTTATTTTATGGTAAGAGAGCTCTTAAACAACACAGAGGCAATTTTTTCGATTTAAGTTGGTGAAAAGTAATAAATATCTAAATTCCGGGACTAATCCCGGGATCCCGGGATTGTGATAACGACATCCCCAAAATCCCGGAATCGGAAAAAGCTGACAAATTAACATCCCTAATATGCACGTACATATGTAAACCTTTGCAGATGTCATATGTGGCAGCTCCATAACTCACATCTCTACTTAACTACATACATATATACATACGTATGTACATACCACACGCTAATGCATACGCATTCGCGTCTCGTTGCCACGGTTGCTCCCACGCAGCTACAATTACAAAAACAAGCATAGATACATGCATACAAACAAAGGCGACAGCAACTCCCAGTGCAGCGCATTCAATTGGCTCCCGTCCGTCCCCATGGAGCTGAGAGTCAGGCCTTTTTAGTGGGTCGGAAGTGGCAGCGGTTTGAACGTATGTATGTATGTATATATGCACATATGTATGTATGTACGTGTGCTTGTTATTCCGTTGAGTTAGTGGCAACTGCGTAACGCGCGCGTTAATTTAATGAAACATGTGCGAATGAGATGGCTGCGTTCTGCCTTCGCCGTTCTCGAAAAACGCTGCTGCACAAACGCCACACATGTGGCATAATGAGCTGCG
>NW_023458556.1:53314829-53378154 GCF_013731165.1 Rhagoletis pomonella | reverse complement strand
AAAAACGCTGCTGCACAAACGCCACACATGTGGCATAATGAGCTGCGCTCTTCGCATAATGTAAGTTCATACAGATTTGTATACATATGTTTACATAACAGTGGGTGGGGTTGCATGCGTCTGCTCATACATACATACATACATATGTGTGGCGACTTAAAATTTTGAAACTGCACACACATGCATACATACAAACGTCTACATGAAATTTACATACGCACACTGTTGTAAACTCATTCTGAGTACAAACTTATTAGATCTCCACAAATTTTCTCGTAAAATTTCTAATTTATTTTGTTGAGTCTTCTTCCGAGAAAGTCTTTGAATTTCAACCCTCACAAACGCATAGTTTAAAAGTTAAAATATTTACATAAAACTGTAATATTTTCACTCAAATTTCAACCCTTTTATATTTTGTATTTGTACCTACATACATAAATTCTCAATCTAATGGTTAATTGGTTAGTCCTAATTAAAACTTCCTCTAATGGTCTTGCATATGTACATATGTATGTATGTATGTTTGTATGCGCTTTCTGTTGCACTCTCCGCACTTATACGCATAGTCTCATGCACGTATGTTTGAAAATTTTGTCTCAGTATATGTTTTGTTTACATTTTCGCCTGACGTTGCTGCACAACAGCCACGTGCTTCCTTGCTGCTTGCCGTAAGATTTCCGCTACGCTTTGCAGACTTTTCTCATTTGTAGGCACCAGAAAATTCATGTTTTGCTCTCTTACCTTTGCTCTATGATGGCAGTTACGGCTAGAAAAACAGGGTTGTTACTCGTATAAAGAAATTGCTGTAAATAAATTTGACAAATAATGTCCAGAGTATATTTAAAGAATAAAGGGATCGATTCTTCATACAGCTATGTGGAAGAAATGACAAAAACTGTGGAGCTAACGAGGACTCTGAAAACCCAGTCGATGATGACGGAATCGATAATGAATATGACGAGTTTTGAATAGAAACAACATGTTCCAAAATGATAAAGCTTCCAGAAATGATAACTTACCAGCTTCGCTATTCGAATATGTCGCCGAGGAGCTGGTCAGAGACATGAACCAACTTATCTGCAAAATAGTAATGGACGAAAGCGTGGCTGCGGTTTGGAATACCATATTACCGTAAGAATTAGGAAGGGGATCTTTCCGAGCCGTTTTATATCATACGAGGCACCTTGCCCATTAAGGGTTTGCCCATTAAAGGTCCTGGCATTCTAGGTGCATGTCCTCAAATCGTAGTCCTTTGTAAGTCCGCCATGGCCGTCGTGCTTATAAAAAAAAATCCGAGGCTTTTTACTATTCGTTGGAAATATTTTTTTTACGAGTTCCAAGCCCAGCGCAAGAGGTTTTCCTGCAAGGAAATGGAAAATAAAAGAAGAAACTGACAAGAAGAAATGGTGCAATAAAAAAAACATTTCTAATTATTTACACTTTCTAAGCGTCAGTGTTGCTGTCAGATCCTTAATTAATATAATGTAATTTTTTCACTACTTAGAGTCTTAAATGCTTCCCAGACTCTTGAACATTCTTAAACCCTCTATTTCAAGTCAAAACGATTGGCAAGCGAAAATTACAGGTTCAGCATTTTTCGGCACATTTTCACATCGAATCATCATGACCATAATAGTGCGAGTACTGTCGAAAGCAGCCGTGGTCACTAGACAGATATATAGATTAAATAGAGGTATACACTGCGACCAAAGGATCTATTGTGCCCTCGACTGTTTAGAGTACTTCGTCTAATCCCAGAGAACCCAGGAATTTAAGGAGATCCCCGGGGGTTAGCGATTGTATGACTTTCACACTTGGCCAGAGTTGGCCTAGGTGTCTCTCCCGACTTCTCACAACTCCCTTGCATTCATAAAGCAGATGCAGGGGCGTCTCCTCAGTCAGATCGCAGAACCGACATAGGTCGTTAGACCAGATCCCCAACTTGTGCAGGTGATCTTTCAGTCTGCAGTGACCCGTCAGAAAACCTGTCAATTTCCTTACCCTCTCTTTCCTGACTCTTCCTTGATTGAACTAGGACCAATCGCTATGAGGGGCTCAGGCCCTATAGGCGACGAGGCGGCTGCCGTCCTAGCTAGTCGGTCCGCTTCCTCATTGCCGATAACTCCTACGTGACCTGGCACCCATGTTAATTGGATGTCGGTGTACTCCGCCAGGGCGTTGAGCTTGTCAATACACTCAAGAACCAGAGAGGATTTGACCTCAAATGATGAAAGTGCCTTGAGTGCTGGCTGGATGTCGCTCATGATCAAAATACTTTCATTACGATAGTTCCCACGCAGATTAATCTCTGCACACAGACTAATGGCATAAACTTCCGCTTGAAAGATACTTGGGTATGCGCCCATAGGTACCGTAAGCTTTAGCCTTGGCCGTGGACGTCTGCCCCAATAATAATAATAATAATAGCTTGGCGCTTACACATATGTTAGTGTTTGGCCGAGCTTCTCCTCCGATTTGTGGCATGCGCCTTGATGTTGTCACACAAAGCGGAGGGACCTAACGTTTTACGCCGACTCCGAACGGCGATTGTATTTTTATGAGAAGCTGTTTTTCATGGCAGAAATACACTCGGAGGTTTGCCATTGCCTGCCGAGGGACGACCGCTGTTAAGAAAAACCCTTTTTTCTAAATTTTTTGCAATGTTGCTTTGACCAGGGCTTGAACCCTGGTGCTGCGGAGTGGAAGCGCGCACTGCTTACCACTACACCACAGCGGCCGACTGCCCCAATACCGTCGAGAAATTTGCATTGAGCTCGCTTGTATCTGCCTCTCCATAAAATAGGTGCTCCAAGTCGACTTGATGCAAAGCACTATTTTGAATTTCCTGTCAAAGTTAACTAGTTTGGGCCTGGCATCTCTGGGGAGCAAAGCTAATGGAATTTGGGCCATGGCCACTAAGCAATTGAGTCATATAAAAATCCACTTCGATGCTCTGTATGAGTCACAAAGTACAGCGCCCAGAAGAAGACGAGGCCCAGAGTTGTGGTCTTAATATAGGTAGATATACTGGATTTCGTTAGCCAATAAATCAGCGGGCTATTACGGCGACTGCATGATGCAGTTAGCATAGGACTTTTGCTGAAGCGCATGACTCGAGATGTACATGTGGCTAGCGCTTTGTAATCTTGCCGCTTTTTTACTTACTGTTTCAATGCCAACTTCGTTAGATAGCCTACCATCAATCATTACACCTGGTACCTCACTACATTCAAGGTATCTGTTGTAGCCAGTTGCCCCCTATTTATGTCTTTAGCTACGGCAACCAAAGAGAATTTATCAGCGTATCCATCTATTTTGACTCCTATTCAGCGGGGGGTTTGTTTTTTCACATTAAAATTTACCATTGATTATTATGATCTGGTCTCTAGTAATGTTATTAAACCAGGGATATGAACTGTTGGATCCAACCCAACCGAACCGAAAGCCCCGTTCAAAAAAAAAAAAACATTTTGACGAAACAATCCAAAGGTGAAACACGGTTCGAACGTTTCGCGGCCCTGAATTAAACTATGTGTTCCCTTTTCCCATGCATTTATGAAAGCAGAGATAAATTTTTGAGGTCTTAAAAAAACAATAAATAACATAAATATTCAAACTGTTGAAATATTCTCTCGCAATTTTTTTATAGCGAGAAACCATCGAACCGTGATGAATGTAGAGAGGGAGAGACAATTTTAAATCTGTAAATATTTTTACTTTGCAGAAATTTGTATGCACGAGCTTCGTATCCGTGCAATGGCTTAGCTGCACTAGCGTAGCTTATGCCACTTATCAAAAATCCCAGCGAAGTTTTGCAAAAAAATTATAAAAAAAACAAAGCATAATTAAAAAAAAATCAAAACTCTTTCACTGACTTGCCTCTTATGTTTTCAAGTCAGATTAGAAACTAATTTCCGCCGAACCTGAGTACCTTGGCTGTGTGGTAAGAGAATGCCAGCACAACAGGCAGCATGCCGATACACTAACGAGAAACTGGTGCATGCAACATTCGCTCGCTCGATTGCAGGCACACACACACGCACGGTTACACATCGCTGCCGGGATGACACGGATGCGCACTGCCGCAGTGCATTTTTGCGAGTTTTGAGTTGCCAATTGCGAGTTCGACTGTCTGTCCGTTCGCATCTCGCATTGTGTATGTTTTACATTTTATTTGCAGTTTGTTATTACTGCAGCCGAGTTGTTGCTGGTAGTATTGGCTGCGCTATGCCAGCATTTGCAGCGAGCGTGGGCGCTGACGTTGGCATATGCGGCACTTTGTATGTGTTGATGATGTTGCATCCATACAATTTTATGAGTGTATTTTGCGCAAAAAAAAAGTTTAATGCGTTTTTTGTTTGCATCCGTCTTGCCTTTTTTGCAACCGTTTTAGTTGTCGTGCTTCGGTGCGAGTACATGCGCAGTGTTGTGCTGGCGTTGCAACTACAACAAAATAGAAATGAAAAAAGCAAATAACATATATAAGAAAACCAACAACAGCCAACAGTAGGACTGTGCAAAATTCTAAAAAAAGACACATTAAAAGAATTATAAAAAGAAAAAGGTAAGTAAAGAGTTGAAAAATCCTTTGAAGTAGCGCACACGAAGCTCGTGGGAAAAAATAGAAAACGAATTTTAAGGATTCTCATTTGCCAGCGTCAGCGAGGGCTGCTAAGTAGTGCCGCGCCCCCTATTTTCCTTTACTTTTATTTGGGGCGCGCACACACAGCAGACGAACGCCTGACGAGCGGGCGAGCAGTTGGATGAGGGGTGGTGATAAGTGAGTGTGGGGGGTGGCGTGTAGGCGGCAGCGGGTGTGTTGATTGTCAATTGCATTAGAGCAAGGCTGGCTCTGGATGTTGGTATTGCTGCTGCGCACAGCTAGCTTTGAGTTGGAGTTGTTATTATTATTGCAATTTGTTGTTGCATTAATTAGTTATGGCAGACGATTTTGCGGTTTCTCTGGCGTTCACTGTTACTGAAAGCTTTTCACTGTTTTTTTACGTTCGTTGTGTGTTTTTCGTTTTGTTTTTTGTTCTTCTTCTTTCATTTCCTTTTTAACAAACAAGTGCATTGTGAGTATATGTTGTTGTTATAGTTCTTATTGCTTTTAAAAGTGTAAAGTAAATAGAATAAATTTTACGAAACTAAATTCTACTGATATCCAACTGAAACGAAATGAACAGCGCTGCACTGCATTGCATGGACTATGTTCAACTGGTGAAAGTTTTGTGAATTTTTAAAGACTTTCCAAAAAAAAAAATACGTAAAAACCAATAGTTGCTATTTTGCTAAGGGCATAATATGCTTTGCTCTCCTTTAGTCGGCTTTCGTGTTGCTTTAATGCATTTTGTGAATAGTTTTATTTAGTACATGGTAGTAGGGTCCAAAATGTTGGCACTTTGCTACTATTCTACTTAGTATCTAGTTTAAACATCTTTGGTATGGAATAGACTTTGTATACCAGTGATTCCCAAAGTGGTTCAGGAGGACTCCGTGGGGTCCACTCCACGGGAAACTCGACGGGGGCTACGTTGGCGTGACAAAATAGGGGGGGTTCACGAGATGTAAGTGGGGCCCACGAAAATGTATGTGGTTTCGATAGTAAAAAACAAAACTGTTGGCTTGGCTTTACCTATTACTTTACTAACGGCTATATTATTGACACTCCGTATATGTCGGAACAATGTGGAATATCAATATTTATGGAAAAGAGGAGAATTAGTCGGAATAAGCCTGTTATTGACGCATAGAATAAAATGGAATATGGTGTAATAAGAAAGTCAGAACAAATTTCCGTCATCCCTTGTCTCCAAACCAAATTTGACAAGGGATGACGGAAATTCGTTCCATAATACATCATACACCCACCCTGTCGGAAACAACAACAACCAAAAAGGAAAAAGTCAGAACAGTTTTTCCGGGGAATAACTAGTCGGCCTGAATCGAGCGAATAAGGAAGTTATTCCATGTTATTCACTAAAAGTTCATTACTGAGTTTTACATGCGGGTAAGAAATCGAATCTCTGTTTCTAGTTTGTAATTATCCTTTTTAATCCATTTTAGGTGCAATAATGGCAAAACAATAACTACAACAAGTAAGAAAGTCTATGTTCGGGCAGAGCCGAAAATTAAATACCCGGCGCAAGTATTAAATATATGTTTTTCACCTTTCCGAAAGCTACCGCTACATGGTAAGCCGCGGTGTATCAATTTCGAGTAAATTTGCGTCCTTAAATTTCGATATATTGAAGTTTCAAGCATTTCTGAAATTTACTGTTACATGAAAAGCGGCCATAATTTTAGTCCGATTTCAATAATTTTCAACGTTTTGCTTCTATGTGGCAAGCACAATAACCACACCGAGTTTGGTACAAATTGGTAGAACGGTTACCGAGATACATATATGTGATCATAAGTGGGCGGTGCCACGCCCGTTTTTCAACATTTTATAATAAACGTATTTCTTGGTAAAGAATTGTTGCAAGCACCTATTTTGAATAAATTAGCTTTAATATTTACTGCTTTATCGAAGATTTCTTATTTCTCTAAATTACCGTTATATGGGATGTGGGCGTGGTTATTGTCCAATTTAAAAAAAATTTCGGCCATTTCGTATGTTATACCAAGGCCAACAACTGTGCCAAGTTTGGAAGAAATTGGTGCAGCGGTTACCAAGATATACACATGTAACCATAAGTGGGCGTGGCTACGCCCATTTTCCAACCATTTATAATATTCTTATTTTTCGTTTAGAACTTATTGTAAATATTAATTTTGAGTGAATAATCTTCAGTATTTACTAAAATATCGCAGTTTTCGTATTTCTGAAAATTACCGTTATATGGGAGGTAGGCGTGGTTATTGTCCGATTTTGCCCATTTTCAATACCATCCGTCCTACGCCAGAAAGAAGTGCGCGTACCAAGTTTCGTTAAGATATCTCAATTTTTACTCGAGTTATCGTGTGCACAGACGGACGGACGGACGGACGGACGGAAATACAGTCACCGCTTAATCGATTTCTCTTTTCATTCTGATAATTTATGTATACATTTGTCTATATCTATCTCGATTCGTTTTGCCTGTTACAAACAACCGTTATGTGAACAAAGTTCATATACCTTGTGCACAAGTGCGCTCGGGTATAAAAAAGCTTGTCTTTTTCTACATGATTTTGGAATATGAAATAAAAAAAAAAGTATATAAAATGTGTTGTATAATATGATGGTTTCCATAAAACATGTACAGCAGAGGAATTCTGAGAATCGCTACGTTAAATTTGCATCGTCAGATTTCTCTAAATGAAAAGCAGGGGGGCCTAAAAGTAAACAATATGGAAAATTTACAAATGGAATTTGTAATCAGACAAATGTAGCAGTATAAGAGATATGTTATTAGATTCCGGAACTTCTAAACTTGTTCCGATAATGATATATTTCAAACTTTTTAGTTAGTTAACGCATACTGTATCAAATCAAATGCATTACACAAAATAATAAAGATACCACGTTGTAGAGGGAGAAATTCTCTACATATTTGCAGGAATCATCACTAAGCTATGACTAATCCCTTTCACATAATCAATCGTTATCGCCTTCCATTAAGTTTGATCAAACACTTGAATTACTCGTACATGGCGTATGAGCAACATTATTTCCCGCTCATATTTCATACAAAAAAATATATAAAAAAAATTATTGCATTTACCAATGGAAAGTGATACGTCGGGGCGTAATACTTTGCACTGCAATTTTGTAGAGAATTTCTTCCTCTAAAATTTGGTATATTTGTCTTTTTGATCAATCACACTATTACAATCAATCACACAATCACTATTATGTCAAAATTGGCGGCCGCTGTGGTGTAGTGGTAAGCAGTGCGCACTTCCACTCCGCAGCGCCTGGGTTCAAGCCCTGGTCAAAGCCACATCACAAAAAAAAATTTGAAAACTATTTTTTTTTTAACAGCGGTCGCCCCTCGGCAGCAATGGCAAATCACCGAGTGTATTTCTGCAATGAAAAACAGCTTCTCATTAAAATACAATCGCCGTTCGGAGTCATCGTAAAACTGTAGGTCCCTCCTCTTTGTGTGACAACTTCAAGGCGCGCGCCACAAATCGGAGGAGAAGCTCAAAAAAAATAAACAAACGATTCAAAATTCATACAATTTTTTTCAGTTTGATGATTACGCAAGCTTGGCAAACAATTCTCTCAAGGCCTTGCAGAGGTCTCAATCTAAGTCAGTGATTGGTTCTGATTCAACTAAGGGAAATAACTGTTGCATGAATCTCTTGCAAGTTCATCAGACTAAACAATACTGCTCACATATCTCTTGAGGCATTCATTCTCAAGTGACTTTCTTGGGCAACTTTTAAGAGGGTATGAGCATTTTCCAAGTGCAACAAAGACGGTGCTTTGTTATTCATGTCGTCTCTAATTCATCAAAAGTTCGGTTGCTTTTGGTATTATAAAAAAAAATTTGTGTTTGAGAATAAGTCTGTACAGACCCCTGCACCAAGATCATAGTCTCTATTTGCCTTCTTTGGTTCTTTGATAGAAGAATGGTAATGCCACAGATTGCATATTTCTGGCGTTTTGTTTTCTACTAAAAAATGTTTTAATATTTGTGCGAAGAGGGTACTGGGGAGGCAACAGTTTTTGGTAGAAAATAAAACTCGATGAAAAATCATCGACTTAATATTCTCAGTCACCACTGTAGGTAGATATGTATTTTGGAAATAGCTGTAGGTCATTTCCATTTCGTACCACTTCAATTATCGTTCAAGAGCAACGAAGTAGTCACACTGAATGAAAAGTTCAAAATTTTCAAACTACGCACAAGAAATGCGGCAGCCTTTATAAATTCAGGCTGCATGACTACAAGTTCGTTAAAATCAACTTTAAAGATTAATAAATAAACATTGTTAATAAGAATATTAGTCAGCAATTATTGAATATTTAAGATGCCAGCAAATTAATTCTAAGCATAACTATTTACTTAGAAAAATATGCAATATTTATACGTAAATACACGTAGTATGTATATATGTTGTATTGTGCACTACTAACAAGTATTTCAAGTATCGCCTAATTCGATTTTCAACTCAAAAGTACTCTCCATTACAGATGGTGGCACAAAATTCAGCGCAAGTGAAATTTTTGGATAAATTTCATAGCGTTTTATGGGCATAAATAAATGGACATTCATACATAAGAAATTGTAGGCATTTCGCATTTCTTAATTACACAGGTCAACAAATTGAAGAGTTTTTTGGTTCCGAGATATCGTTAGTGATTTGTTATTTGGTGTACGTACATTGACGATGCTAAAACTATTTTTTTAATTTTTAATTCATCGGAATATTTTTTATTTATGTTACCGGATAACTTTGGAACATGTGAATCGTTTTCGATAATTCTATTTTATCGGAAAGCGTGGTTCGATACTAATTTGGTGTAATTACGTTTATTGCAACATGGAGAAAATAACATTACCCCTAAATTTGTGCACGACCACCGAAGTCGGTTGTTTTTTGCTTAAAAATTACTTGTCTTTTATAACGTGAAGTATAAAATTTAAAGTTAGTTTTGTATATTGGCTGTAATCATTGTTTTTGTGTGGCATTTTGAATCTTATCGGTACGCTCCACTACATAAATTCATTATAATGTCATGCCTTCTTGAAGTAGAGGTTGTCTCAATGAGGCGAAAGTATTTTATTACATTTGTGGTGAATACACAGGTAAAAGAGGTTTTATAAAAAAAGTAAGTATGATGTCATAACATGTGATGTCATGTCCTGTGTTGTCATATCACGAGATGTCATGTCATATCATGTGATGTCAGATCATTGTTGACTATTTATAAATTATTTATATATTTCCCTAAAAATACTTGCCATAAAATGTATACTAAAATTAAACTACTTACCTTTACACACCTCAATTTGAATAGTTCCCTAAATTTAAACTTACTTACCGGATAGGTAAAAGAAAAGATGTAAAATTAATCGTTCACCCTCCCGAAGACGGTCCTCTAATCGCTCTCTCGAATCTCGTTTAAACTCAATTTGTAAACCTCAATAAATTTAAATAATTAAGAAATAAAAACTCATCTCTTTTATTTCAGAGGAAATAAGTATAATTTCTATTTACTCGCCAAAGCGCGAATAGGCATGTCATCATATCATGATATCATATTATGTTATGTCATATAATGTGATGTCATGTGATTCAATGTGATGTGATGTCATATAATGTGATCGCATGTCATGTGCCGATGATTATATCGAAAACAATGTCGGTAACTGTCTCGAAAAATGTACCGATAACAGTATCGAAAATACAGCGATTGCAAAATCGATTAATTTGTCGCCACATATTTCGATAACAATATCGATTATTATAATGGTAATAATACGGATTATATCAATAATATCGATTACTATATCGGTAGTAATATCGATCTTCATCCTCATCTTTTGCTTCATATTTATCTTTATTTTTACATATTTCCCCTCGCCTTTGCATTAAAGAGTTTAAATTTACTTTGATTTTCATTTTTGCTTTAATTGTTTGGCACCATTATTTTTTTTTTACCTTTGCATTTATCCTTTTCTTCATCTATGTACGTACTAACCTCTACTTTCCTTCATATATTGGTCTCGATCTAAATCTTATTTCTAAACCGCTCATTAGCTTGTTTTTTTGTTAAATTAATACCATGTGCATACATTTGAGAAGCACTTATTTCCATTTCAACCACTTCCATCTGCATCGTTTCCGTTGAATTTGCCAATTTACTCCCAACCAACCAGCCGGCGCTAAAGAAGTTTCGCTTCAAAAAATAACTTTTCCCACTACAATTCCAAAATTTTGGATGAGTACACGCCGTTGATACCCCAAACTGTTTGTAAACTCTGATGTGAATACTTGAGATAGCGGGTCATTGGTCAAAGAAGCCATATGACGTTCGGAGTGCCTATGCAAAGGAAAGAACAGAAAAATCACTTTGGTGATTGTTTCTTCAGCTGTCCAAATCTTTAATGGACTGAGCAGTGACAGTGATTTCGAAGGAATACGTAGCGTTTACAAAGCCAAAAACTTATATCAAAAATAAATAAATGATTTTAAACGGGGTCTGAAACTGTCTGAAGAATCCGCATATTGACTTCTAGGTTAAAAGAAAACACTTGTTAGCGTCAGTGGCAAAAGTCGCGTTCTATCGTACAAGAGAACCAGGCTTGCTATAATTTTTTCATTCAGATAATGATCTCGTTTTTTTACGAGTGTGTCCCGCCTTATTCTGGAAATAGGTTTGGTTCCTTTTAAGTTTCAAGAAATACAATTATGTGGCGGCCCTCGCACTTAGAAACGTATCTAATAAATGCAATTTTTTATGTCAATTTGTGTAAAAATCAAAACCTAAAAAACTAAACGCAGGCAATACAATCTTTTTTTCAAAATACTAATTGTAATCAGTATAAAGTCCTTAGACCAAAAACACTGTTGACCAGTGTTATACTATGTGTATGTGTATGTATGCATGTTGCTTAAAACTGTGTTGGTCCTTTTTGAGCGCCCGCAGAGGCCACATAACGTCGTGTTGATTCAATTGAGCCCAGCTGACCGCACACACCCTTCTACTAAAGAGTATAGTTAAATACACATACATATCTACACAAATATGTATGAATAAATACATAGACGAGTTTTTACTTACAAGCGCATGAGACGGAGATTCTGCTTAATCTCACACATGCATATACATATATTTAGGTACAAACCTTAACGAGAACTTTTAATCATTGAGGAGGAATTCATTTTTGTTTATTTAAAAAGCAATAAATTCATGAAAGTTTATTCTAAATTCTAAAAATTAAAAGCATTCTTGCCACGTCGAACCCACTCCTCCTCCCGCATTCATAACCCCATTCTGCTTGTGCCGCTTGTATTCTATCCGCTCATTCATTTGAAAATTACTAAAGTCAGCCGACGGTCAGCAACTAACAGCCGACGTGGCGAACGATGGCGGTGACGACCAACAAAGGATTGCGAGTACCTTAAATGCATAGAGGCGTAATCAAATAGCTCAGCTTTATACCAAAGTGTGCAACGGTAATAAAATGACTTGAAAGGGTGACCGAGGTTAACCCTTTTTTGTTTGCCTGCAACGTTTGGGTGATACGAGCGATTGGGTAAGGGGTACGCGCGGCGGCGTTGTTTCTGCAAAGGCCAATCTCTCAAGCATACACTTGCTGTCCTCGTGCTATGCACCTTACATTTTCAGTACAAATGGCTAAACAACGCTCATTTATGCTAAGCAGATACTTTCGAAGCCAGCCAACGCAGACAACAAACTGAGCTTAAAAGTCTGATGATCTTCAAAGGCGTTATGCTGACCACCATCGCATCGGTTTCTGGAGTAGAAACGGCAATAAATTGCATGACGTTGACTTTGTACGAGGGAGAGGGATGGGACTGTAGTGGCATACGCACACGTACATATTTACTCGTAGCTAAGTGGACAAGTCCTCATAAATCCAACAGCAAAGTGGCATAAAATCAAAGTGTATTTTGTGTATAATTATGTATCAAGATGCAGAAGAGAACAGTGGGCAGTATTAAAGGCGTAGCCAACTACTACTTAGTTCATTTTGGGACAGTAACAGCTTATTGGCAATCTCAGATTTTCAAATATTTAATTACACTCTTTTGAGAAGCAAATTTTGTTAGTTTGAAACCATAAAACTGTATAAATTATCTCTGATCCAGTACTCCATGAACTTGCAGGTTTTTACACGAGCTTTCAGGAAGTTACAGGAAAAGTGATCCCGTACTACAAAATCCTGTAAATGAGAGCAATTTTTAGAGAGTTTTGGAGAGAATGAAGTTGCAAGATTTCACTCGAGCTTTTCTTCTGGTAAAAACATGAAAAGTGTCAAGCAATCACTGGTTGACATTTTTACAGGAAAAATGCTTTTTTTGTTCCCGTACTTTTTGTCGTTACTCACTATTTACTCTCATTTCAGAGAGTAATTTTGTTGTTTGAAATTTTTACAGAATTTTACATGAAAAGTATTGGATCAGGGCTGTTGTTACACTCATCGGCTATTTAAATTTAATTTTTAGAACCCGCAATTCAAAGGCACTTGGCAAATACTTATTCATCTAGAGTAAGCAACTAGTCTTTTCGCATAACTGTTCCAATTTGAATGGCAGACAAGGAAGCTATGTGCGCACCCCTTTGTGTGCCTTCATATGTCAATGTGTACAAATCTGTAAAGGTACATTTGCGAAAGTAAATTTGAGTTTGGGCAGTAATTTTGGTGTCCACTTAGTTATTAAAATTAGAAGCTTAACTAAACAAAATTAATATGTTTAACCTTTTTGCGTTGCTCGTGTCAATTTGATTAAATTTTAAAATTAAGTGGCATTGAAATCGTTTGGGATTTGTTGGTATAGTGTTTCCCATTTCAAGTTTTCGAAATCGCTGCGTTGCTATGCGACAGCTGTCAAATTAAGTCATCAAAGCACACAGGTTTTTTAGTTAGAAGTGTCTCACTTGCGAGCATTAAAATTGCTCGCTTAACGAATACACAACGTGTTTAGCGAGAAAAACGTATAAAGGACTATGATTTGACGGAATGCACCTGGAATGTCCCGTCCCTTGATGGGAAAAGTGCCTCAGCCCGGCTGGTTGATTTCTCGGCAAGACAAAAGCTGACATAACCACCATCCAAGAAAAGCGATGGACGGGACAAAACAAAAGACATGTGGGGCCTTGCATTACAGCTACCATTAAAAGGAACTCAAATTCGGTCTTAGATTTATGGTGGGAGAGAGACTCCGCCGCCGAGTACTACCCGATCACCTCAGTGGACGAGGCTTAGCAAAAATCAGTGTTGCCAGAATCTTTTTGTACTGCACCCGAGCCGCAGTTATCCCCAAAAAATTCCCTTTTTTTCTGAATCTGTGATTCGGTAAGCACTTGTCGAGATTCACCACTTACCTTTAAGTTTACAGAATGCATTACTTTAACGTGGGCATGCCATTGGAGGTAAGCGAATAAGTCTAAAATTTCATCTTGAGCCGTATTGTGCGGTTGAACGTGCCAATGCAAGCGCTTTTTCTGCGCAATTTTGCCGTTAAAATACGAAATCGAAAGTCTACTTTCCCGTGTAAACAGCCAGAGAGTCCTTTTTGCAAATTTGCAGAAATCACTTTCGGAAATAAAAATTGCAACTGAAATTTCGCAAATCGTTTTCAAGAAATAATTTCAACTTGCCCGTGTTGCACTAGCAATTTTCATTTTTGCTGCAAGTTCTGTCAAACCAATCGAGTGTTGCCGTGTGACGCGTTTTTTGTCTAATTTGTATAAAATTATTAAAATGTTGAATGCAATATGAAAAATATGTGTGACTAGATTATTTTACTGATATTGAGCATTTAAGTATTAATGTATTAGACATTTTGTGACTATTTCGTGCGAACTTTAGCAGGTTTAGTAAATTTATTAGGTCAATAATTTTGTTATAAGCATGAAAATGTATGTTACCAGACCAAAAAATGTATGTTACCAGAGAAAGTGGACTTGTCTGCATTCACCGTGTAAACAGGCAAAAATTACTATCGGAAAGTTTGATTTTCAGAAATAAAAATTGCTTTCGAAAGCCACTTTACATGCAAGGTGTAACTGCTCCTGTAATCTCTTTTGAAAGTGCTTGAGTTTGACAAACTTTTAAAAAGGACTTGCACTTGCCACGTCTAACAGCTACTTTACTCTATCGATACAAAAAATAAGCGCTTACCAAAAAAAAAAAAGTTTTTGCTCGGATGTATGAGATTCTTTGGTTTTTTATGTATTGCGGTTTCTTGTTTTTTTTATAGTTTTTTGGGGACTATTTAATAACATTACCTCGGCCTAAAGTTCCTATTCCCCCTGCTGTCACTAAATAAAAAACCGACGGTGTTGGCGCAAAGAAATCAGAAATATATGCATGTACGGTTACTTCAATCAGTAAATGACAATCACGGCAGTCCTTTTTACACTTTGGTGTAATGCAGTGAGAGAAAGTTTTTTCTTCAGTGAAAGCCCATCAAACGAGACATTTGCGGCGAATAATGATTTGACGGCAATAGAAAACCTTGTCCTTAATTCTTTTTTGAGAAATTTTCAAGGGAAACAAGTAAAATTTTAAGCCAAACAAAAATCCCCATCAAATCCCCACATCCTCAAACGAAAAGATCTATCCCTAAATTCTTTCAGAAATCCCCAAATGGGGGCGAAATCACCACATCTGGTACCACTGCCCACAATCCGTATTAAAACGAGATTCTTCAAAATCTCGCTCCCGAGTACCCTCGCCAGCAGACATACGAGCGCTGCACCTTCACGATATCAAAATCTTGCTTGGCGATTTCAATGCTAAGGTGGACATGGAAGGGATCTTTGCTCCCACTATCAGAAAAATCAGTATCCGCGATGAAACGTCCGATCTAGTTCGCCGGTGCCCGAAACATGGTTGCCTGCAGCAGAAGTTTCAGCATAAGAAGATCCATAACATGCCTGTCTCCAGTTCGAAAAAAACTCCGTTAGCACAAGAACGACCAGGTCCTTTCACCCACCTATGTAGAAAACTCGTGATTGGGACTGAAATTTTTGTTCATTAGGATCAGATTCTGGGCCTTTGGAATCAGCCTCCGGAGTATTGCTCAAAATATCTGAAATTTGGTTTGGATTGGAGCCTCTCATTAGGGATGAAACGAAAGCAGCCGCGAAATTCATATTCGCTCTTACTGCTGGTTTCACGAAAACAATTTAAGTGAAAAAAATATTTTTTTTCTGTAAGTTTTCCTATCAAATTCAAATAAAACAATAATTTTGCACTAAAATTCCTTTCGTGAAATGTTAACTCGCTTATTTTAAGGTCACTCATAAGGTCATTGGTAGCTTGTCATTTGTTGCATTTATGCCAGTTCACTTCGTTAAATTTTGTTTTGTTTCTGAAAGTTTTTCTGTCCGATAATAGCGACACCTATGTGTGAAGTTGTTGGCGATCATTCTAGTTCATACAAGAACCTTCGGTAAAGCCTTTATGAAATGTGCTGCGTATTCGTGGAGAAATCTTAACAATGGAGACTTTTCTACATGGCAAACTTCCGTTCGTATAGAAGGATCAACCCAACATCGAATTTTCAATTTACTCCATTATAACTTTCTAATGTAAGGGAACCGACTTTACGGAAGAGATAGAATAATTTCGGAGTGATTATTTAAGGATTACTATTTATATCTGCATAGTAAGCAGCACAAGTTTACATACTTCGTATACTTGCACAGTCATTTGAATTCTGCCAATAATAGTTAGCATCATTGAATTGTGAATTTATAATTAATGATAAAAGCGCAGCGTTTCCCCCTCTGTACATTGACAAGTGGGAATAAATAATTCGAGTAGTGATTTCTGAATGCATACACGCCTATATATACATATATATGCATTAGGGTGCCTCGTGAAAAGAGTTGACGCATCCCCAAATCCCCTTGATTTATGGCAATTCTTTGTTCACGCATTTTCTTCCATACAAAGTACATATTCGAAATTTTTATTTGTATTGAAGAAAATAATAACACATCCGCCAAAAATTATCAAAAAATCAACGGAAATTCTTAGCCACTGGAAATTGGCACTTTCTTAAGCTAGAAATTATTGGGCTATAAAACTCGATTTTTTCTAAAAAAATTTCTAGTAAAAAGTTTGTTGTTGCTTTAAAATTTTGTTGAGTTCTTCTAAATTTCTACAAAGTTTAAAATATGGTTTTTGTTAGATATTAAGCTGGCAAAAATGTCGTGTCCTCATAAGTTTTCACATGACTGTATGTGGGCGTGTCCAATCCCGCCCAATTTTAAATATTACAGTTTTCGTTCTTAACAGACCTCACAGTAAAAATTTTATCGCGATATGTCCATTCAAAGTATTTTTGGCCGCTCTCCCCATATAAATGCAACCACCGTGGAACGATTTTCCGCCCTCCCTTGTCAAATTTGGTTTGGAGACAAAACAGTTTCGGCGTTGTGCCATCTTCAGTGTCATTTTTTGAAATGTTGGGATCGAATCCAGAGCCGCACCTCTAACCACTCAGCTACAGGCTAATACAATTTGTATGAAGCATCCCATAATAACCCCGCGCAAGCACCGTGCAAATTAAATTTTGATTTTGACCGGGCGTTACTTAACTACGATTTTTTGGATTTTTCATATCGTCGAACTTAATTTGGGTTTAATTTTAAGTTTGTTTCGATCTTAATGGGTCGATTATGTATAGCAACGCTGCCGATGCGACACGACGCTGAAATTAAACTGAAGTACGGTTACAATCCGTTATCGACCCATAAAAGTATCTCCAGGTATAGTTTCGCTTTAAGTTTCCAACTGTTGAACTGCTAATAAAACGCCTCCCCGTCATAAGATACTTTTATGATTAAACAAAATTTTATAGTTCGCTTGGGAAGGAGCCGATTTTGGTTTTGTATGGAACCGTGATAGGGTCTTCATTCATACAAATATACATGTGTTTGTTCCTCAAATGCGTTTGCTGCATTTATGTGAATTACTTATACGAGGAGATACATATGTACATATGTGTTGCTGCTGCATAATTAATCATTATTTTTCACTTCGATAATTGTCACTTATGCAGCGTTAATCAATCAATAAATTGTAAAGGCAGCAAAAATAGTTAAAACAGTGCATTTTATGCATACACATACACACCTATGCATAAATAAATAAAATATGTAGGAAACAACACTAATGACTTATTTTTGCTTATTTATTTGTTTTATATTTTTTGTATGTTTTTGTTGTCACACTATGTATTTTGTCAGTCAGTTTTTGTTTGTTACATTTAAGTAAATAAATGCATTTGTTTTTATTGCGGTACAAACTTACAAAAAAAGGTCACTCATCTGGAGCAGCAGCATCTGTGGTTGACAAATGAAGGGAGGCTGTCCGGCGATTTCCATTCTCCTACTTACATATCCTCGACGAGACATGTGATATGCAAAATTGCGATTGTTGTTGTTTTTACTTTCAGATGTATTACCTTTTGAGTGATCTCCAAAAATGATTTCCAACAATTTGTCGGGAGGATGAACTTCCGTTAAGATCCTTTATGTAGCCGCATTCTTGTTCATATACCTAATAATACTTACCATATTCTGTGTGTGGTCCTTGTGACACTTTTTCCTATAAAATTCTACTTGAAGTCTGTTGAATGAAATGGGTGAACATTATTTGAGGTTTCAGCATCTTTAAGTTATCAAAAGTATCTTCTCTGCCTCAGCATGTAAGGATCATCATCAAGTATTAGCAGACAGTGTGGAGTCTCTTACGCTTGCGGCAGAGATCAAATGCTACCGCGGCTGCACTCAATGGTTGACCGCTAAAACCGGACGTTGCCCGCCGACACCGAAACTCACAAAAGGATACACGCTTGTGAATGTCATGTCAACTGTCCTATTTTACAATTCCTATACAAACAGTTATAAATTATATATGTATTTTTTTTTTGAGATGCACAAGATCTCGCAGACTGCTGGCCGATATGCAAGTGGCAATGGCAGACAGTTTGGCGGCTTCAAGTGGTTCCTGCCGCAGTACTTGAGTTGCTAAAGCACTTGAGTTATGTACTATGTATGTTATTTAAGGACCCGGACAATTATGTATCTATGTATGGCTTATGGGTGGTCCTGTTGTGATTTGTAATTGTTTGCTTTTTTGGGTTTTTGAAAAAAAAAACAACAACAAACATTATATATTTTTACCTACATATTTACGTACCACTGCTGAGTGATGGGAAATAAAATGGTAAATTTGAAATAAAAACAAGTAGTCATTTTTGTTTAATAAGTCCTTGCACAATTTTTTATGTTAGTGACTCTTAAAAGCTAACTTATCAAATCTCCATAAATTTACATAAAAAATTGTTTCAGCTATTTTTTGTGCCAGTAAAAAAGTATGGCGGCCGCTGTGGTGTAGTGGTAAACAGTGAGCGCTTCCACTCCGCAGCTTCTAAGTTAAAATCCTGGTCAAAGAAACATTGCAAACAAATTTCGAAAAAAGGTTTTTTCTTAACAGCGATCGCCCCTCAGCAGGCAATGGCAAACCTCCGAGTGGATTTATGCCATGAAAAAAAGGCTTCTCATAAAAATACATACATATGTATGTATACTAGGGTGGTCCAAAAATGCATGTGGAAAAGCAAAGTCGGAATTTTTATGCTCTCACCCCTAGGATTATTCAATACCGAAAAAAATATATCGCTATTCAGTGGCGTAGCCAGGATTTGGCTTTGGGGGGTAAATGAAAAAAAAATTTCCTTCGATAACTTAAATCTGTGACACACAATGGCTAGAGGCGTCGCCTGAGTGCATTCTTTCATATATTTATGTATGCGCCAGTTTTACCGTGATATATTTTTTATCTACTCGTTTATTCCATGGGGTCTTCATGCTTTATTTAAATTTAAAAAATTAAATTACTATACCGTTTTAAAAATCTGAAAATTCATTGCGGGAAATTTTTTTATTCTCTTTTTGTCTTCGGCTTCTCGTTTTTGCCTTTATACGTTTTGAAAAAAGGTTTTGAACGAACCATTATATCACATTCCTAGGCAAGTTTTGAAAGAATATTTTCGATACTAAATTTTATTAAAACAAAATGTCGAAATCAGTTTCATATAGAAACAGTGTCATCGTTAATTAAGAAAGAGATGTTCTTAAATATCATAATTTTAAGACACTCACATATTGACTAGATTTGACTATTTATTTTACTATATTTTAATTTGAATTATTTGTTTAAAAAAATATAGTTTATTCCTTAACAAACACTAAATGAAAATAAGTTTAATCTTTGAACAACATTAAAAAAAAAAATCGGCAAACTTTCGTAAAAATTTCGAACTTTCTATTTCAATTTTATCTCTTAGTATTTTGCAGTTTTTTAGCTCATTCAATTTTAGTCTAATAAAGTGCAAATTTAAAGTAGCTGTGATTTACAGTTGATGTATGGCATATTTTTGATGATGTCGGTAATTTTCTTCCATATTATCTAAATATGTTCGACAATTTTTTTAATGAAGAAAATGAGCACCGCCTTCATCAAAAAAAAAAATATATAAAAATATTAAAAATCAACGATAAGTCGCAGCTATGTTTTTAAACTTGTGCTTTATTTGAATTGATCGGGCTACAAAACTGCATACTCAAAATATGTATTTCTAGGAAATCTAATTAAAAATGTTGCACAAAGATTAAACTTTGTATTTATACCGGTTTTGTTAAAGTGTAAACTGCATTTTTATAAACAAATAATAAAAATTATATAATTTTAAGATAAATCTAGTTTACATGTATAAAGTTTTGATAAGCACTTGAAATGTCAATTTTAGTACTGAAGTCAAAGAATATGTCTCTTTTATCCATTCATAATAACTTAAAAAAATTTGTTTGTTAAGAAGTGTATCTTAAAATATCTGCCTTGACATTTATGTTAAAAGTGTAAAATACGTAAATGTACCTACATAAACTTTCCCGTGAATACCATCAAATCATTGGTCTTGAAGGGAATCTATGTATGCATGCATGCATATGAGCAAATTAAAAAGTCGATACAATTTACAGTCGAAAAGTACAGTTTTTGTATAGATTATTTCCCAACACTGTGGGGAACTAAGCAAAATGGCCTAGTGTATTTCGTAAATATTCAAATACGTAATCCACCAACCGATAATTTTATATTTTATGTCATCAGTCTGAAATAAAAAAATTATAAATCGGAAGGGTAAAATAGTATTGTGTTATTGATTCAAAAATAAAAGGTTTCATTTCACTGACGAAGGGGGGAGATCTATCCCCCCAAATCCGCCCCCCTGGCTACGCCACTGTCCCTATTTGTTTTATTTTGAAATCAAAAAATATTTAGAGGGCTAGAGCCTCTAAGCCTCAAAGCTAGAGGCTTTGAACGCGCCCAAACTTTTCCATGTATTTTTTATGGGGAAAAACAACTTTTCGTAGAAACGGTATATAGTTCTTAAAAATCAATATTTTCCTATCGGAAAAATCTGCTTATCTGCAGGAGATTCCCAATAATAATACCCAATTGTTTATTCAACCATTTTTCTTTCTTTTGTTCTTTTGGTTTATGGTTCTAAAGTTATAGCTGATTAAACATTTGCAGGCCTATTGGAGGTGCCACGCCTCCTTTCGAAATTTACGACATATTTGCAAATAAAAGCATACCTATAACCTTCCCGGAATAAAAACAAATAGGTCTGCAAAGTTTCGTGCGATTCCATGTCGTGGTTCAAAAGTTATAAGGTAATAAAGAAACAGACATTCACATTTATATATGTATATAGATTATTGGCGTTATTTATAAAAAATAAAGTAGGTTTAAAGAGCTTTATAAAATGACATTTTCATACATTTTTCAGTTTATAAACCTTTTTTAAGGCTGCTTTATTTTTTATGAATAAGGCCATAACTCTTCAAAGTTTTTATATCTTTCATGAGCACGAAATGGTATTATAACTTTGGTTCGATGTTTGTAATTACCAGAATAAAAAGAGATAGACCAATGAAAATCTACACTTATCGAGCTGAGCCGATGTCCGTTGTTTTTACGCAATGTAGTCCCTCAGTTTTCGGCTAAAATTTGGTAAGTGATTGTATTTTTATAAATTATTCACCATTCGTCGGAACCGGAAAAATCGGACCATAGGAGATGTTTCGTTATAACTCATCCATCTATCCAGCTAGGAACATGCAAACCCACAAGTTAATTTAAATAATAAGCGTAGCAAAAAATTGGTTAGAGCATAGTGGAGTAGGAAATTTTAAAAATGTTTAAGAATCAGCAAATTTACTACGCTCGCAACAAAGTGCAACCGCTGATGATAGAACCTCCAATGGCGCTTTTACGTAGAAATAAAAAATCAACAGACTTCTATGTCAGATTCCTATGCAATGCTAGATATGCATAACTGAGCCTTAAGTGAAGAAAATATGAATTAAAAATCCTTCAATAGTCAAACAACTTAATGCGCAGTGTAGTTTGCATAAAAAACAGCATGTTTTCTTTTTATGAAACCGAAACTATTTTCTTAAACGTAATTTAATTTGTAAGAACAACTTCAAAAAGTTAAGCCAATTCGAGTAGCATTTCAAATTGAAACGAAATTAAAAATGAAAACAATACCGTTATAATGAGCAGCACGCACAGACAAACGGATACGGCAAAGGAGCGGACAATTGAAAGGCGGGCGTGATGAGATGAGGTGAGGAGTCGGAATGGCATAGGGTGGATAGGCGTAAAATCAGTGAGGCACTTTGCAAAAGAACGACGAAACATATGTAAAAATTCATTAAATATCCACAAAATAACTTTTCGAAGCTGTAAACTCATGCATGCTTACATACATACATACTTCCATACATGCCCTGCAGGGAAAACCCGTTATAGTGAATCAAATTTCTAGTTCAGTACAAGTTCTTTATCGCCAAAAATTAACCAGTCTGATAGCAACTAGTTCTATAAGGATGCAAAACCAGCGAAATGTTGTATTTTAAACCGACTTCAAAAAAAGGTGTAATCAATTTGTCGGAATACATATATGTTTTTTTTGTATCTTACTTTTTAAAACTACCTATCGCTGAGTCATTTTATTTATATATTTATTTATTTGAAAAAATTCCGTCTGAACGCTAAAGTTAAGAAAAGAAAAAAACCTTTACTTAACCTTTTAACGAATTATTATGAAATTGTTTTGTTTGTTTGTAATAAATTTCAATTTGGCACAATTGCAACAGTCGCAATCCTTGGGCGCCGGATTTTTTTCTCCTATTTTTAATAAAACATTTTTCTTTTAATTCTTAGTTTTTAATGCCTTGAAAATACATTAATAAATTTTTTTGTTCCATTAAATTTAATTTTTAAAAACTTATTTTATCTACTTTTAATTAAATTCCCCTCAGTTTTTAGATTTCACTGTTTTGAAAAGAAAAATATGTATTTTTTTTAATTAATTTCACTTTTATAAACTTATTTTATTTTCTTTTCAAATACATTTTTTTAATTGAATTACGTTTATCTCACTTAACTTATTTTACTTTCTTCTTTTTTTTAATGTATTTTTTTCTTTTCTTAATTAAGTTTTCTTTTAATTTTAGACTTTATTGTGTTCAAAAGAAATATTTTGTTATTTAATTTAATTTTTAGAAAACTTTATTTATTTATTTTTTCGCGTTTTCGGTGTCATTTCTTTTTTTCTTTTAGTTAAATTTTCTCTTAACTTTTCGATTTTATTGTTTAAAAAAATATATTTTTATTTTGATTTCGTATAACTTTTAGACAACTAGTTTCTCAAGGGCGAACAGCATAATGCTATGAGATGCTCTTTAGCACATCTTTCGGTTAGTCTTTCGAAAAAAGCGCTCAAAATAGTTGCAAGGATTGACAATTGTTATGCGAAAAATTTTACCTGGGGTGGTTGAAAGACAGTTGCGACAATTGGCTCGGACGCGTTGTTGTTGGTCTTTCAACAATAAGTTTCCAAATATTAAAAGAAAAAAATATTCTAAAATTTCTAAAACAACAAAATAAAAAATTAAAAGATAATTAAATTAAAATAAGAAAAAAAAATAGATATAAAAAAATAAAAAAATAGAAATCAGCTGCTTATTTTAAACTGAAATAAAAAGGGCCATGCCTAACCTTCATTAGTGGTTAGGGTCAAATTTGTCTATGGTCCCATCAATCCTATTTTTTTACCTTAATTTTTTCAGCTAAAAACTTTAAATTTAGTTCTCCATGCAATTTTGCGTTGCAATTGGAATATTTTTTGGCTATTGGTATCAATTAGTCCCAAAGGTCATAAATGAATTTTCATAAATTTTCATTGGGATTTGGAAGGAATAATTCCCCGTCGAAGCAATGCCAGACAGTTCGTTCAACGTACACAGAGCACCGGAGCCAGCATTTCTCAACCGACAAATAACCCAAACAAACAATAGGCAAAAAGTGGGATGTGCAACAAACTTATATGCAAAGGCCACCACAATGAATATATAATTATTGCTAAATCTGAGGAAAACAAATGACAAACAATAAACAATTGTCAATGTATCAGCTCCTTAAATTATTTTTTAATCCAAAAACCGTTAAGTTTCGCAGGGTCAAAACTGACCCTAATGAAGATTATCATTACTCCGTACTATTTAACTCTGAGAGGAGACATTAAGTAACAGTATACCGATCATTAGTTAAGTGCCCGTTAGAACTAAATTAATGAATATTTACGACTGTGGCTGTTAGACTAAAAAGTTGATAAGTCCGTTTTTTCTAAAAAATAATATTTTGATGCAATAGGCAAGCACAATTAAAAATGCATCATCTTTCAGTTCCCGTTCAGTGACACGCAAATTTGCTAAGTTCAAAATAGTCACAGCAAATGTGATAAGTTGCAAAGTGTACCGAAAACTTTACATTAGAAATATACACGAATTTAGAACTGGTGCGGAACTATCGAAAAAATTAGGCAGCGGGAGAAAAAGAATTAACGCTTACTAGTCATGGCACTAGTGCGTTTTCCTACAGGGTAGGTACATGCAGCTATACATTCACACATTCATATATGCTAACATACTTACATATGTAAGTGGATGTGTAAGCGTAGACACATATGTATATCCTTTCGCATGCATGTGTACACTCGATAGACAAGCAAAGAAGGGTTAAAAAGAAAATTAATGCGTATTTTTAGCAAATTCTTCTCGGCGACCGGCCCTTTGCAAACGAACATCAATGCCGCTGAGCCGTGAGTAGGGAATTAAAAAGCCAAACTCTGCGCTACTTTTAATGAGCAGCCACTCACATACATACATACATACATACTTGTACATCAACTTACACATCCATATGCACGCACTTAAAGGTAATTTGCACACAAACATACACACATACTTGCTGCTGACTGCTATATGCTTTTAAAAAGGATTTCGCTTCCGTTTTAATTTTCCTCTTTTTCTCATTGTTGGTTTTTCTGTTTCTTTTTGCATTTTTTTGTTTAAAATAAATCGATTGGAAATGCAGCTATCGCCAAGCTGTCTCAGCACTCAAAGCTGACTATGAGTCGGGTTATACCCGCTCATTCAGCCATCCGGTATGTTTTAATGGTGCATACATATGTATGTATGTACACGTTTTGGCTGCAAACAGTCAAACACCTATGTGTATGTACTCACATATCTATGCTTGTAGGTAGATAAGTTGTATACTTACACGTGGCTGCAACGGATCTGCGGCCAACTGAATTCTAAGTAACCACATCACAGACATTGAAATTGCAGAAATGATGGCAATGCGGGGAAAACGCCAACAGCAGCGCCCAGATATATGTAGCAACGTTTTCACTTAAGTATATCCATATAGTATGCGTATGAACATTTGCATGAATAAACCTTACTTAAATCCATACATTGTGGGAGCTTTAAATGAATAAAAGCACTGAAATGAATCTGTAAAGGGTCAGCAGCATAACAAAGAATTTTATGGTACTTTTGCAGGCAGCTCACATTAATTCCATATTCACCTCATTACAGGCATGCTTTAATATATGAAAGTAAGTAAGTATTCACTTTTACTGCTGCTGCTTTAATGAAACTGATTTTAGGTCTTGCGTTGTTACAACGCTCTTACACGACATGTATTTGCATATGTAAATGCTACTTTTTTGCATCATATTTGCATGTAACCGCCTAAGCGATTTTGGCCGAGTCCAAAACAGCACGCCAGTCATTTATCTTCTGCGCCAACTGACGCCAATTGGAAATGCCAAGTGAAGCCAAGTCCTTCTCCAAAGCAGAGAAGTCCTTCCTTTTCCTCTATTACCAGCGTCGCTGCCCGCGTTGAATACTTTTAGAGCAGGAGCGTCGGTGTCCATTCGAACGACATGACCAAGCCAGTGGAGCCACTGAATTTTAATTCGCTGCACTATGCCCATGTTGTTGTAAAGCTCATATAGCTCCATCGTCTGCGGTACTCAACATCACCAAAGCGTAAAGGACAGTAAGTCTTCAGCAGAATCTTTCCCTCGAAAACTACAAGAGCCTCTTCATCAGATATTTTCATTGCCCATTCGTTTGCGCCATATACCAGTACATGCCTGATGAGTGACTTATAGAGTCAGAAGATGAGAGAGAACTTTACTTCTCAATCGCCTACTCAGTCCAAGGTAGCACTTGTTGGTAAGAGTGATTCTGCGTTGGATTTTAAGGCTGACATTATTTTTGGTGCTAATGCTGGTTCCCTAATAAACGAAGTCGTATACTTTTTGAAACTAGTAACTCTCAAAAGTGGCGTGGGTGCCAAGACGATTATGCTCTGACTATTTTTGTGATGAAAAGAGAGACATCGTTTTGTCCTCGCTCACTAACTGACCCATTCGCTTGGCTTCTCTATCTATCCCCGACAAGGCACAACAGATATAGCCCCCGTTTTTTCCGGTAATGTCGATGTCATCGGCATACGTCGGATTGGCTACACTAAAAGGCTCTATTTTTCAATATTTTTCAATCGGAAAACTCTGTTTATCTTCAAGAGACTTTCAATAAAAATACCCAATTGTTTATTTAACCATTATTTATAGGACCCCTAAAAACTCAAAAAATGCAATGGAGACCAATAAATAATCGCGAGTATTAAAACGTGGTAAAATAAACAGCGATCACTGTAGTGTAGTGGTTAGCAGTGCGCGCTACCAAGACGCAGGGACTGGGTTCAAACCAACATAAAAAATATATATATATAATAAAAAACAATAGTTTTTTCTAATAGCGGTCGCCCTTCGGCATGCAATGGCAAACCTCCGAGTGTATTTTTGCCATAAAAGACAGAAACTATGGGCCAAATATAGTAAAACTGAGTTTTTAGTTTTTCACTCTGACGTCAGGATTTTTTTTCAAAGGATTTGAAATTTTAATAATATGATTAATTCAAAAAATGATTTAAAAAAATCAGTGCAATGTAGAATAACAATATAGGTACCAGAGAAAATTCTTTAGGATTAAAAAAAATAAAGTTTTTTGGTTTACAAGGACAAATAGGTATTGAAAATGCGCTTTTAATAAATTGTATCTTTTTAAGTTCATAAGGTTTGCAGGACGAAATTGAATAATGAGGTCGTGGGTAGAGCTCTAGAGTTTTTGAACAATTTCATAAACAAAAGAAAATTTGTAAATTGTATTTGTCAGCAGCTGCTTTCTAATTCATGTTAAATAAATTATATTATTAAATACCAATGTAACAATCTTTGCATTATATATCAATAATTTGAAAAATTTAAAAAGTTGCTACCAAAAATGTCAATATAATAAAAAAAACATTGCTCAAATTACTCGAAAAAACTCGAATTGCTCGAGCTCATGCTCGAAAATTTTCGAGTAATGAGCATTGAACAAGTGTGCGAGTACTCGCTGCTCATATACCCGGGCTGTTTGAAAATCGAGAGCTCTAGTCGTGGGTATATTAGTCCTCAAACAAAAATTTTTTCAAAAATAAATATTGTAAATTTTCAGAGTTATTTAAAGACAAAATATGTAAAAGACATTTATTATGAAGAATTTTTCCTTTTATATGATACCCTTCTTGTTATCCTACATTGCACTGAATTTTTTAAATAATTTTTTGAAATAATAATATTTTTTAAATTTCAAAGTCCTTAAAAAAAACTGGCGTCAGAAGCAAAATCTAAGTAAGCATATAATTATAAATTTTTTTTTGTGGAAAATTTACTGTCGCACGGTGTCGCACACTTATTGGTTATTAAAATAAACAATTGGGTATTATTATTCATAGTCTTCTGAAGAACGACACAGTTTTCTGATCGAAAAATATTGCTTTTCAAGAATTTTGTACCATACCCACGAAAAATTGGCCTTTTCCCATGTAAAATACATGGGAAACTTTGAGCGATTTGAGCGACCTCTAAATATTTTTTGATTTGAAAAATAAAAATAAAACCGGGGTATAATTTTCCGGTATAGAACAATCATAGGGAAGTTCCGACTTTACTTTTTCACATGCATTTTTGGACCACCCCAATGTACATAGGTAGCATTACCAACATACAACCTGCTCGTCAAATCTAGCAAATAAGAAAATTCAGTAAACAATATTTGCTTATATCTTTTGTGAACAAAAATTAAGAAATGGAATTAATGAAAGTATTCTTTGGTGCATTGTTGCATTATTTCTCCATTTCATTTCAGCATCAACCTGTCAGATAATAAATGCTGAAAAATAAGTTTACTTCCAACTTGTTGAGTTTGAATCATTCACATGTGTATAAGCCCACACTTAGCCTTTAAGACAACAGAAGAATTCCGAAATCCCGCCTATTGACCACTCTTAAACGGCGAAAAGTAACCAAAATGAAACGGTTAGCCACAATGGAAACAAAGAGCGGGCGGGCGAACATACAAAGGCGAACAAAGACAGAGCGGCGCTACACATGCGCAATGAAGTAAATCCTACTTTGCATGCTTAAAAACATACATATTTACTAATATACAGATTTATGTCGATGCATATGTGTATGCACATGTGAATAGCGAATATGTAGCATTGTTGCAAGATGAATTTGCTAACAAAAACAACAAGAGTTAATTAGGAACAACAATGGCAAACAAAACAAATGACTACTTTGTGTGTTGGACATTCAGCTGCTCGCCAGATCGGAGGCACACATGCCCGACTAACTGTCTATGCCGGCTAAGAAGGATAATAAAGTATTCAACTAAAGGCGGAAACAAAACCCAAGAAGCCTGGTTATCGTTCAGTGTGTGTGGCTCTATTAGCTAATTGCGTATAATAGTAAAACCAAATACTTCAACACATCAAAAGAATGGAAAATACATACATACATATTTATAAGAAGAAAAAAAACACAAAATGTAAAGTATGTATTTACAAATATGGCAAAGAAAACGAAAGGCTTTCCAAGTAGGTAAGCAAAGGATAATAGCCGTCCAACTGCCAGTTTATAAAAAATAGGACTATTCAATAAGAAGGACTATAAAAAAAACAATAAAATTTTTTTGAAAATTAACAGAAAAAATGCTCACAGGAACGGATACAAAACGCAACTGTTAATTGCTGTAGGCTTAGCCGTCTGCCGCATGCCACCACTGCATGCGCGCCGCAGCCGATTGTGTTAAGCAAGGAAACACGCGCTAAAGCCGCCACGCTGCTCCAAAATGCCTTAGTTTCCTGCTGTGGCTGCCTGCAGTAGTCCTGACATGTCCTTTGGCCTCATAAAGAACAGCACGTGTTCAGCTTACTAGTCGCTTCCTTGCATGATTGCGCGCCGCAAACTGGCATGCCGGGGAGGCAAGGGTCCTGACACTGCGCTGTCACTAACGAAGCCTTGACGAATGACTGACAACGACAATTGATCGGGATCCAACACAATTGGGCTAAATGCGTTGAACAAATGTTCGTTGCCAGGTTGATCCTGCCACGCTTGTTGGCGCACAACGATCCGGAACTGTAAACAATAAATATTTATTATAGTAACAATAAAATAGCAATTTTCTTCTTTTTTCATACGCACGCATACATACATACTTACATATGTACATATCAGTTTTATTATTTTGTTAAGAAATTCAACGCGATAATTGATTTATTATCCTTTCTGCTAAATAGTCCTTAAAAACCCATTTATATATAAATTTGTATTGCTGCAATAATTCCGAATGTACATGCGTATGTTTGTGTACAAGCATGTCCTACGCCTACGAATAATTGTTGTTGTTCCTGATTGTAAAAGGATCATCGCTGGTATAAATTTTGAAAATATTATATTTCAATAGCTGAATGGCATGCCCTAAAAAAAGAAGGCAGCAAAGCAGGCAACAGTTGTAACGCGTTTCCGCTCAAACGAAATTGCAGGAGATATATTAAATAGAAAAAGGATTACCGACAAAATGAGCAAACGAATTTTTTTTTAACAGCCGTTATCCTTTACATAAAAGTAAAACA
Source organism: Rhagoletis pomonella (assembly GCF_013731165.1). NCBI lineage: Eukaryota > Metazoa > Arthropoda > Insecta > Diptera > Tephritidae > Rhagoletis > Rhagoletis pomonella. The sequence continues at coordinate 53,348,047 of NW_023458556.1, read as the reverse complement.
AAAAGATTTCGTTGAGTCCCGATAAGTCTTATTTCTTTTTATAAGCATTTTCTGGATCCAATGTACTCCAATGTCGGGGTTTTTATTACCAAACTTGGAGCGAATGGCATTGATTTATAAAGGGACCCGTACAAGAGAAGAAGAACTCAAGTTCTTAAAATTTCATTATTCCATCTTTGTCATTTCTTAGACATCTATTCGCCTGCAAGATAAATTTCAAAGATTTCTTCATAATATTCGCCAGCAGGCCCGTTTGCGTTTTTTCATATTCCACAAAAAACAGCAAGCAATATTTTTTATTACATCAAAAGGTCGATTTGGTTTTCAAGGCGCAGAGACATTGCAGGTAATTACGACATGGATGAACTGGCCAGGTCTGGTATGCGCACATCTCCCATAAATACGTTCCAAAAAACCTTTTTAAAGTCTCTTAACCAAATTGGAAACGTAAAAAAACGACAAAGATTTATCTAGTGCCCTCTTTCATTATTGTTCATTGCCTCTCCTGAGAAAAATGGGCGTTCTAATGAACAATTTTTGTCAAAGCTCTCGAGGAAATCGAAAGTTGGGAGTCTTGGGCGACATTAAACTTTCAGAGGCATAACAAAATACCCTGAGTTTCTACTATGAAATATTTAAGAACGAAAGGTTTTCTCAATCGACTTCACAATCTTGCGGCCTCGACCGACCTACACCCGAGGTAACCACTTTGACACGTTGGTCTCGGCAGAGGAGGTTCATAGCTATGTTTGAAGAGAGTTGCCACCTGTTTAAAAAGTTAGATTTAAGTAAATTAATGGAATTGATCTAATATTGTTACGAGGATTTCAATTGGAAAAGGGAGAGCTCACTTAAAAAAATATTTTCTAAAAGGGTTGCCACCTGTTTCAAAAATTAAATTCCATTACCTTGATTAGATAAAAGAAATATTACAATACGGCTGTCAAACGAAAGAGATTTAAGAAACTGACGTTCAGAAATATTATAAAGAAAGCTGCCACCTGTTTGAATAATTAAATTTGATTAAATCATATATATAAAATAAAAATTGATTGAGGAAATGCCCATACCTATGTGTTCGTCTCGGTAGGTAGTAGATTTATATATAAGTTAGAAAAAGAAACAAGTTTGTACCTCCTAAGAACTTAATTCAATGAATTTAAATGAACCAAAGCAATATGGGTATCAATTCAAATGGTTTGAAACGTTTATATTTAGAAATTACGTGCAGGAACGTTGCCACCTGTTTAAAAATTCATTCACAATTTGAATTAGGGGAATTAAGTAGTTGAAATGTGTATCACGCTATGGGCGTCAGACAAAAGAAGGTTGTAGTTTGAAAATATTATAAAGAGCGTTGCCATCTATTTGAAAAGTCGAATTTAACATAATTATACAATGGTCAAAATAAATATGTATTAAAATACGGATGTAAAGCTTAAAGGTAATCTGAAAGATATTTGTTGAACATTTCGAGTATTTTCAGGTTCGAAAGCGTTGCCACATATTTGATAAATAAATTAAATTCAAATTATTGAATATGTTAAATGAACTATTATCAATCAAAATGTGTTTGAAGAGCTTTTTTTCCAAACTACATGTAGGAAGGTTGCCACCTGTTTAAAAAGTCAAATTCAAGTTGAATTAGAGGAGTTAGGTCTGAAATATGAATCGCAATATGTGTGTCAGACGAAAGAATTTTAAGAAGTTGTAGTTTGAAAATATTACGAACAGGGTTGCCACCTGTTTGAAAAGTCGAATTTAACGTAATTCAAAACATGCCAGATAAAATATATATTAAAACACGGGTGTTAAACTTAAAAGTAGTCGAAAAGATTTTGGGTTGAAATACCAGGAAATTTCTCTATTAACACTAAAGACTATTCATAAAAGTTGGTAGACTTTTATAAGCAGCCAAATTAAAGTTTATAAGGGAAAATATTTAATGTATTCTTAGTTTTAGTCAGTAGAGGACATTTTCACATGGGCTGCAGAAAGAGGTTACCATTGGTTTTAAACTCCAAGCTTAAGTTCCAATTGCCAATCCTTCATCCCAGTTAACACAAGCTAAACAACATTTTTCATCTCTTAAAATCCTTTATCACCCATTCTATTAATCTCTATCACTTCAACGTTGTCCCACAATGCAATTAATTTTATTTACATACGAAAAATTTTAAGTTGCCTAAGTTCTTTAGTTCACCAACTAGTGGCATTAATCATTGGTAGTCAGCAGCAGAAATCCTCTTTCAAGTATGCGAAAGTCTGGTATATTGACGAAAACAATTTGTCAAAGTGTCAGTTGTTGTCGCAACATGGCTGTATAAATATTTACACACATCCTCGTGCGCACATGTGTGCGTGTGAATGCACCGAAAACACCCACATATGGTAACCTATGCAAGGAACTTAAGCGTCTTATTTTGAAGTGAAGAAGTAAATTCATTAATAAACTAAATAACTTCAATAAGGAACAGTAAATTTTAATTATCTCCTACTCCAAGGGCTAAGTTCATACCTATACTACTTTGATCAATATACTCAATATACATATAGAGTTTGCCCAATATTTCCATGTAGTCATCAGTACATAAATGTGCACACAAACATATTTATGTGAATGTGCTTAGGTACATGTGAACATACAATATAGGGAAATTTATATACGTAAACTGCAAATACGAAGTATTGGTAACGCATTCTCGACTGAATAGAAAATCGTTGAAACCATCGTAGTCCGATTTCCGTAAAATGTACGCAAATGCGATCACTGAATCCGAATTGCTACGAACGTATGCATTCAAAGTGTAGGCTTCGTTCGTAGCTATTCGGATTCAGTGATAGCATCTTCGCAGATTTTACGAAAATTCGGACTACGACGGATTCAGTGAGTATTTTTAAAACACACAAAATTGGAAAAATGAGTTAAATACGCGAAAATTTTACCATTTGAAAAGGAACGATCAAATGATTTACTAATTTGATGCGGAGGATATGATAAACACTGGTGTATCCAGCGCAGCTAAGGAGAGCATTATGGTAAATATCTTGACGCCATCTCGACCGGATTGGACGCTGAATTCTTAGGATAACCATAGCACCGGGTCTAGATGACAACTTGGGCTTGGGAGCGATTGGGATCAACTTGTAAAATAACGTTAAATTACAGGCATCTAACCCTAATTTATTTTTCATACAAATATGGGTTCAAATATGAAGTGTGAAGTGAAGTGTTTAGTGATATAATATTACTTTTCATTTTATGAATTTGGTGCAAGGTCTAATAAAACAATTGTATGTACTATTTAAAAAAAACACAAGATGTAAAATTATACCTTGGGTTTATTGATGCAATATATACATATAAATACTTATTTCATGCTTACAATATTCGTAAAATGAAGGATATAATTAAGTAACTTAACAACTTATTCAGAATTTTTATTGTAATAATTTAAATTGCAAATTAAATTTTGCGCTTTCCTTTTGCGAATATTTCTATAATCCTTTCAGTGTCAGAAGCGTTACTAGCTGGAAGTGTGACCTGAATGCGGAGAAGTTTGTTAATCAATGTAAAAGCATATTCGTCGCAATTACCAAGAACTTCTGCTGCTGATTTTGGGAATGGCTTTTCGCTTTCCTTATTTGTCCATCGTTCCAACCACACTTTATACTCTCCTTCCAAATTGATACCGTCTTTTTCTAAGAAAAGTTCGTATCGTTTTCCAAGCGAGTATACGCGATCGATAGCATTATTTTTTTCGTCAGGCGTATTATATTCCCCAATTTTAGATGGAAGTAATAAGTTCAAATCAAAAATGTTTAATGTCTCTTTCGGCAATCTTTCTCGGAGATCGAGCAAAATGTTATCCAATAGCGGTATAAATATTGCCTTTCGATAATAATCTTCAGCGTTAGATGCACGATAATTAGCCTGAAAATTTTGTCTATTCGCTCTCCGAGGAAGGACAATGTCAAAATCCAATTCATACAAATGTCTGGTTACACACTTGAAAGTGAAATTTCCTACATACGTGCACCGCGGAAATAGACAAAAAGTAGTATCAGAAAGTTCGATTTGACATACATACATACATTCGTACAGCGCAATTCTGAATACACCCAGGGAGTTTGTTTCTCCCGCTTTGGCATCCTAAAGCGAAAGTCTTTTGTTAAACAATAAATCCCAAAAACTACCGGGACGCAATATTTTCCACATCAGCATGCATATTCCGTTGTGCCCCATGGCTTTGGAGGCCTTTGCCTGAATTTCATTGTTAGTGAAAGGTAGCGACGCAATTGTAATTGGCAGTTTGTGTAGCCTTCTGGCGAGCCTCGGTCGCCGAAAGAGATTTCGACTCTGTTGTCGCGCTTCGTCGGATTGGATATTGAGCTCACGGTTGATCAATGCTTACTCACACCAGAGGTGAAGTTGCAAGTCTTCAGATGCTCTTCCCACTTCTTCCAGGCTTTAACTATTCTCGGTTGGATGGAGCCTAATACGACTAAGGGTGCCGTGCAACGAAGGCCGCCGAAGACAAAATTCGCTTTCAGGCAGTGGTGGATGAGTAACCGGGCGTGCCAGGCTGTTGAAACGATTGAAATGAAAGATGCTGGTAAGAGAAATAAGAAAAAGGGAAGAGAAGAATAAGAGAAAGAACGAAAGAGCTTCCATAATCAGAGTGCAGCTATTACGCAGAGCCACGGTATGGCTGCAGCGAAGTGGTGAGGGATGATCTACAACTGGCACTTGTAGTGAAAAGTCGGTCTTGGAGACGTGGATGAGATTGACGTACGCCAAACTACAATTACCATCGATGCGATCTCGTCAGACGCTAGAGAAGAGTTCCACAATCATTGTTGATAATTTGTAAGGATTGGGGTTGAAGCTTTACATGCTAGTGAGATCCATGCCCACAAACCGAGCATTATAGTGAACGACAATCTTTTTATTAGATATGAGTTTTATGATGAAAAATATTATATCGAGGACCCTCTATTTAAAATTTTTATATAAACTTTTTTTCTGATATTCAAACCCATTTGTGGCTTAAATAACAACTCTGATATAATTTTTAAGTCCATTTGTAAATTTTATTAGGAACCGATATACATATGTACATATAAGAATATCATTAATAATCAATGCCAGTTAAGCCTTTGTTAAAACTTTCAGCCGACGTCAAAAAAAGGAGAAGGTTATCAATACGTCGGAATATTTTTTATTTTTTTATGTATGTTACCGGATAACTTTGGACCACGTCAACCGATTTCGATAATTCTTTCTCTATCGAAAAGGGAATGTCTCACAGGTGGTCCATGCTTATTTCATCCGATCATTGGATCATGAAAAAAGTAACGGTACTCCTAAATGTTTATATGAGAAGAGAAGTCGGTTTGATTTTTTGCTTAAAAATTACTTGTACAATTAGAAACTAATTTAAAAATAATATACATAAAGAATATTGAATATACATATGTTTGTTTACAAGCCCAATATAAATTTTTTTTATCAAAAAACGATTTCATTGCGCTCTACTCCCCATCAGCAGCAGATATTTCCACATAATTAGCATCTTTCATGAGCAGAAAGCCATTCGTTTTCTTTTTCCCCCTTCAAAGGCAAGTACCAGCTCCCGCTAATTGCGCACAAAATGACAGCTGTCAGAAAAAAATATGAATTTTCCCACCACCAAGAAAACAGTAGAGGCAGTAAGTAGCAAAGGCTACAATGCGAAGGGAACGTGTCACTTACAATCAAAATCACACCTTGCTTTGGTGGTAGCAACAACAACAACCACAACTACAACGAAATCAACATGGAGCAAGCAAGAGCATAAATGACAACAAAGCCAAAAGTAACGGGTGATTTTTTAAGAGCTTGATAACTTTTTTTTTAAAAAAAACGCATAAAATTTGCAAAATCTCATCGGTTCTTTATTTGAAACGTTAGATTGGTCCATGACATTTACTTTTTGAAGATAATTTCATTTAAATGTTGACCGCGGCTGCGTCTTAGGTGGTCCATTCGGAAAGTCCAATTTTGGGCAACTTTTTCGAGCATTTCGGCCGGAATAGCCCGAATTTCTTCGGAAATGTTGTCTTCCAAAGCTGGAATAGTTGCTGGCTTATTTCTGTAGACTTTAGACTTGACGTAGCCCCACAAAAAAATAGTCTAAAGGCGTCAAATCGCATGATCTTGGTGGCCAACTTACCGGTCCATTTCTTGAGATGAATTGTTCTCCGAAGTTTTCCCTCAAAATGGCCATAGAATCGCGAGCTGTGTGGCATGTAGCGCCATCTTGTTGAAACCACATGTCAACCAAATTCAGTTCTTCCATTTTTGGCAACAAAAAGTTTGTTAGCATCGAACGATAGCGATCGCCATTCACCGTAACGTTGCGTCCAACAGCATCTTTGAAAAAATACGGTCCAATGATTCCACCAGCGTACAAACCACACCAAACAGTGCATTTTTCGGGATGCATGGGCAGTTCTTGAACGGCTTCTGGTTGCTCTTCACTCCAAATGCGGCAATTTTGCTTATTTACGAAGCCATTCAACCAGAAATGAGCCTCATCGCTGAACAAAATTTGTCGATAAAAAAGCGGATTTTCTGCCAACTTTTCTAGGGCCCATTCACTGAAAATTCGACGTTGTGGCAGATCGTTCGGCTTCAGTTCTTGCACGAGCTGTATTTTATACGGTTTTACACCAAGATCTTTGCGTAAAATCTTCCATGTGGTCGAATAACACAAACCCAATTGCTGCGAACGGCGACGAATCGACATTTCACGGTCTTCAGCAACACTCTCAGAAACAGACGCAATATTCTCTTCTGTACGCACTGTACGCATTCGTGTGGTTGGTTTAATGTCCAATAAAGTAAACTGAGTGCGAAACTTGGTCACAATCGCATTAATTGTTTGCTCACTTGGTCGATTATGTAGACCATAAATCGGACGTAAAGCGCGAAACACATTTCGAACCGAACACTGATTTTGGTAATAAAATTCAATGATTTGCAAGCGTTGCCCGTTAGTAAGTCTATTCATGATGAAATTTCAAAGCATACTGAGCATCTTTCTCTTTGACACCATGTCTGAAATCCCACGTGATCTGTCAAATACTAATGCATGAAAATCCTAACCTCAAAAAAATCACCCGTTACCAGCAAACAGTGTCACCCGCGGCTAAAGCATTGCGTGCCCCAAACTTCAACCAACCCACCCACAACAATGGCAAGAACAGTACCGCAATAGCAACAACCGAGCGGGCGTACCAAGGGTGTACAACACTGTGGGTGAACAAGAAGCTGAAAATATGAACTGCACGCAGCGAATTCATTTCACTCAGCTACTCAATGAATGCCTTAACTCTGCCATGCGCCAGCCCACTCGCGTCCATACACAACCACACAGTAGAGAAGGGGGCGCGCGCACACAACTTCACGAAGCTTTTTGTAAAAATGCACAGATGGCGCTGGTCGCCTTTGCCAGCGTAAACACCAACGTCGTTGACGCCATTATGAAAAATCTCAGCGAAAAGCTAAAAAAGCGCCAACTTGTTTGTCTGTCCACAAATGTAGCGTTGTGATGCCAACGATTTTCCAAAGATGTCGCCATCATTGCAAGTGAAAGGTTTTTCTTTATTTTTCACAGTTGAAGAGTCTTTTTTTTTCAAAAATAAAACTAATAAAATTGTAAAAAGCACGAAAGGGGAAATTCTCCGAGATTTAAGTGTAAAAATAAAAGAAGAAGCGCTCGTTTGGGGGAGGATTGACACGAGAGTTTGTTGGAGCGAGCTGTGAGCATGCGAAGAACAACAACTACTAGTTACTTTTGAACTAAAGACATACATAAACATTTGTGCATGCCATGGAGCGCACACTGGACAGACAGTTTGGTTGGTTGTTTGTGTTTTTATTGTTGTTGTTTGTGTTGTGTCTTTCGGGCCAAATGGGAGCACAACTCATGAATTTACAATGCGAACACATGTGAGATTGTGTCTGAGTATCAGTGGCTGTGTCTGTATGTTATGCAAATCTGTGGCAACACTTTTCGGTTGTTAAAATGTTGTTGTTGGCATATCGTGCAACGCCGTGCAACATGCGGCAATATGCGGAGTATCGACTGAATAACGACGCTTGCATGTGTCGTTTGGTGTTGGGTGTTGGGTGTTTGAGTAGTGGGTGGAGACTTGATGGATAAGTGGTTGATTGTTGTACGGAAGGGACATGTGATTTCGCTCATTTTACACACGCAAAATGGCAAAAGTGAAACATGCCACACAAGCGCACTCATGCAACATACGAATATTTATAAGTACATTTAGTAAATTTGAAGGCATGCTCGGGCAGAACAAGTGCATATATATATGTAAGGAAAGAATGTTATGAGAAAAAATTTGTATATATCGCTCGCTTTCAGGAAGAGTGTTTTAACCCAAAAATACCAGAAATGCGGCTTAAAGATTTTAGGTCAGCTTTTCCTCATTAACAAAAATAAATAATAACCGAAGAAATACAGAATCCCGAAGATAAGGCTATCATAAAACACTTTTTTGGTTCCTTGCTTTGGTCAAAGTGTTATTTTTCTATAGGTATAAAGGGTGTAAGGGGAGTACATAACTTCAAACCGAAAATTTGCTTAATTAGATGCAGCGCATTTTGGAAGTTAAATTTTTCTTGACATTGATTCACACAATCCACTCCGTAGGACCTGGGTTCGATACCTGGTCCGGGCAACATTTAAATTGAAAAAAGGTTTTTCTAACAGCTTAAAATTGTATATCCGACATTTGCGCAGCAACATCACGACGCACAACACAAATTGGAGGGACGCTCGGTCAAAGACTTGGCATAAGTGTAAGCGCCAAAATATTAATGATTTGAATTATGCTTTCTTGCAATGTGTACAAAGATTCCAGATAATCCAATGACTAACCTTAACTCCAAGGAAAATAATGTAGATTTCGCTGGCCCATGGCTGACTCATTTCGAGAAATACGTTAGGTTGTGAAGGCGTGTACGAATGACTCGTACTTCCACTCGGAGGTAGACTGCGCTTACTGCAGATTTGTATAGCTTCAGTGCGACCCTAATTGTGTCAAGGCTATAAGGATTTTGAGATTTTACAATCGTTCCGATTTATCTATAGGCCAGTACTTACGACTGTGGTATATTCTTCAATTCCACTTAGTAGAAAATAAATAGGCAGTTGTAAGTAGTTGTCCGCTTCGCTTCATCGACTATTTCATCCTCTTTGATGTTCAGGAACCTAGCAGAGAGAGGCTTTGAAGCGACTAAGTGAAGCCAGCGATGCACGACATTTCCTACTTACTTTCGACTTTGCTACCTTAAAACCCATTATTTTCAATGCTACCTGGCAGTCCTCGAAAATAGTGACGTACCCTGATGGAGACTTACTATCCCTCATCTTCTCTATAGCAAAGATTTGCACCTGAGAGACACTGTAGCTATCAGGCAGGCGATATGATTGCCTTAAGTAAAGGTCCTTGTACATAACGCGAATGCACTTTTAGGGGTATAGTACGCTGCTCGGCCTTATTTGCCCTTTCCTGCACGTAAGTTTCTAACTATTTCGCCTCAGGGAAAGGTTCAGGCTACTTCCGACTAGTTTTGGTAATTCAAATCAAGTAATTTTTTGTGCCGTATCCGGCCCACATAAATATCTTTTACTGGCATCGGGATACAAACGATCTTCTAGCTCATGCATAAATATTTTTAATAACTCTCGGTGCATAATGGGAACCAAAAAAACTAAGGGTCAACAACGCTTCCTAGTTGTGAAATCTCCGCCGAAATGAATTGAATTGAGAGGTGTACCCAGCTGTGCCCTAATCGATGACAACGTTTCATGGATGCCTCTCCTGACCAAATCGTCAGCGATGCAGTTTCCCGCAATGTCGCTGTGGCCTGGAAACCAAATGAGGTCGATAAGAAAATACTCCGACGTGGTTGAGAGGGAAGTCAAACAATATCTGAACAGTTTCGTATGCACCGCCATAGCATTCAGGGCTCTGATATCATAGTACATATATGCTCAGATCCTGAACTTATGGTCAGAAATTGGACCTCTGCTTTCTTAATAGTAGCGATTTATTCCTGCAGTTTGGAAGCCTGCACCTAGTATTAATGGAGCACTCCCGCTAGAAAACACCTCCACCTATCCCAACTCCACGATTTCAGCGCTTGTCGATAAAGTGTCTGCATATGGGCATTCCCATGGTGGCGCACGTGACAGTCGTACGATTTCAATGTGATACAAAAAAGGAATACCATTTGTTTTCTTTAACTTTTTTGGGCCATTTTATAGCACATAATTAGCTCTATATTTAACCGAAAAATGAAATCAATCGAACTCCTTGGTCCTGAAATATAAGCATTTAAAGAGAGTGTCGTTACGTGACAAAAAATGGAAGTTGATTTTTTCTTTTCTTACAAAATCGCAAAACACTGCGAATTGTGGATGGCTATTTTCATGAAACTTATTTTAATATGATTTGGAGCAATTCTAGTTGTTTTTAGAGTTTTTTGAATTAATGCAAATTGTTTCAATTCTATTTTACAACGTCAAGTGTGAAACGTGACGTGACATAAATTTCCATCGTTATATTTTTGTTAATATTGCTTTTAAATGAATTTTCAACGCAAATAAAACATGTATTTTATGTAGAATATACTTTATATTTTGACTTCAGCGCCAATTCAGGGTCAATTTATTAGAAATCTATAATTTATTATGTTTCAACCACATACGCCAAATTCGAACCAAATCGGACCATAGATACGGTTTTTCGAAATATCTCGACCTTGGCACCACCTAGGAAGACCATTTTATGCAAACATGATTCTACTTACATAGCCAGTATATATTTTAAAAAGCAGACAAATCGGCCCGTAAATACGTTAGATATAAAACTTTTATTTTTTTTGTCGTGGTGGACCTTCCGCTGGAAACACCCATATGATAAATAAAATATTAACTGAATTCATATTCAAATATGTGTTTTTTTTTTTTTATTTACTAATTTGTATCATTGGGTCAAATGGCCCAAAAACATTATAGGAAGGGTTAAATTCCAAACACTGCATTTAAGGGTAACTTCGAACCGGTAAGCATACAACACTTGCCGATATAGTATTTGCCTATGATAAATAAAGTATTAACCGAATACAATCTTTTTTTCCATAAAATTGACAAATTTCTATTATTGGGTGGGTCAAAATGGCCCAAAACAGCACGACAGTTCTGTAGCGGAATAAGATATAAATTAGTTTGGTTTCTACTTTTAACTGATTTTGCGATTTGAGTATGGCCTCAAACCCGACATTGTTGAAGGCACCCTCGATGTCGAGGAAGACGCCTGCTGCAAAATCTTTATAAGAAAAGGCTTCCCCCAACCCTTTAAGTAATGTATGTACGGCGGTATCTACCGAATTTTGTACTTTGTAATAAGTATGTTGATCTATCGATAGACAGTCGCAAGAATCCCATTTCTTAAATGCAAGTCGGGGATTCAAAGGAAGTATATCTTCAAAATAATTTGTGCTTACTTTCTGACTGACTTACCAGTACGAAACATAGCAAGACGTGGCCAGATGCAGCTAGTATGAAAATTTGGTACGATCCGGCGCTTGCTTTGTTATCAAACAAATTTCCAAAGACGCAAAATAAGCCTTTATGAATATAACCGCAAACACTTTTTTTCAAAAACTTTGTTGTATAATTAACGGGAGTAGACTGTCAAAATGACAATCGTTTCGCATATTTCTTTCAACAAAAAATGTAGCTTGCGGCTGACCATTATGGCACCACCACACGCAGGCAAAAAAAAAATCATAAATTTCCAAATGGAATTAATTCGGGCATTGCACCAAAAATTAACGAAGAATAAAGACATCGAAAAAAAAAAAAAAAATTGTATAAGAAATATTTAGCGGTTTTTGAACAAAACACAAAATGGCTTAGCGATGACACAAAGTAAAGACGTAGCAATTAATTTACTTTGTGGCGACCCACGCAAAAAATCTGCTAATAACAAATTTTAAAAGAAAAATAAAATAAAGTAATATAAAGATTTGTGTGTATTGGCCACATGTGTATTTAGCCAAAGAAAGAAAATCAAATCTTTTAAGAATTTTCCAACAGCGCTAGTGAGAGTACAACCGCTTGTAGGCGTTGCAATTCATTTATCCAAGCAAAACTTTTAAAGAAAAATTCTAAAATTCAATTGACCAATCGCAAGAGGCTGGGGGAAGTAAATTTTCATGCTTCTCATGCTATTTTAAGATTCAGAGAAATTCGGGAGGAAAAATATAAAAATCAATTTCAAAACCAACGAGCCATGGTGGACGCGCAAATCCCGCACGCTGCTCACACTTTGCCGCTATTTAACATAATTAAGTAATTAAGCAAATTCTCATTCCATGAATCTATGTACATCCTCAACAATGACTGTAAAACCAAGCTACGCGGCCATAATGAAAATGCGCCAGCTTCTTCGCGCTCGGCACATTTCGGGCTGTCAGTTGGGGGAAGCCACATTCACCGCGAAACCTAAAAGCACAGCAGACCAAAATGAAAAGCAACTAAAAAAGCAATAGTACTTTGCATACAAAGCCAAGAAAGCAATAAATGACATCCTTGAGAAAAGATACGGCATTGCGAATAGAACTAAAAGAGCAGTAACAACAACTTCAAAAGCTACAGCAATTATTACGACAATTGCAGCTACAAGTAAATTTTACGCACTTCCTCCATCCAGTAGCCAGCTAGCTGCCTCATTAAGTTGCCTCTCTGCCTGCGTTTCATTTGGTTTCGGTATGCCTTCTGCGCGCGCTCCATTCGCAGACAAAGTGCGAAAATTATCATTATCACTTTGGTGGCGCATCGCTTATCGCTGCCACCCCACTTTAGCACCACGAAAGCCGCGGTCCCATTCCGCCTCACTCCACCACTAAGCGTAACGGCCATTTGAACTATTGTTTCGCTTAATTAACAACAGGCCTTTTGGCGCCTTGACACGCCAACGCTGCGGCCCCTTTTACCCTTACCTGCCGCTAGTTCACCTATCACTTAGCTTTGCGGCAGGCAGCATTCAATTCTTTGGCAATGACTTTGCATTACCATTGAGGGTGGGTGTGCGCTTTTCCAGTGCAAATAATGAAAATTAAAAATAATTAAAAGTCCCATTTTATTCTTTTGTTTTGTTTTAATTTCTTGAAGCAGAACCGCCACTTAAGCAGCCGTGGCAGCGGCAACCCCTTTGGGAGCCGACAACTTTAATGTGCGCGTTGAAACTTTTTTCGACCTTTGAAGTGTAGGTAGTGCCTTTTTTTATAAGTAATATTAAGTACTGCTGCGGCTGAGGAAATGGTTTTTCTCGAAACCATTTATTCACCGCGAAGTCGTTTATGGCATTGACAGCGCAACAAAAGGGTAGCTTCGCGGAACTTTGAATGCGCGCAATAATTTCAGAGAGCTTCTAAAATGAAGAACTCTGGTATTTATGTGCGTATGTGAAGTAGAAACAATGTATAGTAAATGATAATGAGCAAAAAGCACGAATAACAAAGAAAAATTTTCCCCAGCTCAGCTGGTAGGTGGCAGGCTCCGGTATTGTAATTTTTAGGTAACAGTATTGCTGTTCTGGTAGAGTGGAGAAACGTTAGTCTTGACCTTTACATTGCCTTGGGTTCATCTTCGTCAAGCGTGCCATTGGTGCCTCTATTCAAAAGCGTTGAGAAGCACTCCCTACAGAGGAATCTATAACGAGTCGTTTGTTTAACGAGTCAGTACCCATTTGCTTTTCCGAACTTTTAAAAATTTCAGTAGTGATTCCTCAGGGGAACAGTGGGCACAATACTATCAAAAGATCTGATTCTAGCAAGGAGCACAGCGCTATTAAGCAAGCACCTATGGCCTCCGCACGCGTTAAATTGTCCTGCTTTTGCCCGACCCTCTTCCTGAGCATTGAGCGAACCCAATTTACCTGCGCAGAACCTTTTCCATAACTTAAGAGTCGAGTATGTAAAACTCGAAAATGGCGTTGTCTACAAAAATGCCGAAGGCTAATTTAATTTTAATGATGGCTTTACTAATTCTGACATCTAGGATTCGTAAAGCCGTCTCGCAGTTATTCCCCCACATGATAGGCATGTTTATGCAAGGACAGAGAATGTGATCTAGGCGCCTAATTACGAACACGCAACTCAGCTAACTTCTCTAGACATTACAAAATGAAGGGCATCATACTTATAGGCCTGAAGCTTTTATTGGCCGTTTTTCTAGTTTTTTAAGGCTACCGAAGATTTTTTTGTCTTCCACTTCGTATTCGTCACCCTATTCCTCTTCGTATTCATCTTGAGCTACGTCTCAGCTTTCGTCTTCGTCTCCGGAACCTCTTGATATTCGCATTTTACTTGGTATTAGTCCTCGTATTCATCTTCGTATTCGTTTTAGCCGCTGATTTTGCAATCGTCTTCGGATGGTACACGTATTCGCCTTCTTATTTTTCTTCGTATTCTTCTTCATATACAAATATCTTTCCCGTCGTTTTCATATTAATCTCCGCATTCGTCTTCTTCTTCGTTTCCCTGTTCGTTTTCATACCCGTGTTTGTTGGTTGGTCTACATACGTATCACCTTGACCTCGTCTTCGTCTCCATATTCGCGTTCATATTCATATTCGTGTTCGTATTTGTTTTCATATACTTCTTCGTTTTTGTCTTTGTTTTTATTTCTTTGGTTTTATTTCTTCGTTCTCGAATTCGTGTCCATCTTAGTCTTCGTATTATTTTGGTATCTGCGTTTGTGTTCGTAACCGTTTTCTTACTCGTCTTTGCAGGGACCGAGAAGAAAGGTATTATCGAAACTAAATTTCGTTTTCGTAGTTTTTTCCCCAAGAACGGTTCAAACCGAAATGAGAAAACTTCGATAAAATCAGTTTTTGCTATTCAACAAATGACTATAAGTTACCATCAAGTCAAGCTGCACAAATGGTATTTTCAAGGATAGTAGTGCTTTAGTTTAAGCCTAAGTATAAGGTTCTATCAACTTTTGTTTTTTTGCTAGAGCTTCTCAAATATTTCAAAAAATGCACATATTTGATACTTTGACCATGTTTTTCTCAAAATCTAAAGCTGATGGAAACTACAGAATACTTACAGATTCGTAATCAGCACAAAAAAAGGCTATCGAAAACAGCTTAACATTTTAGGAAACAAAATTCTTTCAAATTTTTGTTGGCCTCCGTAATATTTGAATTAGTAAAAGTTACCATAAAAAAAAAGCGCCCGACGGATTTTGCTCTCTTTTTTGGAAAATGTTCAGTGAGGCCCCCGAAATAGTAGCAACAGGAATCGGCGAAGGGAAGCAACTTCAGGGTTGAAGTTGTTTCCAGGGTACCGTGCTATGTATATAAAAAATAGTACCCTGAAATGCTAGCTTATCTTATTAGTTTCGAGTCCCCTAAATTTCATTCTGGGTGCGCCGATGTACATATCGTTACCTTAATATAGAAAGGCCTTATCTCACATCGTCGATGAAATACAAAAAGCCGTAACCATCTAGAAATTCAAAATTCACTTTTTGATTGATTATGATACATATAATCGAATTATAAGTCCCCATATCATTTTAAGCAATAAAAAAAATTTTAGTTAGTTACGGTTTTTTGCATTTCTACGACTATATGAGTTAGGGAGTATAAGAATATCTTAATAAAAGATAAACTTATTAGCTTTAAACCAACTTCGGTTGTAACAAATACCTCCAACTACTTATGTGGTTTATAATTCAGAAACTTTAAATAAAATCAAAAAAATATGTCAATTAACTCGGGGCATTCAAAATTCTTTATGTGACGCTAACTGCTCAACATCTACTAAATGACTAATAGCAGCACACTAAGTATAAGCTAAGCATTCCAAATCCACATATAAATTATCATAAACATCTCAACGCCGTTAAGTAGCTGTAAAACTGGTATAAAACAAGCAAACAGCAATAAAAGTAAGCTTTAAGGCGCATAATAAATCGTAGGTATTTAGCGATAAAGCAACGCAGAAAAAAGGGTTGAAAGGCATGCCATAGAATGATGAACAAAATGAGCTAAACAATAAAGGACGCATGACAATGAGGCTAGTAGAGTAAAGCCTTTTTTTGGCGGCTAAATTTGAGGTTATTGATTGACATGCTGTGGCAAGGAATACAGCGCAACACACACCTACACAACATACACACCATAGGACAAAGCATTGCTTAAGGGACGCAAGCTGGCTTTCATTTCGAAATACGTACTCGCTATTATTATGATGCCCCTTTTAAATTAATTAAAACAGGTTGCGCAGCGCGGCCTTTTTATCGCTAAAAACTGAGCTAATACCTTTGATGCAAAATGCAATATGCGGGGGCGCATTTGCTAAATAAGCAAACACTAACAGCACAGCATGCGGGCTTACATACATATGTACATAAGTACTTGCCCGAAGCAGTCGTTTTGAGCTACCACTGACATGTTTTTGTGGCCGGATTAGCGTGACATGAAGTTAAGTAAACTCTGCGGCTGCACGAGGGGCGCACTACAAAACTATGGATAAGACGTAAAATGTTTTCCAGGTTAAGCAGTTCAATGACAGCCTTACGAGAAAATAACATCCAGATTCTTTGCAGTTATGCAGCTCTTCTGGCTTTTGATGCGCCGCCGCTAGTATGTTTTGCACCTTGCGACATGTCCGCCTCTATGAAAGATGCAATTTTTTGCGCAACACACACAAACACATACAGTTTCCGCCTAAAAAAATGCTTGGTTGCTCAAAATTTCTAAATCGCCTTAAATTATTTGCGCACAAAAGCACCCATAATCAATCTCAACTTGCTGCCAGCATATTGGGACAGGTTGTCGCTGAAGGAAGCAGGGTATCACTTACCTTGCTGCGCAGTTTCCCAGGATTTACTTATGTACGAATATGTAGAGACTAAGTGACATTGATGTCATGAATGAATTGAGGTAGAAAGTGTCCTTTTCTCCGCCGCCATGTCATTGTGTAAGTACTTATGTACATACATATGTCTCTATATGCGTTAAGCGGATGAGTTGCTTGCGCACGGTTAACTGCATTGTCCTGCTGTATGTCCTCCTACTTTTGCTGCTGCTGCTTCTTCATCTTCTTCTTAGATGCTGCACCATACACTATCTTGAGGCACTTTCTTTTTGCTAATAATATATGTAAGTACTGCATCTCGCCAACTTTCCAATCAGCTGCTGCTTCTGCCTCTTCTTATTCTCTTCTTACCACCAGCACTTGTGCACATTTTTTTGCTTAAGTATTTTTATCGGATGATGTATTGCACAGGATATGCTTTTTAATTTTTCTTTTCATTGCATTTTTTTTCTACTTTGTTGTTTCAATGTCGTCGTCAACTACTGTTTCGATTACCTTACCGCGCTGCTACTACTTTTTCTAGCGTCCTCCTTTCAAGTCATAATCTGCTTAACGTGTCGTATGGACGTTTATGTGCTCTTTGTCACTCGAATTTGCCTTGTTGTTGCTGTTGTTTTTTACATTATTCTCATTCATTAAATCCTGGCAAATCTCCTTATGCTGTTGTCTTCGTGCGCCACGATATAAGTGTAATCTACACACTCACACATACATATTTTACAAGTGCTACCGCGTATCCTTTGCTCGTTGTGTATTTGCTTACTTTCACATCTTCTTCGCTTTGTCAATCGTGTATGTATGTACATATGAATTGCTAATTCGTCCTTTTGTCGATTTCCTATGGAATTTGTCACTAGAGTGTAGTGATTCCTTATTGATTGCCTGTGTAATTGACATGTTGTTGGGCTCAATTGGTTGCAACAACAAATACGATTCGGTTTGTACGCTTTGGTTTCATGCGATTTCAATGGCTGTTGTCTGCTTCTTTCTCTTTATACAAATAATGTCGAATGAATCCCTGAAAGGACATGTGCAATTCTATCTGCTTGACTGATGAGCTTAATAAAAAGTCAGCGTAGTCAATAAAGTAGAAATTTTCCAATACAATTTTTTGTTTATGAAAATCATAATTTTTTTTCATGATATTTGCTAACAAGGAGTTTTGATGACCATGAGAATTTTTCCATGAACAGCGTGGAGGAAGTTAAAAACAAAGCGTAAGAAAATGTATGTCTGCATGAGAGCATTAAATCAGTAGTTAGCAATAGCATGTGTAATATATCTAGTAGTATGTAAGTATTTACTATTACCTGGCCGAAGGAAATGTATCATGTTCCACACGTAGACTTTGTATTCTTCAATAACCACTAATAGACGCTTTTTTTAATTACTTGTTTCTAATATTTTTCAAAACGAACCC
The DNA here is from genome assembly GCF_013731165.1 of Rhagoletis pomonella. Classification (NCBI taxonomy): domain Eukaryota; kingdom Metazoa; phylum Arthropoda; class Insecta; order Diptera; family Tephritidae; genus Rhagoletis; species Rhagoletis pomonella. The sequence continues at coordinate 53,329,658 of NW_023458556.1, read as the reverse complement.
CTATTCCAAAATCGGCTGCGTTTTAGAGGTCGGGAAACGGGTTTTCAATTATTATGATAATTGAGCTACACATTCCCCAATTCAGAAAAATGTGCCGAAGTTTGGCTTATATCTTAAAGATATGTACATATGATTTACTTTAATAGATTGTCCTTCAAAAATTATATTCATAAACAAATGGCTTTATTTGCAAAAAATATCTGAATTTGAGAAATTTTCTCAAAACCCTCTCAAATCTTTATATCGCGTTACAGAACGTTACGTAAAATAAATAAAAATAAATCTATTGTAGCGGGAGAACCACTCTCTCAAATGAACCTAGCCTTCAATGTGTACACTGAGACAAAATACGCCCCAAAAGTTTGTTAATACTGCCAAATTCAAATTTGAAAAAGGAAGGAAAGTGATTTTTGTTTAATACTAACAATGTCATGGCTGATTTTTTCAACAATGATTTCGTAATATTAAACACACTTTTGTTTACATTAAACCAGTTTTTGGTTGCCGGTTTTTTTGTTTGAATACGCTTATGTTCTGCACTTCACTCCAGGGATGGAGATTTATGCATAAAAATCGTTAAATCGTTATTAAAACAACAGATTATCCTTCAAAGAATAAACCATTTTTTCGCTCTCCTATAAAATTTGAATGGCGTAAGATAGGCGGTTTTGCAAAAACATCGACGATATATGTTGCCTCTGACGGTATTCGAACCAGAACCTGCTGGAGCTAACAAATAACAGCAGACATCTCTGTACGTTCAGCTACAGCCATATATACAAATTTGTTTTCAAATGTTCAACTTCAATCACATTTCTTAAAATCGGTGTATTTACACCGCCTTGCAGCGCCTGAGTTCAAACCCTGGCCAAAGCAACATCGCAAAAAAATGTAGAAAAAAGTTTTTTTCTTAACAGCGGTCGTCCCTTGGCAAGAAGCTTCTCATAAAAATACAATCGCCGTTCGGAGTCGACGTAAAACTGTAGGTCCCTCGCTTTGTGTGACAATATCAAGGCGCACATCACAAATCGGAGGAGAAGCTCGGCCAAACACTAACATATGTGTAAGCACCATAAAAAAAAATTGAAAAAAATTATAATTATTTACTATTGAATATTAACAATTGTTTGTGATAACGGTAGTTAAAAATATAAACGAATATCAAGTTAACATATGAAAACACTTATTAACTAAATAGTATTATAATCGCATACAGCAAAAAGTTTTACATTCCTTTTATAGAGCAAAAATGAGGAGAAATATACATATTGCACATTTAATTTTTTTACTGGGGTATTTTAAAAAATTTTGATAACTTTTATAAAATAATTGTATGACCAATTAAAAAATAAAACTGGGAATAAGACATTATCATTCTTAACTGAGCAGAATCGGTATTACAAATCGCGTGAAAACAAATAAAATCTAAACAATTTTGAAAAGGGTAATAAATAGCTATAATTTCTAAAATAATTCGAATTTCGATAAATTGTCAATCTTGTATTTTTCTATTATCAGCATGAAGCATAAACAGATAAATGCACAAAAAAAAGCTCCACCTTCGAAAAAATGGTGACCCACTTCACAAATTTTTCTTCTATGTAAAATAAAACCGGTTTATGCGATTTTTCCTTAATTTCAAAATTGGGAAATGTTTTTTTTTTATAATTACAATTTTTCGATTACCTAGAAACTCGGTTTTGGAAAAAAGGCGAATAATCGAACACCCTAATACATATGCATGTAAATAAAGTTGTTCAGTGGACTTACATTCTTCGGTAATTATATATTACCAAATAAAGACAAAACTCAAACCTCTTATTGAGGGCGCTTCACATATACACACATACACAAATGAACAGAAACGTTAACATTCGAAAACAAAATAAAATTATCTATTTGCTAAACAACTACTTACATAATAATAAAGCCCTTTGTAAACAGACCAAGAGGATAGGTTCTTCAAAATAACTAAGGACCACTACCCAATAACGCAGCATGCTACTTTGTGGCGTAAATAAACACATCTCTAAAATGCAGTAATTTGGCGACAAATCAAACCAAATTCTGAAAGAAAAACATAATTTTATTTTAAATGTACAGAACTACACACTTCCTTTCATCCTGCTTGCCGCTTGTGTGGCCCATGCAAAAAACAAAGGATATGCATACTCTTGAAGACTCAATTCAAAACAGCAACAAAGACACGACGGGTGGAAGTGTAGCATCTAAATTCACCTGAAGAGGCTTGCTAAAATAAACAGTACGAAGGAGAAATGAGGAGCTCAAAGCCACACGCAATGACAACTCATTTGGTCCAACGTAAAGGCTACCTTGTACGATATAAAAAATTTATAATTATGCAGTTTTTTTTTGTGAACAATCGAAGTTAAAAATGTTGTTTTGGCACAGCTGCCAGAAATTTTATTTTTTTTTATTGATTTCTAAGAGTTACCACTCAATTGTGCGATTCACGTGGAGTCATTAAGTACAAAATATTCCATTCAAGTGTCCAACACTTAGCCACATTGTTAAGCGTATTTTTGGCCAGAGTAACATGTGACATTGTCACACGCTGTACGACACCACACAATGTACATACTACTTATTGAGAACTGTTTGTAATGGTCTCTGAAAGACCAAATGCCAACCATAAAACACCGTTAAATCATGTGTCAAAATTCGTTCGCATGAATGCGGCAATACCCAGTTCACGTTAGCCAGCTGGTTAAAATGAAGCTGTGCTAAATTTTCTAAATCTTACAAAGTTAGCTACAATTAAGTTTATAGTGGAGACCGACTTATTTGAGTCAATGAAAGTAGTTAGCGAAAAAAAATAAGTTTTCTTCAGAGGAGAACTTGTATTTTAGGGACGTTTCAAAAAAGAGTAGGCATCCAAAACTTAAAAAAAAAAATTGTAAACCGCATTTTATGTTTTTTCCAAGTGATTTTCCGCGTATAAGAAGCAATCCTCCACAATAAACATCAAAAAAATATTTCTCCAACCTGGGAGAAATTCATAGTTCTCAAGTTGATATCCAACATCATTCTTCAACTCATCTCTAACCGACGGGCAGATACTTAAAAAGTGATAGAGAAACGAAGGAAAATTACCAACAAAAAGTAAATAATCTTCAAATTATGCCCAAATAATCTTGAAAGAAAGTGGCACAATTACTGTCGTACTGTATACTGTAAAGTGAATTATTTACTATTTCAATTTCAGTATTTCAATGATATGTTTGAGACCAATTGGAGAATTACATTGGAGTTCAAGTTGAGAACTAGAATTTGCGCAACTTGAGAAACAGTCCATTTTTCATAAAAAGAAAAATGCCCTTTTTGTTGAGAACGCTATGATCCTCCACTTTAGGTACTGTTGAGAAACAACGTTGGAGATTTGAGAAATATATTTGTTCTCAACTTAACCTCAAGTTGAGCTCAAATCTTAATGTTTTTTGGGTCGTTTTATAAAATTCAATAGGTCTGTTCAGGATCTTGTGCATATGATCCTGCATTTTCACATTTCGGTGCATTTGTAAATTCACAACAATAAAAAGCAAACGGTTGCCTTGGTAGCAAGCATAAAATTTGCAAATGCATATCCAGGACCATTTCCACAACATCATTAACAGCCCTAGTGATTCTCGGTTATAAGCACCCCGGTTATATGAATTTACCGCCTATCACAAAATCATGATATAAGAATCCTTGAAGTGTTGTGTTAACCCATTTCGTACCTCTGTTGCGTTTTTGCAACAGCAGATCTAAAAAATGTTTAAAAATAGATAAGCTGTATAAATCTCAAAATTGTTCATACTAAATGGTATTTCGGCCTTTATGCTTTATTAATTTAGTAAAAAAATGCAATTAGCCTTTTATCCTTGCATGTAAAAATAGGCCCATATTTGGAGCCATTTTGAAATAACTGCAATGGTGACACGCATAATTTTTTTTCTTTCTGTGCATAAATCCGAAACGCCAAATGCGAAAATGCCATGTTGGGACGATCCACCACTACCACCGTAAATGCAATAGCGCAAAATAAACAGTACTTCCGTAAATGCGTGGAAGATTCATTGACTTATACTTCCTTCTCTTATCTTATGTAAACGAAACAGTGATGTGGGTTCCAAGGCGCGAAAGCGCTGACGGTTTTCTTGACAGGAGATACTTCGTCGTTTCCTCGTTTACGACTATACCCATTCGCCTTGTGTCCTTATGCAACTTGGGAAAAGCAGAAAAGACTTCGCGGTTTTGGTTAAGATTATGTCGATGTCATCGGTATACGCCAGCCAATGCACGCTTGGCTTTTAGATTAAGGCCTGCGAATAAACGTGTTAGATGACTGCTTGGGGTGCTACGGGGCGTATACGTTACATACGCAACTACGGGTATGTGAGCACGAGTAGTTATTTTTATTTTTTTTAGAATATCGAGGGCATATATTCAATACCCTTTATATACAATTTTTAAAAAACTAATTTGAGATGTTAGAACCCATTTCGGACTTACCTGTCATCACTGATGTTAATTCTGACTTTGAAATTTATTAGTAAATTCTTCTGTCAAGCGTTATACAAGGTCAGCATTAATATCACCGATGACAGTTAAGTCTTAGGTGGATTTTTCTATCAGAATCTCATTTTTGTGAAGAGTGCGGATAGAAGGTAATGATATACATATTCTTAAAATTTTCATTTAAATACAATTTCGCGTTGGAATCTTGGTCTTTATACAAAACTGAAGATAATGCATTTTCTAACATAAGAGTGCTTCCATTTTCGACCAAACTCACGTTTTTGTCCAAAAATGTAACAACTCGTCAGAATTGCTCAAATACTGTCCATGCCTCTGCAAAAGCGCCAATCGCCCAGTTAAGAATCTCCATAATGGCAAAAATGATCTTTGGCAACGCTTAACTTGGAAATTTAAAAATATGATTAAGTGAAATAATTAATTTATTTAAAAAAATCTTTGCAATGTAAAGTCACAATCTGGGTACCAAAATGAAAGAAAAATTCTGTATAATTCCAAAACATTAAAGTTTTTGGTGCAAAAGGACGAATAGGTATTGAAAATGCACCTTTAATGAATTTAATTCAATATAAGCTAAGAATGATAGAAGGCTGAAAGTCGAGAATATCATCATGTGTATATTAGTCCGTAGCATATAATTTTTTTTAAACGAATATAGCAAGTTTTTAATAATATTTAAAAACAAAATTTTAAAGGTACATTTTCCATGCCTACTCGTCCTTATGCACCAAGAAATTGTATCTTAATTATAAAGAATTTTCTGCTTTATTTGATAATTAAGTATACTATTATTCTACATTGCACTGAATTTAAAAAAAAAAATTTTGATTTAATCATATCTCTCAAATTGTTAAGTCCTTTTACTATAAAATTTACAGTGGAGCAGAGCTTGTAATTTATTCACCGTATCCCACTACCATACAACTCCCCACCCGACCCCCTTTCATTTGTTACGACTTTTACACACGAATTGAAGTTGTTACCATTTTTGTTTATATTTATTTATGCTAAAAAAAAATAAAAAAAATGAATTACGAAACTCCATGTCAAGATTCAGGTTTTGTTTCCCAAGCATGCCTCCAGGCCTGCTACCTCCTACAATCGCTACCGCTACTTGCATTATTTTTTTTTCTCCAGCTCAAAACTATCTCCAGTAATTATTTTAATAAGTTTAAGACCTTGCGAACTAGAGGTAAATAAACATGAGTAAGCGAAGACGGAAGAGCTTTCACCCCTAATGGGGCAGAAGAGAATTTTAAGTTTCGTGATATTCCAAAGCTGAAAACGAACCCTGTCTGAGTTATAGGAGAGGCAAATTCAGGACATGTACTCGGAAGTAAGAGCAAGCATTCCACAAGCATTGCTTACTTTTAAAATTATGCTGAAATAGTCGTTAATGTGAGTGGCAGTAGTGAGCAGATTAAATTTATTCTAAAAGATTTCTAAACAAAAACTAACGAAATAGTCTCAGCTCTACGTACAGAAAATATAGTCGTTCTATATCAGCGAATGCAAAGCAAAGTAGCATGCGATCAAGAAATATAGAATAGACTTGAAGTATTCAGTAGTTAGGCTTATACTATTATATCGACTGCTGAGTGGAATATCGACCTATCTCGGTAGCCAGTTCAAAACGCTCTTTCTCAAAAAATTTTTCAAAAACGCCCTATTTCAAAATGTTATTGAAAAAAACCCTATCTCAGAATCCGGTTCAAAAACATCCTATCGAATTTTAAAATGTATTGAAAATGTGCTGATATAGGGCGTTTTTGAATCTCCAGCTGAGATAGATCAATCTTCCATTCACCAGGTTGGACATCAACTCAAAAGTCAAGTTAACTAAAACTCCTGAGTAAGGATGGTGATGGAGGAACGGCGGTTTGCTCAGGCTTCTATACTTCATACCCTGGGTAGTTATAACCAAGAAATAAACTGCTCAACTCTCACCCGTCAAGAAGAGAGTGCCAAACACCATGGCATCCTGATCGAAGACAATTTAGGGTGTTCATAATTTCTGATTGGTAATGCTCTGGCAGACGTAGTCACGTAAAAGAGTTGGGGACTTCATTCCCTTTTCAAAAATTCAGTTACTCCTCAAAAGCTAGATAGCACTTAGCGCCCAAATCCGTCTCTTGAGGGACTAAATGATAGTAGTCTCGCGGGAATCAGTACTTCAGTGATATGATGTTGAGTGTGGGATAAAGTCCCACACTGACGTTTTTAGATTAGGATCGTCTTTCTGGTACAAAAGTGTTCTGAAGCCACTTGCTAAAGTTTTAAAAAGGGCGCTGGTATGCCACGGCATCGAGTGGTCTGGAAAATGCCTGAAGCTTAATGTTGGGTTAAAAACAAATTCGGGACCACAAATATTGAAGGCGCTTAAAAGGACCGAATGATGCTTTGTGTGGATACATGTTGTTGGCATAGTTCTGGAACAAGCGGCAATGCTGAGGTGACTTGAATTGAAACCTGAAGATCTAAAATATTTTTAAGGTTTCCTACTCATTTCACATAACAAATTATTTTCTATTGTTCACTGGGTTAACCAACTTTTACAGTTTGACGTTCCGCACACTTCACTTTCGTGTAGTGTATTTGACTTTGGTGCACACCATCGATCGACAGTTTTGGCTGGCAGCCCGCTCAACCGGAAATTGGAGGTGTGCGGCAAAACACGACGTGACGTGACATTTCCTCTTCGTCAAAATGTCAAAAGTGCGCTGAACATGAAATGCGCGAAAGGCGAATTGCGTGACTGACTGACTGGCTGGTTGGTTGGCTGGCGCTGCTGGCGGGGGTTATTGCAAAATTCGCGTGCCAATAAGTGAGGGAGTGTGTTTAACAGAAGTGTAGCTGCATAGGGAATAGTGTAGGCTGTGTTCGCTATGATAGGCGGTTGGTGGTACCTTGGCGCGGCAATTTTGTCAGTCACAGCAGGTGAGCAAATGTAATGTGATATGCTGATTTGGCAGAACTTTGATAATATTTCGAAGCTCACTAGGTCCAAAGTGCTGGCGTGAGTTTGCCTTCGGAGTGTAAATAGTTTGAGTGTGTTCCCAATTGAGTGGATGAATGGGTGGATGGATATTCTTATAATGGCTTTCATTGCATATTTGACGCCATCGACACTCGTTTCGACACAACAAATCGAATGAAAGTTCGTTGTATGGCAGGAAATTTGAGGTACAATATACTGCGGTGCAGGTAATTGCCGAAATATGCACACAGAGAAATATTTTTAAACAATATTGTAAGTATGCATTTTGAATTAATGTGTCTAGCTTTGATCTTATCAAAGAAAACTCCTAACTGATTCTTTATTTTTCAAAGCTTTTGTTATCGTTACTAATGTATCTAATAAAAGATATGTTTGGTTAACCAACTCGCGTTTAGGAAATAAAAGCCCCGACATTGAGCATTAGTGAAATGTTATTGCAAACTGGTATATCTAGCCAAAAAAAATTTTAAGCATTTTTTTTTTAATTTTCCTTTTGATGCAGAAGTGCATCTAAATGCTCTAGAAGCTTTTCTGCATCAAAAAGAAAACTTTTAAAATGAATTCGCTTGCGTTATTTGCGAGGCTAGGGCCAATATAATTATTTAAGTGTTTACGGAGTCGCGGTAATTTAATCAACTATTTAAGGATTTATGGAGCGATTTACAACCGTAAAATGAGCTAGAATTATGAAGATATTTTACTAAAGTGGTCAATCTTCGGTGGTTGTATTTTCTCGTATTCAGAAGGAAATCTTCTTCAGTCATGAGGACCGTCTCAGTGTCGGCGGTTAGCCTAATGAGCGAAAGTTGCCGAACCGGCAATAAGAGACATGAAAGGGACTGCTAGTTGCGCATTGTATGCCACCTATCCGTATTTCTTCGAGAACGACAAAGAAAGTATGCCGCCATGGTCAATACCATGTTTTGGCCTGAAGCTGCGGTTTCCATCTGGGCGATATGTGATTTCAGCAAGGCTAAACAATATGCCATACAAGGCGGGCAGTTACGGGTCTCCATATTACCGAAAAAAAATATTCCAGAATTCGCATATTGGCGCGAGCTCTATTCGTGGCATTTCCTGAAGTTGACAGGTTCTTCGGCCTCGATTTCCAAAACATATGAGTATTTCGTCAGTAACTGACATGAGGCAAACTTGCTATCGGCTGTTTGATACCGATTTGTTTCCCTTTTGCTTTATACCAAGTTACCTCTTTACAGCCTAAGAGACTTCACCCTTAGGCAACGCGCAGACAGAGCGCTTATGCTGAGGTGAGAGGTGAACTTATGAGCTTTGCTAAGCTTATGCCCTTGCATGTGAGCAGCAGGATTCTTTACTCTGCTCTTAGAAGCTTGGCTATAAATGCGTATTTCATTGTCAGCTCAGCCATAAGTGCTTTGTTTTATCGTCCCCTAAGTTATGAGCGAGTCCAGATTTCGGATTTCTACATTTTCTTTAGTTCCAGATCAGATATGGTAATCGATTTTCTCATGGTTGATTTGAATTCCTCTCAGTACTTTGCTTTCATAAATATAACAACCGTTGGATTTCATCACCTGGCTATACGTTAATTTGTGTAAATAATTTTGGTGTACCTCCTTTTGGTAAGGCTGCTACAGAGAAGGCTGATGTCAGACTAGGGAACACTGGATGCTTAACTCAAGAAATATTTGGATACTCTAATATTCTTGGAGGCCATGACTTTATCTCTAATAACATAGATCATTGGGTTGCTAGAATGGGACAAATTAGCTCTTCTTCCGCTCACATCCCAACTAGAAACGAATAGTTGGGAGGTGAACTGTACAAAGTTGTTCGAAGCTCGATGTAAGAGCCGGTGGAAGTGCCCGCAATTCTTCATTACCATTGAATTTAGGCTTCGAGATCCCCGTATTGTTTTCCATGTAAAGATAGCTGTCATTGAGGAAGCATTCGAATGGCTGCTGATTTTCCCAACGTCAGCAAGGAAGGTGAATATCTATTCCATGTGGCAATTAGAGCCTTGGGCTTATTCGCGGTGCATTCAAAGCTAGTTTAGGTATGCCTGACCTCTCTTTCGGCCTTGTCTGAGTATTCTTAGTCAGACTTATGGGTATCAGGCCACTGTGAAGCTGCGTGACAGATGAACGAAATAGGTAACGCATCCTGTAAACGCTGGGCAAAAAGAAAGACATGTGTTACAGCAAGACCTTTCTGACCGGAGGCGATCAGGAGATCTCCTAAGGCATGGGAAGCCACATTTCACACGGTGAGACTAAATAGAGCACCATAGCCTTACTGAGGCAGTTTCTTAAATGACTGCTTTCTCTGAAACTTTTCAACCTTTGAAAGACAGTGGTCTATATTATTTGTGTCGGATTTTTAAGGCAAGTCAAACTACCCTAAACTAAACTCCCTTTAGGAAATTTCAGTTCTATTGACATTCCAGTTACAGAGTTAAGCGGGGAGATTTGTCCAGCCCATGGTAGTCATCGGTACTAAATACTTTCAGGGTCTTTAGCTTAAGCCAGCATGGCGGTTAGCCCCTCAGTGGTAGATATTATGACTCGGTCTTAGGTCCTTATGAATCTGACAACTTTTATTTCTACCGCCAAGTCCGATACCTGCCAATTATGTATGTTGAACATTTCTTCCAGTAGGCGGAAAAAGCCCGTTGTGGTGCCACAGTGAAGAGCCATTTATTTCTTTCCTTCCCATTGAAACTAATTCACCGATTACGCTTTTTATTACGCGAATATTCGCTGAGTTCAAGTCGGCAAAACAATCTTTAAAGTACTTGTTGGAACCATTTGTTGATCGTCTTGGCCAGGACGAGACAAGGGCAGAGATAGTGTTCGGCGTTCTCCACTTCTTCCTCGTCTCTGCAGTTGCAAAAACAAAATCGTTGGTTGTATATGCTAGCCTCTTTCCTTACGGCTCCTTAACATAACTTAGCTGTGCAATACGACAGTCAAGGAAGATTTAGATGCCGTTGAGTTTTAGAGATGTAATAGCACCTTGGTTGTTAGAGTATATAGCCATATGCCATTCTGTGGGATCGGAAGCTATAAGCTACCATTATGATGTTTACTTCTACCTAAAAAACGCTACAGTGGTCTGCTAAGCGAATAGGTTTAGCGCGAGTTCACTAGAGTAAATCCCGCTCTATACTTTTTCGTTTAGGCAGCCGTGGAACCTGAGCCATAGGCACATAGGTCTAAGGCACCTTCTCATTCGTTCCTCTCTGGAATTATTTGTTCAGCTTTGCTGAAGGTTGCACCTCCAGTCGTATTTCCTGCCTAGAATAACGCCGAAGTACTTGACCTCGGGTAAGAGAGTAAATTCTACCTCATTCAAACAGAAAGGTGTGAATAGGGGAATTTTATATTTCCTCGTTAAGCGTACTATCTAGCTCTTAGTAGAATTTCCCATTCCGAGAGCAAAACTTGGAGTACCTACTTTCTAACTAGGCCTGCGCGTTGAAGGTTTCAATGAGACTAAAACTGTAGAAGTATTAACAGATCAGTAATTTTGGTCTCGCATACCGAGGTGGAGGAATGCTACTTTCGGCAGCTCCAATGGTGTTTTAAGTATAATGTTTCAATCATTTTCTGAGTCCTTCACTCAATGGTCTCACTCTGATCAAAATTTCTCTGATGCACGCTTTGCTAACTCTATATAACTTTATATATTTTATAACATATTTTATCAGTTTAATGTTATTTGTTTTATGGTTTTAATTACATATTCCATTTTGGTTTTGAACGCAAATATTTTTCATATTTTTTTCCATGTACCATAAACATGCAATGTTGCGATGCCATCAATAATATCGATATGGGTTGTTATTGTTGTTGCATGCAGCAAATCAGAGGCCACCAGGAAACCTCCAAAATATATTTGAGTTTGTGTATTTTGCAAATTGCAATCGAAAATTCGAGTGCACCATTGTGGCGGAGCGTGGGTAAGTGTTCTTATGTGAAAATATATTTGTGCGTATGTGTGTTTTTGTGTTCAAATTGACAGCCATCACTACCACAACAACGCCAATTTAATGGCGTCTGCTGTTTGTCGACCTACGCTGACATCATTTTGATATGCGAGTCCTGATGAAGGCCTCAATGGCGACGTCAGTAACTGGTGCCAATCGGGAGGGAGTTGAAGGGAAGCTTTAACATGCTATTGCCACACACATACAAGTACATATATGCCTACGGAAACGTGACTGAAATGCAATGCATATTTTTTCCACAAAAGCGATAAAATATGAAATAAGTATTTTGATTGCCACGTCACAAGTACGAACACAACATTTCATCTAAAAAAAGGTAATACATTATTTAGAAAAAAGTTTCACAAAATTAAACAAATATTAAAGCTAGCATGGGAGAGGCGCTGCATAAGCGCCAGCGTGCAGAAACCTTCAACTGCTGTCATTACTGGTGGCAATAATGTGGCCTGAAAAACTTTTGTGTCAGCGTGAGAGCATGCCAAAACCAGAGTGTAAACAAATAGCATAAGTTGAAGAGGTTGACACACCTCAAACACCAAAACATGCTAGCGAACTCCCACTTAAGGTATGTATGTATGTAAATTATAGATATATATTACCTACATGCCACAAATGAAAGCTAGTCAGTTGCGTAGCTTTTATAGACTCCCTTACTTACAACATTTTACAGTTATTAATTATTTCCTCATTACTACTCTTGTTTTTTCTTATTTAAAGTGCCTTTACGACAAATAAGTATTTACTAAACGTATTTCTTGTTCACAATTTAGTCGCGCTACATTACTTAATTGGCCACTACAGCGTGGGTGCAGCTTTCCATAGTCACCTTTGCCACTGGTATGCCGTTCGAAAGTTGGTCAACCGCGTCCGTTACGTTGCAAGAAAGGGCTCGTCTTGTATATGTACATATGTACATATGTCGTTGAACGGCTGTCAGTTTGTTGCAGCATTGCAAAAGGGGTTTGTATATTCACACCTACATATTTACTTGCACAAATATATTTTTTTTATACTTACTACGGGTAAGCACTCTACTTGAATGACAACTTGATTGGTCCATTGCCTCTGGAAACTTTTGTAGTATAAGAAGTATAAGGGAGCGTCTTTGAGAGTAGAATAAAAAGGTAGTAGGTTAGCCATAAAAAAATTAGCTAGGGAATGCAGCTGGACTTCAAAATTAGTCATCGTGTGCGATATATTGAGGAATAAATTGGTACTCGGTGGCCTTCCTCCAGCCAAAAGAATGCTAGGCGACATATGGGGATTAAAACCAAAGATTGTAAACTTGTAAACTAGTTGCGGGAGGTTATAGTTCTATTCATTCTTTATTATGAAGCGATGGCCTGGTGGCAAGCTTCAACTAAGGATTACGTCGTTGAAAAATTACTCGCAATACAGAGATTGACTGCTTTTAGCGCAACGGGCATAAGATACCCTGCGCAACAAAAACTCTGAACGATCCGTTCAATTTATAAACTATAGGTATTTCTAAATTCAGCTAATTGCGTGCTTTAGGCCACTCGAGCGCAATGTCATCCTAAATAGACTCCAATCTCTTATAAAAGCGCTGCCTACGGACTATATTATACTAAAGACCTGGACCAAACAACTTAAATAATACTGTGTTTCTGAATTCAGTTCTTAAAATTTTAAACCAGTTCATAAAACATACCAAAAAAATTTTGGAAAATCCCAGACCCAAAAACTAAACCATCTATTTATTTACTATGCAATTTTTTTCCGCTGAATCCAGAAACAGTCCAGCATGCAAGGTTTATGAGATATTCTAGTTAGTTAGTTAATTTACTGGGTGTAATAGAACAGAGACACCGCGACCTAAAAGCTCTTTTGTATCTCTATAAAAGAGTCCCTAACCCAATGTGGCCAAGATACCTTCGGCTTTCCTTATGAATCCTAAAAGGGCCTTGGTAGACGAATTCCTTATAACAAAGGGTTCGACCAACGAAGTTTTAAAGTAGATCAGTCTTTGTCTAGCTAAAGCCGGACAGTTACAGAGAATATGCTCTGAAGTTTCATCGGCCTCGAGGCAGAGCCGGCATTCCGGAAGTGGAACCGCAATTGGTTGTGACCAGTCAGATACCCAGAAAGTAACCTGATGTCAATTCTGTTTTTTAGGACGATGTCGTTCCTGTTAAAGGGGTAGCCGAACAGCCTGGCCTGTCTAAGGCCCCCCACCGCTCCCCAGTACTTACTGCGTTCTGAGTGTACCCACTCAGTGATTATGGCTCTCGAAGAGGACCAACTGAAACCACAGAATGGTTCAGGTCCCGAAAAGGCAGTATAATCTAACCTAAAGATGTGAAATTTGGATTTAGTATTTAAAAATTTTAACCACTCGAACCGAACCGAACCGCGGTTTACAGATGCTCATGAAGCGGTACAAGCATGCTTTTTTGCACATCGATTTTTTGAGCGGTTTGCAGCCTTGGTTATGAACATGAAATAACAAGTACACGTTAGAATACAGCTAAACATTTTCTCAGACAGCCATACCGTAATTTTGTTGCAACTTCAGTAGGACTGGCCTCAATTTTTGTTCAATTCAGGATTACCCTAACGTGTGCCCAGGGGATAGGAACATATTTATACGAGAATCAGATGACGGATGAAGCTGAAAATGTATGCCATACAGTGGATATGGGCGCCGCGATCGAGGCAATCGAAAGCAGAATTACCGATATTTACCACTCGAAAGCGAATCAGAGATGGACCTGGACAGTTTCATACTGGAAAGCCAAATAGATTTGGAATAGTTTCGACCAACTTAAAACTAAGGCTCTATTGGGAATGAGCAAGGATACCCTCAAAAATATTCTACGTGTAATTCTAAGCAAATTTGCCGAAGAAACTATGGACCTAAAATCAATTTGGAGTTTGCCAAATGTGAAAATAGGTTTCTTAGCATTTTGCTGTAATGTCGTAAAGAAGTGCTTAAATTTTGTATAAAAACGTATAATCCTCCTTTGCTGTATGCGTATAGTGATAAGAAAGTAACCCGCCCTAATATGTGTTGATTTTGAACTTACTTACCACGTGGGTAATATAAACCTATTCATTGTTATAACAACTTTTTGACAATTTTTATACCCGAGCGCACTTGTGCACAAGGGTATTATAACTTTGTTCACATAACGGTTGTTTGTAACAGGCAAAACGAATCGAGATAGATATAGACAAATGTATACATAAATGATCAGAATGAAAAGAGAAATCGATTAAGCGGTGACTGTCTGTCCGTCCGTCCGTCCGTCCGTCCGTCCGTCCGTCCGTCCGTCCGTCCGTC